>NC_090446.1:113858124-114170300 GCF_031143425.1 Pleurodeles waltl | reverse complement strand
CTCCGTGCGGCGTCGCATGTCACCGTGCAGGCCAGTGGGCATCGTTGCCATCGTCGCAGTGGTTTCTCCTCTTGAACAGCACAAAACACGCAGTTCCCAGTACTGCAGGTCAAGGAAACTGAAGTCTTTGGTGTCCCTGAGACTTCCAATAGGAGTCAAGCTTCACTCCAAGCCACTGGAGAACTTTCTCAAGCAGGACACACAGCACACTTCACCCTTTGCACTCTTTTCAGGCAGAAGCAGCAACTGCAGGCCAGTCCAGCAAAGCAACACAGCAAAGGGACAGTACTTCTCCTTCAGCTCTTCAGCTCTTCGGCTCTTCTCCTGGGCAGAGGTTCCTCTTGATTCCAGAAAGATTCTAAAAGTCTGGGGTTTTGGGTCTTCTTCTTATACCCCTTTCTGCCTTTGAAGTTGGCAAACTTCAAAGCAAAGTCTCAAGTGTTTGAAAGATCATTCCTTGTCCAGGCCAGGCCCCAGATGCACACCAGGGGGTCAGAGACTGCATTGTGTGAGGGCAGGCACACCTGTTTCAGGTGTGAACGACCACTCCTCTCTCCACTCTAGCCCTGATGGCTCATCAGGATATGCAGGCTACACCCCAGCTCCCTTTGAGTCACTGTCTAAGGAAAGGTGTGAACAGCCCAACTGTCAAACTGACCCACACGGGGAATCCACAAAGAGGCAGAGTCACAGAATGGTTTAAGCAAGAAAATGCCTACTTTCTAAAAGTGGCATATTCAAACTCACAATCTAAAAACCAACTTCACTAAAAGGTGTATTTTTAAATTGTGAGTTAAGAGATCCTAAAACCCATATTTCTATCTGCCCTCAAAAGGAATCTCCGCTTTAAAGTTATTTAAAGGCAGCCCTCATGGTAACCTATGAGGGAGATAGGCCTTGCAACAGTGAAACCCGAATTTGGCAGTATTTCACTGTTAGGACATGTAAAACACACCAGTACATGTCCTACCTTTTAAATACACTGCACCCTGCCCATGGGGCTACCTAGGGCCTACCTTAGGGGTGCCTTACATGTACCAAAAGGGAAGGTTTAGGCCTGGCAAGTTGGTACACCTGTCAGGTCGAATTGGCAGTTTAAAACTGCACACACAGACACTGCAGTGGCAGGTCTGAACTATGTTTACAGGGCTACTAATGTGGGTGGCACAACCAGGCAGCAGGCCCACTAGTAGCATTTGATGTACAGGCCCTGGACACCTCTAGTGCACTTTACTAGGGACTTACTAGTAAATCAAATATGCCAATCATGGATAAACGAATCAACAGTACAATTTACACAGAGAGCATATGCACTTTAGCACTGATTAGCAGTGGTAAAGTGCCAGGAGTCCTAAAGCCAACAAAAACTGGTCAGAAAAATTAGGATGAAGGAGGCAAAATGTTTGGGGATGACCCTGCAAAAAGGGCCAGGTGCTGCAGGGAGAAATTGCATAACTTGCATAGCGGAAGCCTCTTTGAGTGGGAAAAGTGACAGCAGGTTGTTCATGGTACATTGACATTTTGGATGTCGATTTTTTCTAAAAACAGATTTCCGTAGTGGGGTGGTCATCCTCAGAAAAAACATAACTAATGTCCCTCATCAGCTAAGAATTTTCTATAGGTGCATGGGGTTCTTTTCTTTATGTCTTTCAAGTTAAGACCAACACATTTGATATATTGCTTAAAAAGTTACTTAAGCTATTGCCATTTGTTCTGGTACAACACCGATCTCTCATAGTACAACCACCATTTTGAGTCACCTAGGCTATGGTACATCACCGTTGTGGGGTGTATCTGATATGTTGATCAAATGCCTGACTCACATACAAAAATGCAGTGGCGCGTCTAGCTTTGTCTTTTCCATGAACTGCATCTGCCTCTCTAGTGCTGAAAACAGGGCCAGACTGGGAACCCAAAGCTGTCCTGGCAAAGTTTGTCAGACCTGCCCCCATAGAAGGCATAGCGAGCGAGCCTGACCATTACAATGGAGCTTGGGGCATTCTCCTACTCAATAAAATTTGGGACAAAATGGAAAAAATGGTACTTTGTGCAGCACATATTTCAGTATGCATTCAACTGTAATAGTTTTTAAAGCATAGTAAAAGATTACCTTACTGTGCACCAGGATACGGCAATCTTTCTTAGGGTCCTTCAATGATTCCCTCACCATCACCCGGGAACAGTGCCTCTCATCTCTCCATAGCCACTTTCTCCTGTGTATTTCACTCGTTTTATAGCACCTCTTATACCAGCGCTGTTGGAGCACTTTACAACTCACAAACATACAGAGATAATCAATCATACACGTGTTATCAATGTATAAAAAATGTTACATAACAAAAGAGGACTTTGAGGTGTAGGATTCACGCCATCCATATTGGTAGGCATTTTTTAAGAGTGCTTGGTATGGGGAAGCATAAACTCAGGATTCAGAGCGAACGCAGTGGTTAGGGTTAACTTTACTAATAACAATTTATTTCTACCCAAAAAAACTTTTTTTTAGCAAAATTGAGATAATCAAAGACTGGGAAAACCATAACCTTCTAGCCTGTAGCATGCAGTTTGCATGCAACTCTTTGTTGGCAGTTCATAGCTCAATGTGCTAGATTATGATTGTAACTTACGAACTGCACAGTAACAAAAGGATCTCTGTGGTAAAAGTAGTATCCCACTGAGCACTGCACATAAAATACTGCTGTGTGATCTGCATACTACACGTTCTTTGCAGCAGGCATATAAACCCTCTGTGCTACTTTAGATGAGTCGAAACTGGCACTAGACAAAACACCAATCTCTCTCCAACAGGTACATTAATCACCAGAGTTATATTGGCACTGTGGCGGTCATTCTGACCGCGGCGGGCGGCGGTAGCCGCCCGCTATGCGGTCACCGCCATTTGGCCGCTCCGCGGTCAAAAGACTGTGGCGGCCATTCTGGCTTTCCCGCTGGGCCGGCGGGCGACCGCCAAAAGGCCGCCCGCCGGCCCAGCGGGAAAGCCCCTGCAACGAGGAAGCCGGCTCCGAATGGAGCCGGCGAAGTTGCAGGGGTGCGACGGGTGCAGTGGCACCCGTCGCGATTTTCACTGTCTGCAAAGCAGACAGTGCAAATCTGTATGGAGCCCTGTTAGGGGGCCCCTGCACTGCCCATGCCAGTGGCATGGGCAGTGCAGGGGCCCCCAGGGGCCCCACGACACCCGTTCCCACCATCCTGGTTCTGGCGGTGAAAACCGCCAGAAACAGGCTGGCGGGAAGGGGGTCGGAATCCTCATGGCGGCGCTGCAAGCAGCGCCGCCATGGTGGATTCCCTGGGCCAGGGGAAAACCGGCGGTCAGAATAGCCCTGGAAGCACCGCCAGCCTGTTGGCGGTGCTTCCGCTGCCCTCCGCCCTGGCGGTCAGAGACCGCCAGGGTTGGGATGAGGGCCTGTATGCTGAAAAATGATGGATATACAGGGAACTCTGCAGTGCTTTTAAAACTGCCACACTGCTACAACCCCAGCCCCCCACCCTTGCAGCCTCCTGGAGAACACCAGATGGTATGGTCAATGCAGCCTTGGCTGCAAAAGTTGCTTTGGTTACCAATAGGCAAGAGGATCCTTTTTAAATCTCTCTGCACACTGTCTACAGGGCTGTCTATTTGATCGGCCCTGTCTATCTCTGGAACAAGTTCAGGGGCTACTGCCCTGAGCCCCGGTTGAGACAAAGTGTGAAAATAAACTCTGTTGGGTTGAAGGTAAAGCCTTTTCGGTGGAACATCTTACCTATTGCTTTGAGAAATCAACAGATCTTGGCCAGTTTAGGAAATCTTTTAAAACGTGGCTGTTTAGCAGGTAATTGGGGTCAATGTGCAGCAGACCCCAATAGTTTGTTTCAGCGCCAGGACGACTTTGAGGCAACTGTGCGTTTTGGAAATAAGTTATTATTATTAGTAATAATAGTAATAAAAAAAATAACAATGATGATGATAGTAGCAAATCCAGATAAAACAAGCACCAACAGGAACAGGTAACACCCTAAAATAGGGCGGTGTCCAGTGCTTAATTTGTGCTTATTGTTTCCGGTGCTGAGCACCGGCACTTATTTTTGCGGGCCGGGGCTTATTCTTCTGCCTCAAGCATTTGCTGCAAGCTCTTGCAGCAAAAGGCACATATGGGAAAGACGGAGGAAGAGAAAAGTGAAAAAACGTCACAAAGTTAGAAAGCAGAAAGCTGCAAGAGTGAGTTATAGGGGCAGTGAGTGGCTTTAAATGGATTGAAGAGGCCCGAGGTGGCGTCAGGATTAAGTTGCCCCCGCATTCTGGCCCGTATTTATACTTTTTTTTGCGCCGCATTTGCGTCGTTTTGTGATGCAAAAACGGCGCAAACTTGCAAAATGCCATTGTATTTTGTAGGTTTGCGCCGTTTTGCGCCAAAAAGCGGCGCAAATGCGGCACTAAAAAAAGTATAAATACGGGCCTCTGTGCTCGCACATTCAATTGCAGCAGCCTTGTGTTTCAAATGAGAGCTTTGAGCACCGGCACGTTTTTATTTACAAATTAAGCACTGGCGGTGTCTAATGCCATTCATGCTGACATCAGGTCTCCAGCAATGTTTTTCCTGACGGTGGACCTGGTGGCGGCCCTGCTGATGGGAAAGCCATGCTAGCCTTTCTGCCAAGCTATCGAGGGGGTGAGCAGCCTTTGAGGCATCTGGCGATTTTTGTGGATGTGCCTTTACTGCTTACTTTGTTTAAGGCCCCTAATGTATTTTTAGATGCCCGGAAGGATGTTTAATTTTATTTCGATCTAACTATACTTTGTTAGGACTTTTACCTGTCATCTTGTTATCTGAAATAAGGTTACAGGCGGATTCATTTTGTGCATGCATTTTAGTCATCTCTCTTTAATCTGGGTTATTAGTAGGGCAATTTCCATTCAAATCATGACCTTTGTGTACTCTACTGAATTTTGTGTATGTACATTTAGATTCTTTCTATCTATGAGACATATTTTGCACTTCAGTGATCTGTCCTCAGTACTCGTGAAATATATTATGAAACAAAAGTTCCACATAGTTTTCTTCTATAAACACAATTTTTTTTATTTTATTGAATTTATTTGTTTTTTAATCTATGGGTTTGCCACACTTTCGACTTATGAGATACATTTTCCAATTTACTGATTTTACATCACATTCAACAAAAAACTTTTAGTGCATCATAATAATTATTAATTATTGTACTGTCACGTTGAACATGTTCTTTGTTTTATCATGGTAATATTTTACAGTGCTTTACCAGTGTGTTCAATGTTTGAGTAACTCTTTGGCACGGAATACACAGGTGCATTATGTAGGGAAGTTGTCTGCAAATTGAGCTTTAGGGCTTGGAGAGGCTGCTGTCTGCTTACTTATGCTATTCACTAAATTATTCTTAACTGTAGTTGGCTCTCTGTATTTCCTTTACTTATACAAATTTGCGATGATTGTACCTGTGTTCCTGTGGGACAGATGCTTGTGACAGAGGTATGGAGAGAAAGGACCATATTTCCTCACGCACTGGAGCAGTTTCATGGAGGTCGATTCAGAGTCAAACACTGTGGATAAAATTAAGGACCACGAGCTGGGCAGCCCCCGTGCAACCTTGTTAGGTAACAAAGGCAATTTGGCGTAAGCATTCGGTAAGCAAACTTTCCAATGTGCTCATAAATCAAACACAGTTAGTGAGCGGAGCATTTGGATGGTGAATGTGAGTGCCCCCTGACTCCTAGAATGCCCAATGGGGTTCAACTGAAGTCTACCCTCACCTTGGTTTACTTGTGCCAGGGAACTCAGCATGTTTCAGTGATCTGCCCTGCAGGGGTGCTAGAACCCCTTTCAGAGAGCCTACAGGGTGCGCAGGGACTACTGGGTCCAGCAGTGGTGGTTGAGACGTTTTACTACTGATGTCCTGGGCCTGACCTACTATGGATCCTGAGTAACTCAGCCAAGTACCCTTTCTGCACTTGGCTTTCAGTAGTACCTGTGGATGAGCAGTCAAAGGCTCTCTCGTGGGGAGGATTGTATGTACAGGTAAATGAACACGACTTAAAACTCGAAGTGCATGCAGTACGAACAATAAATCAATGTTCAGTCTTCTACATAAGAAAAAGAAGTGTGCTGTGCCCAACTCTACACATGCATAGGAATAGCGATACTCATCTGCAATAACACACTCCCATTAAGACTGGGCTCTAGTAGTTGTCAGGCAAATCCCTGTCCCACCCTTTGGCTTGTTACATGTTCTGGGATATTCCCCTTTCACTGGTGGCCACATCCAGGGAATGTACACTAGAAGGCCGTACTCAAAAGTACCCCTTTTATGCCTTATTTGCTAGTCAAAAGGGTCTATGGTGTCGCAGCACAGTTAGAGGCAAATACCCTTGGGCCCCAGAGGATCAGTTCTGGTCTTACATAATCCGGCAGTATGGAAGTGTTCAGCAGTACATCGAGTGCCCTTTTTGTGGGCGCTCCCGAGCCCAAATCCTGTTAGGCGTAAACGAACTGCAAGCAGTTTACACTGCAGCACATGGCAGGTGCAGGCTCTCCCCTCTGAGCAGGGCCACCAGGTTGTACCGCAATAAGAGCTGCTTCCACTCTGCCAACACTGTTCCCCTAACAAGTGGGGGAGGGATTATGTGGCTCCCAACTGGAGCTCTAGACATTTTGGCAGTGTCCTGCGATCCTCGAGGAAAAAGTCAGGTTCAGTTATCAGGCTTGACCCGACTCTCACACCACACCAGTAATCCTCTCTTTCAGGCCACGAGCTGAAACCTGGCCACAGTGGTACTGGCAGCTCTTCCTGGCATAACGGGTTGCTGTGTTACTCACAATTGAGGGCAGGCTCTTCCGGTGTGCTCTCCATCACTATGGCAGCCCCTCCTGGTATACGGGGTTGCCGATCTTTGACGGACACAAGTCTCACTCTCTTGGCCCATATGCGTTCAATGGTGGCCCCTTCTGCCTTACAGGGTCACCATAGCACAGCCATGTGGTCACTTCCCGCATAGTGGCACTTCCAGAACAGTGGCACTTCCAGCACAGCGGCACTTCCAGCACAGCGGCACTTCCAGCACAGCGGCACTTCCCGCACAGCGGCACTTCCCGCACAGCGGCACTTCCAGCACAGCGGCACTTCCAGCACAGTGGCACTTCCAGCACAGCGGCACTTCCAGCACAGCGGCACTTCCCGCACAGCGGCACTTCCCGCACAGTGGCACTTCCCGCACAGCGGCACTTCCCGCACAGTGCCCTTCACATGCAGAGATCACTGCAGACTCCCCTGACATATGGGGGTCGACAGACCATTCCTGAACACAGGCAACAACCTCATTTGTGTGCAATCATTTTCCTCCCACCTCACTCAGGGAGTCTTCTTCACAGGTTTCCACACTGGACCTCACTCCCTCCAATGCTCTGCTCGTCCTCAGAGGCACACTGGTCTTGGCAAGCACACAGGTGCTTGTGCTCCACGCCTCAGGACAGGTGATCTTGCTTTTCCCTAGTAATGTCCCCTCACCTAGCAGGGAGGGAGGTTAGAAGGCCTTGGTCCTCAGTCCTGGTCACAGGCAGAAATCTTGCAGACAGCCTGGGCTGGGTCTTTGGAGTTTTGTGTTGGGATTCTGCTTCTTTTGAAGTGTTATCTTCTCTTTTTCTTCTTCCCCGTGAAAAGATGTCTGTCACAGTAGGCATGACTTTGAAGCATACTGACCCACAACGCAATGCAGGGGAGTGACCAAAGTTCACACCTGGGTGTCACTCACAGTGATATGTGCATCAAAAGGTTAATCCCAGGCTCCCAGCCCTACTCTTTATAGTTCCCTTATAAGCCCCATCTAATTTCCTGAGATGTATCCAGGCCCTATTTTCTTGTTATCTATCACTGAATTTTAAAGAGCAACCTTTTGAAATGTAAAGTAAGGGTCCCTTCCTGATTACCTCGTGTGTGTCCCACCCAGCTCACAGGAATGCAGCAATACACAAATCTATCTGGGAGGATTCCTTTACTACTCATGTATTCACTGGGCAGAAGTGGGCCTCCCTAAATGGGTCACAGGGTCCTTCATATAATGTACTAATGGCAGTCACACATACTGTGTACATTCACAGCACTCTTACTCTCCAGCACTGTTACTTCCATGCATTGTAAGATTATAAATAATCATACATTTAATGCATCCGTTCAGTCTCCAAACACTGTTCAGCATTGAAACTATACTGTACCAGTGTGTTCTATTTACAAACACACACATTGCCAGTACACACACCCTGCACATTACACCCTTCATGTATTGTACTTCATGTACCCAGCACATGCTTTACTTGTGCACACACTGCGCAGTACTACATCTCTCATGTAATGTATTCCTAGCATGCATATATACTATCAGTACATGCACTAATCGCACATAAGCTGCCCTGCACTACTCAAACCCTCAACTGTACCCTTCTCAGGCACACATACACCAAGCACAGAGCCATTACTCCTGTGCTGTGCAGCACTCCACATCTTCCTGACGAAGGCCAAGGGTGAGTTGAGTACACAGCAGCTGACCTTTTAAAAAGGTGCGTGGGCCTGTAAGCCTCACTCCAGTGACACAGGGTACAAAGGTCTTGTTCACCACCACTCATCACTCCACTGTATGCTGCAACCTCCTCACTTGTGCTGCTGAACTCTTGGTGAATGGGGTAGCCTTCCACCACTATGAGGATAATGCTTTGGATGCCCCTCCCAGTCCAACAAGACATAATCTGTGAAAAAGCACGTCAGGGCACCCACTAATGATACGTGTCACCTATGACAAAAAATCAGCATTAGGGATTCATGCAATAATACAGTTGGGCACTCAGGGCATGGGTACACTTCTTTAACCATACAGAGTACTTTTGTGACCCAACAGGGGGCCTGTCATGGTGGAACGGTAGGTAGCAGCTCGGAGATTTGTTTGAAGACAGCACAAACTAGACGTGGGTATCTAATTTGAATAAAGCTGGTGCTACAGGTTTCATGGAAAGGAGACTGACTAAGTCCAGGGCAGGAATTGGTGACTCTTACATCGATCCACATGCTAAGAACTAAAGCTGCGTTGGAGGTTTATTTTATAGATATCCACCCACTGATCTTTGCATATTGTATTGAATTTGAGTGAATCATACAGCCACTTAGAAATGTGGTATCTAGTTGACAGTTAGTTTATACCCTATCCAAGTAGGGACCCTCACTCTAGTCCGGATAAGGGAGCTACACAGCTCAGATAATCCCCCTTGGTAGCTTGGCAAAAGCAGTCAGGATTATCTCTAAGGCAATGTGTAAAGTATTTGTACAAACACACACAGTAACACATTGAAAACACCACAGAGGACCCCACACCAGTTTAGAGAAATAGCCAATATTTATCTAAATCAAACAAGACAAAAATAACAAAAATCCAACATACACAAGCAAAGATATGAATTTTTAATGGGTGAGCGTGTGTTAGAAAAGCAAGCAATGCGTTGATTCCTTACTCGCAAGTGAGGCTGTGCGTCGATTCTTTTCCCGCCGAGTAACAAATGCATCGATTTTTTCCTCGCAGGGAAGAGATGCATTGATTTCCGTACATGTAGCCTCAGGTCTATGCGGTGGTGTGGATGTAGATTTTGACGCCCAGGGTCGATGTGTGGAAAATTCTGACATGCTGTGTGAAGGGTCCGATTTGAGAACAGGCACTGCGTCGATTCTCCAGCCGCGAGGCAGATGCTGCATCAAATTTTCAGCCGTGGGACAGGCGCACACAGCGGTGCGTGGATTTTCCCTCACAGTTTACCAGCTTCCACTTCTAAGGGCACCGGGAATGGATTTGGCACCACTTAGCAAGTCAGGACTTTCAACAGAAGTGCCCAGGCACTGGCATATGATGGCTTTGATATCCCTGAGACTTCAGAACAGGGGGGCAAGCTCAGTACAAAGCCCTTGGAGAAACTTCACAAGCAGGATTTCAGAAAGCAAGGTCCAGTCCTTTCCTTTTTCAGGCAGAAGCAGCAGCAGCAGGCCAGCACAGCACAGCAACAGGCAAAGTGGAAGGTCCTTCTCAAGCATCAAGCTCTTCTCCTTGGCAGGGATTCCTCTTGATCCAGAAGTAATCTGAAAGTCTGGGGTTTTGGGTCCACCACTTATATTCATTTCTGCCTTTGAAGTAGGCAAACATCAACGGAAAGTCTTTGTAGTGCATAAGACCCTGCCTCTTCCTTGCCCTGCCCCAGACACACACTAGGGGGTTGGAGACGGTATTGTCTGAGGGCAGGCACAGTCCTTTCAAGTGCAGGTGTCAGCTCCTTCCTCCCCCTCTAACTCAGGAAGACTCATCAGGATATGCAGGACACACCTCAGCTCCGTTTGTGTCACTGTCTAGAGTGAATTCACAAACAGCCCAACCCTCAGTCTGACCCAGACATGTATTCAGCAGCCAGGCAGAGGCACAGAATGGTTAAGCACAAAAAGGCCCACTTTCTAAAAGTGGCATTTTCAAACAGACAATCTAAATACCAACTTCACCAAACATACATTTTTAAATTGTGAGTTCAGAGACCCCAAACTCCAAATCTCTATCTGCTCCCAATGGAAAATGGCACTTAAAAGATATTTAAAGGTGTTGCGCAGGCTCTCATTATCCTAATGAGACTACTGGATTTTGAGCGGCAAGATCGTTCACAGTGTGGGGGACTAAGTCTGACCCACGGTGGAGGACTCTTGTCACTCTAAATCCGGGTTTTGCTCCGGCTAACTAGCAGTGCCTCATCTCTCCCAAATGGGAGAGACAATTGGGCAGCTGGGCGCATGACATCTTAGCACTGCCCAGGGAAGTCATGGTTACTCAGGTCACAACTGGTTCTCTCATACACAGTACGGTCTCATATATAAATAACAAAGGCAGTTTAAGTTTTAAAGATTGGTTTAATAAAACAACTGCATTTTAGATAGCAAAGCGTGAGCTGCAATAACCAGAACTACACAACACAGTAGGATTAAAATAGTAACGATGAGAGTGAAGCACAAGAATAAGGCTATCATAGTGCCGCCAGATTATTTTCTCTCTAAGATATATTTCGAGCACAGCATGTGAAGCTCTAAGCCTGCCTTTCAAGTTCCCCCGGGAGGACATCAACCCTCATACCTGAGCAAAGGCCTGTAATCTGCAGCAGCAACTGCAACGGGGCATTCAGCATCTAGTTGTAGGTTCCTGGCCGGAATCTCCCTCTTGATGTGTACTAAGACTGGGAAGTGTTTTTATAACAAACACGCAGATGTTCTAAGAAAATGTCCCTACGTAAGGATGTGTATTTTCTATGAATACTGGAGACTAAACTTCTACCACGTTTACCGGCAATGTACCAGACTGTAGCCTTGACTGAAGCACAGGGCGATCAAGAATGCATAATTTGAGAACACAGTGCTGAACTAAGCTAAACAGTGTGATAGAAGAAATGAAAACAAGACTGTAAAACTGGTTATTGTAAAATAACAGTGCAAAGTTGAATAAAATATATCTAGGGCAAAGTGCACAGTGGCCTAGTATGCTAAACTAAGGTGCATGAAGCTATATTAAAAATGGCTACACTACAAAGGCAATCCCCATTTTAACTAGGTGAGAGATAGACCTTGCAATAGTGACACTGAATTTGGCTGGATTTCACTATGTAAAACACAACAGTACATGTCCTACCTTTTAAATACACTGCACCCCGCCAATGGGGCTTCCTTGGGCCTTCCTTAGGGGTGACTTACATGTAGTAAAAAGGAAAGTTTGGGCCTGGCAAGTGGGTACACTTGCCAGGTCTGGATGGCAGTGCAAACCTGCACACACAGACATTGCAGTGGCAGGTCTGAGACATATTTACAGGGCTACTCATGTGGGTGGCACAATCAGTGCTGCAGACCTAATAGTGGCATTTGATTTACAGGCCCGGGACACCCATAGTGCACTTTACTAGGGATTTACCAGTAAATCAAATGTGGCAATCATGGAAAACAAATTACCAAATATTTTAGACACAAAGCACTTGCACTTTAGCACTGGTTAACAGTGGTAAAGTGCCCAGAGTATCAAAACCAGCAAAAACGAATTACAGCACAGGATCCATAAAACATGGGGAGAGAAGCAAAAAGAGTACAGGGAAATCATGCCAAGAGCTGCCAGGACTAAAACAGCCATTAACACCCTTTCAGGCTCAATTTGTGGCTATACTGCCTTAATAATGCTGACATTCTAATATATTTTGTGAAGGTTGATATTTGAAAGACATTTTATTGTATATTAAAGTGTCTAACTTTTTCAGACATGAGTGTGGAATATTCTTAATATACAACATGCAAAATAGAATACTCTCTCATTTATTTTTAGGGAAGTAAGGTGATCATCTCATAAAGAGTGAGAGGAAGGTTAAGAACAATCCATGCATGATAGTCTGAGATGCAGACAGGAAAACATCTATAATGTGTTTATTGTCTGGGAATTGAGGTAAAATACTGTATAGACTGCAACTTTTTGCTTTCCTGCATTCCCGAAGGAAGGTAGGTTTTAGATGTGTTCCAAGCAGTCAAAAGACAGCTTGAAAAATATTTTAAATGACAACAATTTGTAGTAAACCATGGAATCAACCTTTTTACTGGTGTGCAAGCACCAAATGTGTCTGCCATACCTTTATCACTGCATTAAAAGTCAGAGCCTCGAGTTTTTTTAGACTGGTTCAAAACATTATTAATTAGGGATCACCTAGCAGAGAGACATACTTCAAAGAAAGTGTTGTGTAGCCATTTTAGCTATAGTTTTATACACGTTATTTTAGCAAACTAGGCCTGCTGCTGTGCACTTTAACCTAGATATGTTTCATTCTAGATTTGTTATATTATTTTAACAATAGCCACATTTGCGGTCTTGTTTTATTGTCTCTATCTAGCTGTTCTTCACCTAGGTCAGCACTACGCTCTTAAACAAGACATTTCTTTCACTGTGTGCTTTTCTCAAGACTGCAGCAAGATAGGTTGCCAGCAAAAGTGGTACGCTTTGTCTCCAAAAACATACACACTCTTATGTGGAGATCCTCTCTTGGAACATCAGCTTTTTTATTATACAAAAACTACTTTGCCCCATGTACGTGAGAGGGAGATTTCAGCCAGATGACCACAACTGTTTGCTGATTGCTGAGCGCTTCGCTGCAGCTGCTTATGTAGACTACAGGCCCCTTGCTCAGGTATGAGGGATGATGTCTTCCCAGGGAAACCTGAAGGGCAGAATTAGAGCTTAACATGCTATGCTCTAACATAGTCTAGGTAGGAACTATTCTTAAAAACCATAGTGACACCATGGTAGAGTTATTTTTGTGTTTTACTCTCCTTGTCACAATTTTAATCCTGTCATGCTTCATCGTCCTAGTTATTGCAATACATGCTTTATTATCTAAGATGCAGTTACTTCAATAAAAACCTTATTGAACTATACTCTGCCTCTGATTGTCCTTCCATATGTGAGACTAATGTAACTGAGAGAAACGGATGAGATCTGAGAGACCACGATTTCCCTGAGGAGTCATTTGTGTCATGCGCCCGGTTGCCCAATCATCCCTGCTCTTGGGTGGAGATGAGGCACTGCTAGTTAGCCTGAACAAAACCCGAATTAGGCCGACGGGTGTCACCTGGAGTGGGTTCAGACTTAGTCCCCCGCAATACAAGTGATTCTGCTGCCCGAATCCAGTAGGTTCATTAGAATAATGAGAACCTATGCAACAAAAGTGCACAAAATGTATTCACATGCAGGAACCTATCCTTGAATATGGAGATTTATATACCCCAAAGAAGTGATATTTCACAAGAGAGTAAAGATGACCTGGAATCTGTTTTTAGTAAAGTGTCTGTGAATACAACTGGGAAATCTGAAAGTCAATGCAGGATGTACAAGCAAGGATTGAAGTCCAGAAATGCATTTTTAATTTGTTGATCATGCCTTCACCTGTCTAACACTAAAGTGTACCCAGCAATTAGAAAAGAGTGTAGATGGTGTGAAAATATTGGGTATATCAGCCCGGTCCTTAGAGTGAGAAAAAAGGTTAGGTGCTAGTAGTAAGTAGAAGATGGAGGAATGGAAAGAATGGAAAAAAGTCAGTTGCATTCAGGTATTTAGTACCCAAGAAGGTAGTGGCAAAGGAGTTGTGGGAAATATTGATGACCTGCCTACATGGATAACAGAAGGCGTTTGAGATATTAAGAGCCACATGCGCAAATGTTAGAAAAACAGATTTCTAATTGATTGGTGATTATCTCAGAATTTCAAGTAGGAGATCGGTATTCTTAATGTATGAAGTACTTTAATTCCCAAATAGCTGTTCCTAGTAGGTCAGAAATCGACCTACCACATAAACATCAATGAGGTGGGTTGCAATTTGAAACCCATTAGGAATCGCAGCCATCACTTGGATGGTGGCCTGTTACGGACAGCAGACCACCATGTCTGTGATTGCTTTTTAATAAAGCAATATTTTTTTTAATGCAACCTGCTTTCTTTAAAGGAAAACAGGATGCATTTAAGAAAATAAAAAATGAAACTTCTTAAACCGTCCCATTTGTGAATGGGTTACCACCGCTTTTAAAATGGCGGTATAGTAGTAGTGTTTTGTGACTGGAATTCATTTGCAAAACAGTCAGACATTAAATACCATACCAATTCCGTATTTAGAAATTACGCCCAAAACATGCCCCTCCCAAATACCAAATTGCAAATGCAAATTTCAATTTGGTACCAAGTCACCTAATCGTATTTTGCATTTTGTACATTTAAAAAGGCATTTTTGTGTTTGCAAACAGCTCCGGCCGTTAGTTACTGGGGATTCAGTTGTGAAGATTGCAATTATAATTATAAAGAAGATTAAGAATATGTAGGGTGAGAAAAGCATATCACCATTGCATACATTGCCAAGTGCACAAAAGGAAATAAATATTCGATAAGGCAAATCATATCGCCCCAGAGGAACAACTACCAGAAATAGATGCCATACAGATGTATCACTTACTATCAAATGTTCCTCCACAAAAAACATGGGGAAGACACAGCAAAAGATACTAACTTCTCCACTTAAAAGCACAAGAGAAGAAAATAAATAGAGAGCAGTTGTTGGCTGGTCTATAACAGAAGATATATCCAAGGTCATTGATATCCTTGTGAATGACAAAGGTCCTGGTCCTAACTCTCACACCAACAACTACTTAATATTTTCAAATCCTTTTTTGATTCATCTGTTCAATGCACTTTCCAGATACTGTGTGGACACCTTGGATTTTCAATGTCATTGATTGTTGACATTTATAATAAAGAAAAAGTCGGAGAACCTATTTCTTATAGGGCAGCTTGCTTAATACATGCTGAAGCAAGCCTGTTCACCAAAATCATACCATAGAACATCTAGGAGTGGACTGACAAGGAGAAGATGATCGTGTCCTGCCAGTAGGGTTTTCAATAGAGTCTATCAACTATAGACCAAACCTTTGTGCTTATACATCTAAGTGAAAACTCAATGCAGCCTCCCTGGATTATTCACTGGCGTTTAACCTAATCAACATTAGCAGAATAAACTAAAGATAACAGGAACTAACCCTCATTTCAAACTCCGAATGGTGTCAAACAGAGATGCCTCTCGGCTCCATTCACTTAAATTTATATGCCACTGGTGTCCAAAATGTCCTGCAGAAATTCTCAGATGAGCTACTAGAGATATGTTAAGAAACACTTCCTTAGAACGTTAATGCTGATATCTCTCTCCTCTTAACAGGAATGCCCAAGGTCTTGCTGAAACAAATAGAAACTGTTGAATGTTACTATAAACGTAACCACATAACGACAGACTACGACAAGTCAAAGAGTATGACATGCAGAGTAGAACCTTACACAACAGGAACATCATTCATGCTTAGCTGGGAAGGTAATATATTAGGAAATTTACTTATCTAGGCATCTAATTTTCTTCCCCCTTTTTCTAGTTCCAAGAAATGGCAAAACTCAAGGAGAAAAGAGAAAATGCAACAAAACGAATCATGGGTTGCACATCTATGTTTGGAGCTGGTCTGCTCTAATAATTTCCAGAAGACATTCACCCAAAGATGGACTCAGTCACAGTTCATGGATCAGTGTTATGGGCTGCCAGGCTCCTCCCAAGCTGCAAACAACACAACAAAAGCTCTGGAGATAACTTCTCCACTCTGCTTACATAGAAACTGATTTTGACAGAACAGATCAAGGGTGGAAAACAAGCTGGAATGTGTTCCGCTGTACTTCTGTAAGAAGCTCAGCAGATTCCAAGTGTCTGATGGATACCTTCTGTGAAAAATATCACAGTGCATGGCTTCAGGAGAACCTTCATTGCAAAAGGATCCAGGAACCAAACTGTGTGAAAGGAATGACTCCTGTCAAGAAATAATGGCTAATCAAAATCCTTCATGAAGAAGATTCTGAATTTGCTGAACCAGAAAAGCCTGTAAAAAACATGGCACGAAAAGGCACCAACGATGTGCAGTCCCCATGGCAAAAGATGTTTGAAAAATATCAGGAACTGAAGGCATAAATATGTATCATCTCCCACACGTGGAGAGGGCACATCCCTTTGCCCAGGCCAGAACAGACCTGCTTCCTTTCCAAACCAGAGGCAAACATTGAAGAACCTGTAGTACCAAAGCTTGATCTTGTTCTACAGGTGGTCCAGAAGGCATTTATCATCTTTTCTTCATACAGTTTAAATATCCACATAGTGGAACATGTGCCACTGTAAAGTTACTATCCCAATTCTCATCTGAAAGCATCAGACAAAACACTGACCACCAACTGGCATACAAGCGGCATCCTCTCCACCGAAAGTGACCATCACAAGACATACATGCTCACCAGAATGTCAAAATATTTTGTAGACTGCCCAGTCTACATTAGACAGAAGAGCTGGATTTGGCATAATTGAATTTCTTTATAGTTCCGCTACAAACTAACCTGTAGCAACAATATGGGAAATCACACCAATGCAAGATAGAACAAAGTATAGACAAACAAGCATTTGCAGTGCAATAGGTCTTGCATTTGCTTGAGTTAGAGCTATTGGCATTGTAAATCCATAACTGTACTTTTCTTGCCACATAAATTGGTCAACCCTGCTGCATAATTTGGTCCTCTCTGCCACATAATTCCAGTTGCCCTGCATATAACTAAAGCACTTCCATTTATCGTCTTCCTTTAAATGCAGCAAAAAATTAAAATATTGCCTTTCTTTATTATATTGTTTATATTATCATTTTCCCCCCTCCAACATAGTGTGGGGACCCAGAGGTGACCTAGACAGAAAGAGCACATTGTAATGAACAGTTTATTTGCGGTCCCATTGTTGTAGGGCCACCACATTCTGAGTTTTGGGCAAACATGTTTTGAAAAAAAAATGCCCTGCAAAGCATTATGGGGCAAGTTTCAGAGTGCAGCGAATATTGCAGTATCTTAAATAGCACTTGTAAGAAACACGGTTATGTAACCATATAGTCAGCCCCTAGAAGGCATGACAACATAAAAACAGAATCTCAGAAAGTAATGTAGTGTAGCCATAAATGTAACTCCTAGAAAGCGTGGTGCCTTCCAAATTTTGGGACCTATCAGGCCTACTGCAACACTATTACAAACAAGGCACTTAAAACACAAACTACTTCCAGCTGTAAGACAAAAGTTCCAGCCATGAGCGAACTTAAAAATACATAGCATGGTGGGAGAGATTACTGTTTTGGGGTCCCCCAACCTAGTGCGGGCACCCAGAGATGACTGTGTTGCCTTTAATATATCATCCAACAAAATATGCTCAGCTTTGGGACTGCACAGCCTTTCTGAGCTACCAAAGCGATGATTCACAGCTCTACAAAATAGTGACTACTCTTATTTCCCAGTGCTCTACATTATGCCACTTTACTGTATAGCACGAGACCCATTGGTCCAAGCCCTCTGTAAAGAGCCTCATTGCTCAGCACTGGCAAACACCGGTTCAAACTAAGCATAATAAAAAACATTAATCTGTAAATGAATGAGGTGCCAGTTTGAGCCGGACTGGTTTATGTTTTCTATTTCTGAGAGCAAAAGGGAGGGAAGAACAGCAATGTTTTGCAGGAGTTTGGTTCCTGTCGGCATACAGGAGAGTGAGGAAGCACACACAGATATGTAAAAGTACAAAATTCGGAACACCTGTAAATTTAAGACTAATCTAAATCTAGAAATCTGATATTATAGACAATCTATGGAAGTCTCTGATTTGGCAGCTCAGATTTTTGTCTACTTCTGAATTTAATTTAGCAAAAGGGCTTAACTGAAGATCTATCCTATTCTTTTGGCACTTGTTTTGATTGCTTAATGCTGCTGCTTCGCCTGCGGTGCTGCACACTGCGATCAGTGAGTTTGGGGCATTACACACTGAGGCCCATATTTATACTTTTTTAAGCGCCGCATTTGCGTCATTTTCTGACGCAAAAACAGCGCAAACTTTAAATTTTTAAGTTTGCGCCGCTTTTGCGTCAAAAAATTCCGCACATGGGGTGCTAAAAAAGTATAAATATGGGCCTAAATGGCTGGCTCTGAGTGGCATCATCCTGAACAGGAGTAATATTACTTCTGTGGTTATTTCTTCTCTTATGTATATCGTTGTTGTTTGGCTGTGCGCTCCTTGCTATGTATGATTCAGGGAAACGTGCTAGATGATGTGTGTCCCTTGTTAGTTGCTGTTGCACAACACTGGGCTGCTGTGTCCAAGCTACCAGGATGTTTGCCAGACATTTTGATGTTGGACGTGGCTACACTGCCTGGGGGACTGAAAAGCATATTGTTTATTTTGCTTTGAACAGTTCGATGCGCGTAGGTGGCATTTGTGTGCTTTTGTCAACAGGGTAGGGACATTTATTTCTGCAAACAGCTGAACTGACATTTGAAATTATCAACATCTGAAACTGTGCATGGTATACAACTTCCTAGCGCCAGCTCTTGTCACAAGGGCGTGTCGAGACACATTTTATTTTACACAAAGCTGATTTTTAATGCTGCAGTAGACATCTTTTTGGGCATGTTATGTTGGAGAAGGCTCGGGCACTCTTTCTTGGTCTGGTCTGCAGGTACAAGCTTTCCAGTTAATTCATATGTGTCTCTGACTGTTGTGTACACTGTGCTGTGTTTTATAGTGCACTGTGTAGTTATGCAACCAGTTTAACTCGTACCCCCTTGCACCATTCTGCTTCCCATTTTATGAAGGTTAATTTGTGCTAATGCATCCCTTTTGCTGTACCTATGGACAGTCGCTGCTCCCCGGAGGGAAAAGGGGTGGGGTGCCATGTGGCGGGGAGAGTCAGGATGGGGGACTAAAAAAAGAACTTTTTGAAAACTTACCTTTTTCCCCGCGCCGCTCCATCCGCTCTGCTCCATCGTTGGAGGCACAGGCTCCCAGCCTGCCCTGCGGCCAATCCTGACGCTGCTCAAAGCAGCGTTAGGAGGGCGCTCCCAGGAAGACTGGGAGCCTGTGCCTGCTCTCGCCATTCCGGCAACACAGGGCTGGGCTGGAGAGACCACAGTGTGCATGTGTGTTGGACCGGCCTAGGATGGCTGGCCAAACATACTTGTGCACTGAGGGGGACGTCACCCACTTTTATAGAAAAAACATAATAAACCAAGTTTATTACGTTTTTTCTATAAAAGTTTTGCAGCTTATGCTGCTGGCAGGGTTGGGGGGCAACGCTCTTCCGCCCTAGCGGAGGAGCCGCCCCTGCCTATGGACACTTCCCAGCACAACATGGAACAACATAAAGTTGCTGCTCCTAGAGTCCTTGCTTCTAGGGCTGCATCTATGTTCTGGTGTGCGTGAAAGTGAGCCCGGGGGCAGGGCTGGCATCATCACCCTCATTCACATTTATTCTACCCCTTGTCGGACTGGCCTAAAGGGCAATCTGGCAGTGCCTAAAGGGCTAAGCCGACAGGACAGTGTGGGCCCATGTCTTCAGGGTCCGCGGGCCTGTTTTAATGTCTGGTAGGCCAGTTTTTATTGTCAATTTCCCTATTAGCACAAGCGATGCCTGCAGCAAGCACAAACGCCCACAGTATCCAATACACTGGAAAACACCAACACAGCTTGTCTTTGCAAGTTCAAACTGGCTCCGCTTTGCAAATGAGAAACACTTTTTCGCACACCTGATTCACTAGTGGGGCCACTTTTTTATTAGATACCTGGTTCGCTAATGTCTGATTTCGGTACCCGGGCCTATTTTCTATCCCCATCCTACCTCCAATATTATCATTTTTTTCAGTACATGCAGTAAAGTATTCCCATCAAAATGCAAGCTCGCGCTTCTTAAAAACGTGGATCGATTTTCAGGGGTGCCTTCACAAACCTAGATTTGCGGGGCCTGGTGATGATTTCATGCCACAGTTTCCACTGAATTTCTCTTTTGCACCCAGTAGCCTAGCAGCATCCTTGGTGTACTATGTATGCACTTTGTGGGGCACATGCATGCATTCCATGATAAGAGCCTAACTGCACCGCTTCATGGCGCTGCTTTCCTGGTAACTACAGAAAGCAACCCATAGGAAGAAACCTCAACTACATTGGTCCGCTGCCAATGCCTTCTAAGCCAGTGCAAACATGCAAAATATCTTTGCTGCTTTTCTAGTAGTACTCCTCTGTGGGAGGAAGCCCAATTCAAATTTACCAAGTATGATCACTAATCCATAAAATGCATTAGAAAGGTGCCACTAACAAATGATGGCATTTTGTTACCGGGCATGATAGCATCAAAACAGTTGAAATAAACTCGAAAGAAACTGACATTTACGAAGAATTTTGTCAATTATAAATAGGCAGTAAAAAGTTTTTAAAGTATAACAAGCAATGACGTGGAATGGGTGATGGGCAGAGGCAGCCACAAACAGGAAACTGAGGGACGGGCGGGAGGTGCTCAGTGACGGCAGGGCGAGCCAATTCAAAGCGCCATGGCCACCATGAGCGCGAAGGAGAGACACAAAAGAAGAATAGTAGTTTGCTCACAGTAAAACATATCGGCACTCGTGCAGAAATCCGTGTAACAGGGTCAATCTGCTAGGCGGTAACAAAACCACCCCAAGGTGGGACAAACGTAAAGAATTTATCAATGTCATCAAGCGAACGAGTGAAAGTGATGGGCGTGGTTAAAAGCTCACAATACTTAAAACAGGACAGAAGTTCTTGTGCGTTCGACCTAAAAAGGACTGCTAATGCCCAAACATACCAAATAATCTGGAAAGAGCTTTTACATGTGTATGTTATGAAAATTAAAACCTCACCCCAACACCTAGGTTTTGTGTTGTTTCCCCTTTTCTGTTACTTTCATATTGTTCTGTTCTTACAGTATTCTTACAGTATTACTTCTGTTATTTTTATACTTTTGTAGACAAATTCTGTACTACTGGCTGAATGCAAATAAATATTTGAAAACTTGACCATATGTGAAATTTGAATTGTAAACTGAATTTTCATGTAAGAAAGATATAAGGCAAAGTACAAGTTAAGAAAAAAGATATGTTTGAGTCCCGTAGGAAGGGTATGTAGGGATGCAACGTTAAAAATAAATGGGCGAGTAAGTTTCAAATTGTATTGACTAATAAATTGAGCAGGTTGTGATGTATAGTTCATTCTATTAGGTTTCAAGAGAAGTCATTTTCGGTAAAACACAAACTGCAAATGTGACCCTTAGTGTAAGGAAATATATAGAATTGGGGGAGTGGCCTAGTCGGGAATGGAATAAGACATGTTTTGCCAGCTCCCCGGCCCCTCAAGGAGAACCCAACACCATCAGTAGCACAGAGACCATGGCAGGCTGCTAGAAACTGCTTGTTGGAGGGCAACAAAACCCGTGCCTGTGCTATGGTCCCAGCCACAGAACGGCGAGCACATCCCTCAGCCAAGCCAGCGTAGTCCCACCGTCTTGGAGAGGCCAGGCTGCTATCTATCGCTGTCCACAGATAGATTCACAGTCCCTCTCGTAGGCGTGGCCGGACACGAGCCCCACATCAGAGTACCTGCCAACCCGCACAATCAGTGTAATCCTGAGCCAGTGCCCTCCCTGTGATCCGCAGGGCCCAGCAACTTACTTCGGTGCAAGCCAGACTGGAGAGGCTGCTGGTGCAGGAGAGAAGGATTGCGGACCTGGCATGGAGGTGAACCGCCACGAGCTGCAGCAATGAACCAACTCACCAGGCCCCAGCCAGAGTGTCCTGCCACCGGCTGATTGTATTCTGCCCGGGAACATTTGGAGCGCTGCGAGGGGGCCAGAAAGCTGAGACAGCGCAACACCTGTGAGGTCTCCATTATGCTCCTTCTTTGATCCCCAAGTGAGCTGACCCGGTGCCAGACCTCTACTGCTTTGACCAGCAGCACTGGTAGCATAAGGCCATCCAGTGGGGTGACCAGTGACAGGGGCCTGCTCACATGAGAGGGACTGGGGGCTGCACTAGCCCTTTCCTAAAGCTGGACCTTACCTAAGACCTATCTGCCATACATCAGCGAGAGCCCCTTGGACAGAGAGGCAACCAGGCCTTAAGACCAACAGAAAACACCTCAACAACTGGCATTTTTGCTGCTGCTCCCCTGAGACTGCCCAGGGTGTACCCAGGGCCTCGAGGTGGCTCTGATGCCCCCCTGAATACCATGACAGGAGCCCTCCTCCCAACCTCTGTGTACCAGACACCATTAGGCAGGTCACACCACAACAAACAGTACACAAGGGCCCAGGTGGCCTCTCTCAAAGGGAGTCCTGACTGGTCAGGGTTCCAGAAAACAGGACTCAGTGCCTCACGCTCCAGGCACGTGCTGAGAACTAACAGTAGTACTGACTAATAGTAGGCTCCAGATGAATGGAGAAAAGACAGAAATAATGATTCTGGGAAACCAATCCAATCTTGTCTCTGCCACCACCGGTGGACTATATTAAGAGCCTAGGAATTTGGTTAGATGCTAACCTGACTCTAGAATACCAGGCCAGGAGGGTCTCGGCAACCTGTTTTGGTTTACTAAGACTCCTAAGAAAGGTACTTGGTCTACTTCCGCCTTTGGCAAGAAGGCTGATGGTACAAGAACTAATTTTGGCCAGACTCGACTACGGCAATAGTCTTTTCTTAGGTTCACCTAAATACGTTGTCAATAAACTACAGACAGTACATAATGCGGCCGCTCGCCTTCTGCTTCATATTCCTAGGTACACATCTGCCAAGCGGGCGCTGGTTACTCTGCATTGGCTCCCGGTAGAACAGCGAGTGAAGTTTAAATCCCTATGTATCATTCACTGAGCCTTACATAACAGAGGTCCACACCAGTTGAAAACGTTGGCATCTTTCTACGAGCCGCCTAGAGCCCTTAGATCGGCTTCCAAAGCCTTAGTAGCTCCCCCCAGAGTTAAGAAAGCGAGATGGGGCGGCAACATGTTGAGGTATCACGGAGCTAAACTTTGGAATTCCCTTCCACACTACATTCGGTCTATCAGTCAGGAGTGCAAATTTCGGAAAGCTATTAAAACCTGGCTTTTCTAATATCTCATGATTCGGCTTTGGCTTGCTTATCTCTGGGTGGTATGTCTCTGTCAGCGCTATGAGGCCTCCGGGTAGCTGGCGCTCTATAAAACCAGATAACATAACATAACAGAACAGAATATTCAGACATCAGTGGAAAATATGCCCCCTGGAGACGGTGTGGAGGAGTGCCCTTGAACAGTTTCTACTCCCTCCTCTCTGGCTCGTGTGTTGCATTGCCACACTTCAAGTCTATCAAAAATATACCACCAGCTTCCCTCTGCAGAAGTTAAATAAAAGGATCCCCCAAGAAATAGTGGAGGAGACCCCAGCACTTATACCTATCACACAAGACTACATGAACCATTTCTTTCAATTTGCTCTGAAATATGGTTGATTAATGTAGATCTTGAGACCTTTCATCAGAGACGTAAAGAGGGATGTCTCTGAGATGGTGGGTGAGTATATAATTTGAAGCATACAGTGGATGCCGGATCTGAGAATCAAAAGATGATTTGGTGCTGGGTTACGACCCTTGAGGAACAACAAGTTGACCCCGAAACCAAACACAAGAACTTGGAGAACAGGAGCCGACGGAACAACATCCGCATCAGGGGAGTGCCCGGGAGACAGACGGTGGTGACATTATGTCATTCACGGCTAAGCTCCTTTAATCGATAAGAGGTGATGATGACAGGCCCCCTCCCGTTGTCCTTGATAGGGCACACAGAGTGGCCTCAGTCCCAGGGCGCTTGAACTCCATTACTGACATTTTGACACGCGTCCACTTCTTTACTGAAAAAAAGGCTATCCTTTGAGCTTCTGGAAACAAAGCTAACTTGGTGTTTAGAGGACATATAATCTATCTGTATTAGGACCTCTACCCTGTCACATTGTGATGAAGAAAAGACTTCAAATCAGTCACAGACAAGCTCTGGGAAATGGAAATCCGGTACCAATGGGAACACCCATTTGCACTATTCTTCGCTTGGGAAGGCAAGAGGTGCTCTCTGCACTCCCGGGGGGAAGCAAATCAGCTATTGGAACTTGCCTCTGATCCCTGGAACGGGCTGCCTCTCCAACCTGTTGCCCTGCCAGGGATGATCTAAAGCCTATCTGGACTGCAGTAAAACTCTATCGTCCAGACAAACATCAAGGTGAGACTACAGCTCAGGAGGTGAAACAGGCTATCATTCAGCACCTCAAAACATGGAAAAAGGCATCTCCCTGAATATGGCAATGGGTAACAAACTACTCTCCCTCAATGTTCGCGACCTTAACACTCGAGCAAATGTAAACAGGTTTGGGGATATATCTTACACCACAATCCTGACATCATATTTCACCTTCGGGGGCAGACAGACATAGAATAACACATCTGAAATATCCTATACGCCATTTTGCTTACTTTGACACTAAAACGTTGGGGGTGAATATTCAATGCTAGGCAAACTTCAGCTCCACTATCATTAAAGTGGCAAGAGATAGGGGGGGCTGTTCTAGACATTGCACCTGCTCCGCGGAAACAGCGAACCACGCTCCTCAATACATACACATCAAGCACTGCACAAGACTCATCTCCGACTCACTCTGGGGGAACAACTAACAGAGGTAAAAGGCGACATAATAGTATGCAGTGACTTTAACTTGGTATGGGACCCAACAATGGACAAGCACAACCACCTACCAAGGCACTGGGGCCATGTCAGTTCAGTTAAAAAGAGACATAGAGGACTTAGGGCTTTTGGACTCCTGGCCCTACAAACATCCTGTCGTACAGGACTATTCATTCAATTCTCACTTCCACACCTCATACTCCTGAATCGATTATGTGTTAATAACACACTCTCTCCTTTGCAACCTTGATACTGCTGAAATCTCAAACATCTCTATATCGGACCACACCCAAATTGAATTGATATAGTCCCCCACCATCTCCCCTCCTATGGGCCCTCCATGGCGGCGCCTACCTACATGACTCCTTTGGGGTCCGGCTAATGTGAAGGGAGTACTCAAGGCTATCACTGAATCCTTCGCTCACAACACCCTACCGGATGTATCATTCGACACGCTGGGATGTGTTCAAAGCCATCATCCGTGGGGTGATTTCCTCAGTAGCCAAAGCACAAGTAAGGGAAGCCCAGCTAGTTGAAACCAACTTGACGGCTGGGATTAAGGGTCTGGAACAGCAGGACAAAATAACACCCACCTGCAATAAAAGACAGCTTGCCATCCTATGTGGCCAACTGTGAGTCCATAGGACATTTTGATCCGAACTGTCCCTTCTAGCTCATCAACAGTAATATTATGAAGGAGGTAACAAAGTGGGCACACTCTTGTCTTGCATGCTATGCCAGGCAAACAGTAAGGTGCATATCGCAAAACTTCAGACCATGGATAGAGGCTGGGCAATCACTGAACACGATAACAAAGGGAGTTTCATGAATATTACCAGACTCTCTATGAACGCGAAGAACTCCCACCTGCTTTGATTGAGGACTATTTAGCTGCGTGCAAATGGAAATCCCTCCGCTCTCACTACACGGAGGGTCTTGACGCTCCGATCATACTAGAGAAAGTCCAGGATGCCGTCCGAGCCCTCCCATTTGGTAAGACACCAGAGCCGGGTGGTCTCCCAGTCAGCTTTTACCGTTTGTTCCTGCCTGAACTGGGGGAATCACTTGGTGCTCCTGTTTAGCTCCTTCACACAAGAAATGGGTCTCACACCCTTAACGGCAGATATAGTCCTTATCCTCAAGCCAGGTAAAGATGTGATGCTTTATTCCTCCTACTGCCCCTTCCCCTATTTAACACAGATGCCAAGATCTTCTCTAAGATATTGGCTATTAGGCTTGAACGCTACCTTCTGAGCCTCATAGACCCATGGCAGAGAACAGATAATGTCCACTGTGTAGCACAGCTTGTCAAAAAGGGGCACTGTTAGCACATCCCGGCATGTCTTCTATCGCTCAACACAGGGAAGGCATTTCACAGGGTGAATTGGGTCTTTCTCTGAGCAGTACTGACCAAGAAGGGTCCAGGTATGATCTCTAAAATCATGGTCCTCAGATAAGATTAAATACTGGGCCTTAACCTCACTCCTATACTCTCCTCCTGGAAAGGGGTGAATTAGCCACCTCCTCCACTGCGCCTTCCTGCAGGACATGCCAAGATGTAAACCCCTTCACATCTCATGGCTAGGACTGGTAAATGTGGTCAAAATGAACATCCTCCCATGGGCCCTCTTTCTATTTCATACCCTCCCTACCCCAATCCACCAAGATGATATTGCTTGACTGCAGCACTACCTTCGCACTTTCATCTGGAATGGGAAGCAGCCTTGGATATCCAACACTCTTCTTATCCAACCCCGAGATAGAGGGGGCCTGGCTTCCCCCACCCTTCTTGAATATTACTGGGACGTCCATTGGCGATACATTTCTGAGTGAGTAGGATGAGAAAGTGAGAGCCACTGGTTCCACATGGAGAAAGCAGTGGCCTGTAGGCCATTATGGGATCCAGCCTGGTTGCCCAAGCACTCACGGCTGCTCAGCGCATATATTGCTACCCTACCAAAATAGTGCCATATATATGCGACAAGCTAGCCCTGAAGAAAAGGGACTGACCCCTTTTCCCTCTCCTAATACACTTATTGCACGCAAACCAGACTTCACTACTCATGCCTTTCGAGTTTGGACCGATGACGACTGTAGGATGCTAAGTGATCACTTCACAGGGATTAATATAAAGCCCTATGAACAGTGTAAAGAGAAACATAACCTTACTGAAATAGCTAGGCCGCAATACTTCCATCTGTGACCCTCCACCCCTATGTTTATCCTGAGGTTGTCCAGCCATACACTCCCTTTGAGAAATTGATGAGAGCTTCTGACGGCTCGCGAGGGCTCTTCTCCAACACATATCGCACGCTTCAGCACTCCACACCTCTTGCACTCACCCCTGCCAGTCGGCATGGCACATGAATCCTTCAGAAGGCATATTGCATAAACAGTGGGAAATGTTGTGGTGGAACATACCCAAATTATATCACTGTATCTCCCTCAGGGAAACAGCATGCAAACTCATGTTCCAGGCATACTACACACCAGCCCAATTATCCACCATCTACCCTGACAATTCCACTCTTTGCTGGCGAAGCAGGCTGGATCAATGAAACTTCTTTCATGTATGGTGGTCCTGCAACCTCATTGCTACCTCTTGTAAGGAGGTGCTAAGTCACATGTAAGCTACAGTGGGATATCCTCTCTCTGCCTCCCATGTCACGGTCATCCTTGGGATACGACCACCAGCCCTAGCACCAATGACCCACCCTCAATGGACTCATTAGCTACATGCTCCAGGAGGCAAGGCAACTTATGGCCATGGCTTGGAAGCAGACATCCAACCCCCCCCCCAATAAATGCCACACTGGTATTTCCGCCTACGTTATATGATGGCAATGGAACAACTCTCCCCTCCCATGAATAGAACAAAAGATAGTTAATTCTGTATGGCGCACCCTGATACAACACCTCACCCATATAGGATTAACTTGCTTTAATCCACCGAAGCTTAGAGCACTGCAGGTATTTACTTGAGTTTCCACATGAGCACTCAACTTCCAAGCTAAACATATTATACACATATTACATGGGATACCTATGTTGTACAATACTACATGGCTGAATTTGTAGCATGTCTGTACACCAATAACTTTGATTTGTGGCACACTCACCTGGTTTTGAATATATACCATAGTTGTTCACCTACACCCTGTTCTTTTTCACTCCTCTTCTCCCCTTTCCCATACATTGTGATTTGTTGCTCTATGGGGGACCTAGCACTATATCTGCCTAATAGTGCTCAATGATATATGTGATGTATCTTGATTTATTTTATGCAGTTACTATTAAAACACAGTAATATCAGATCTCCATTCGTATTGCAATGTTTGTCGTGCCTTGGTAGCAACCTGTTCACTTGCCTTGAAAATTTAAATAAAGAGATTTTGAGTAAAAAATGAAATATATAGAATTATAGACGACTAACTGTGAGCTACAGGGATGTTTTTCACTGAGGCATTCTGAGTAACATTTAATAGACAAAAGAGCAAAGCTTGAGTTGTCTATGATGTCACTCAGGACCCCAAGGAGAACCATCCCCATTAAGTCACAGTTACCCATCTATACGTTTGTGTTATGTTGGCCCCCCAAAATCATCTTCTGTTGCTTATAACTGCTAGGCTGAAGCCAGTGAGTAATGCGGAGCCATGCATCATATGATATGGTCTCTTCTCCCTGTCCCAAATGTGAAAAAAACTCCAAATCTGCCATCCTTAAACAACCATCAATCAATCAATCAAGAGTTTATAGAGCACAGCTACTCACCCGGTAGGGTCTCAAGGCACTGGCGGGGGTGGAGGTGTAGCAAGTACCAGAGGTGGATTAAAAAAGCCATGTCTTCAGTTCCTTCGTGAAGCTGGGGAGGGAGGTGGTTTGTCTGATGTGGATGGGTAGGGTGTTCCAGGTGGTGGCGTCGAGGTAGGAGAAGGAGTGTCCTCCTGTTCTGGTTTTCCTGATGTGGGGTACTTCTGCAAGTGAGAGCTGGGCTGAGCGTTGGGCCCTGTAGGGTACGTGGAAGTTGAGTCGCTGGTTAAGGTAGGCAGGTCCGGTGTTGTGGAGGGCTTTGTGTGCGTAGGTGAGGATTTTGAAAGTGATTCTTTTTTTAATAGGGAGCCAGTGCAGTCTACTTACTTCTCCGTCCTGCAGACGTGCTTTCTGCTTTCAGTCAATGTAGACAAGCAGTGCTGAGCTGACAGGCTCTCAGACAGTCCATCCTCCCTGGCCCTGAAAACCTTTATGGCGTTGCAACAATAGGCAATGAGTTTGTTATCAACTGTTGCTGCATCATAGCAGTAAAATACCAAATTTAGAATCTGATGTAAATGATAGACGCTTCCAATGGAAGCCATGCATAACATATCTAATAAAGTTATTGAAAAGCATGTATAATGAAAGGATTGTAGCACTCATAGCTGAAACTTTATGTTTTGTCCTGCTTGTTATGACATGAGAGAGACAGGAACAATTTGTCTGTGCATTGATCCATGCAGTTTCAATTATGCCTTTTAGGTGGAAACTCACCGATTGCCCATATAAGTGAATTTATAGGTGCTGTCAGGTGTATTTAAGAGTGGTGTTCCATCAGGTGTTGTTAGAAGAGTCATCACATCACTGACTGCATTCATTGCTTTTGGTGGTTTGTTTCAATTTTCTGGAATGCCTTTGGACTTCCTATGCGATATTGTTTTTTCAGATACTTGTGGTAAATGTGTTTAAGGGTGTACAGAATTTAGTTGCTTTTCAACATAACATTTTAATGTTTGGACAAACAGAAAAGAAAGGGAACATGATCTGGTGGCAGAAAACGTTTTGAGTATTTTAAAAGATGGGTGTGACATTGGGGCCTAACAGTGAGTATCCGACCCAAATTAATTTTTAGAGAGAGGTTGAGACCCAAACCAGGAGCCAGATGTATTAAGCCATTTAGCCTTTGCAAACCCAGTGTTTGCAAATACTGAATGGATTTCTATTTTAGCTGTTTGTTCCTGTGAGTCTACTGGGTGTCTTTAAATATAAACAAGTGTTTCTCCACCACCTTTATTTATTCACTACAAGGTTAGAGATAGAGAGGCAGTGTTCTTCTATGTCATTGGCACCTGAGATGCGAGTCAAGCCATCAAATCATTCAGTGTAAGCACAAGCTGAACCCGTGAGCCAAACCCTTCACGGGACAACATCTGGAAAGAAAACAAAGGAAGACAGGCGAATCCACCTCTTTCTGCTTTTATCAAGAACCATCCCGATTCCTCTATAAATATGTAGTAATTCCAGTTCACAACATTGTTAACGATGTAAAAATATTAATCATTGATGCATAAGAGCTCCGAAGAAGATTTAAGTTTTCCCTGAGGTGTGATAACACTGCTGTCTATCTGCCTAATGAACCAATTTGTCCTGCAGTTCTTGCCCAAGGTGGACATTTCTTCACATCTGGGTTTTTTGGGGGGAGGAACTCTCCAGTGCGCAGGGATGCAGCCACTGCCAGGCTCATTATGTTCCGAATATCATCCAGGCTGGTCCATTGTGCTATAATCAGGGGCACAGAGGATTGTGGCAGGGTCAGCATACCTTTTGCTTACGGCTGTGGCACACAAAATGGTGATTAATGGCCTGAGTGTGTTAAATACCACCTATGATGAGTTGTTGGAGAATAACGTGGGTTTTGGTGTTTAAAGCATCAAAATCTGTATGGTACAGTAACTACTGTGTGGTTTCCCCTGTTAAATTTCAGCAGGTTTGAGTGGTTGAAATTATTTAACACCTCCGATAATTATTGGACGCTTTAAATACCTAATAACTCTTAATTTTAACTTGTGAGTACACAGGGGTTTACGAACAGATGGAGTTTAATGAGCAACTCATAATCAGGCCACAAAAAGCAATGTGGGAAGTTTGCTTTGCTTTTCTCTGTCTTGTACACTGTGTGTTTCTTTCAGGCAATCATAATAACCGGTACCAATCACCACCTTACACTTGCAACACCACTCCAATTTCCAAGTCAGCAGCATAACATCACTTACAAACACCGCCACCATCAGATGCAGATTGGATGGTTTTACTAAGGATGTTCACCAGCTCACACATGCAACAGCAACAGCATCAAGGCACCAGTGAAGATGCAGGTGGAGATGAGTGACTACAGTAGTGACTTAGAACTGGGCATCGGACAAGCCACCAGTGTCTCTCCAAATACTGAATTTGGTGGAGGTGAAAGTGAGGAGTTGTCAAACCTCAGTAGCATTTTAGCCCTAGAACCAATAAGTCTGCTTCTCGCTCACAGTTATAGATATTTCACCAACTTAAAATGTCGAGGACACAAAAAGGGTAAGTGGGGTGAGAGGCAGGAAGAAGCAGTCGCAACATTTTTTTTTACATTTCAGTGTATATAATTTCTATTTCTTGAACCTTTCTCAAAATTGACATATCTTATTTAGAACATTATGTGCTTGATTTACAACTTGAAAAATTACCAGAAGCAAATATAATACAATGCTATAGTCAGGACACCTTAAATTATGCGGCAGGAGAGAGCCAAATTATGCGACAGGGTTGAGTAAATTATGCGGCAAGAAAAGCCAAATTATGCAACATGATGCAGCACATTTCGTAATAGTATTGCTTCATTATTCTGTCATTTTTAAACTTGGGAACACTGTCTGGGCTTTGGCTGCACCTCAGTAGTCACATTTTAACACCCAAATATAGTAATAAGGAACAGAAAGGTGGTCAGTCAAGCTTTGCAAAGGGACATCCACTGCACAGCAACACGTGTTGCTGCATTTATGGTAACTTTTGAACCGTTTGATCGAGAAATACATTTTTTGGGTAAAATCTGCAGATTATACAGCAGATGATGGATTAAGTGGCAAATAAGACCAATCTATAATTATGAGAAAATCACAAGCGGCCGCACAATCACATAATTTCAGTGGCCCTGGCTATAGTTGAACAAGCATTGCCAACTGCCATTTTTACGTAACTTAAAATGTAAATATGGTATTTGCTTTAAAATAATTCTGGTAACCTCGGCATGATGTTCTCTGTCTTCTCCTGCCCTTGAGTCATCTGGAAGGCGATGTTGTGGCATTGGCAGTTCTTATTCATTGGAGACAGGTATTACCCTCAATGTAGCAATGATGTGTAATATAGCACGTGTTGCTACTATTTTGCAGGTTGTGTCTGCTCCATATTGGAATGTGACATCACTATTATGAATACACCAAGAGTGACTTTTAAGGCGTCAGAAAGTCCTCTCAGTAACTTGATGATTTATGTGCAGCGTCGTCGCGGCATTCACTTGCTGAAGCTGAGTTCAGAGACGGATGTCAAATCCAGGAACGCACAGCGTACCACTGCCTCCTACAATGTAAAATTAATAAATAATTAAGTGACACAATTGAGCTGCATCTTCACTACATATTTGGGTAAATATAGAAAATATTACCAGCTAATGACTTTCACCAAATTCTTCTCTAAGAAGGCGTGTGTAAATCCCAGCATGGTGAAATTTGAAGGACTCATGAGTTCTTTCTATGAATCTGGTGACTATATCATCATCATCATCATCATCATCATCATTCAAGTTTTATTTCTGCAACAAATGCCATAAAAGCACTACATCTACACAAATAAGACCATAATTCGTCGTACAAGATACAATGAAATGCTCGGAATAGAATATTCCACATAACCAGAGCCCAGGGCATAAAAATTGCACACTAGGAGCTCAGTCAGCATATACATATGCCTTGATTATTCATAAAAGTTTGTGGACCTACACCATAAAAGTTGGTTAAGCAGGGTTGTACTCTACTTCATACAAATAAAAAAGTAAAACGTTACCAGGTAGGTTATAATTCCTAAGAGACTTACATTATCCTACCCAAATAAGAGTATGACACGTAATATAATACAAATATATAAACGAAAAACTAATAATAAGCAATATAAAAGAAATTGATTAAGTCATTTTGATAAAAGGAGTGTAATACCGCAAATATTATTATTGACATGGTGACTATATCAATAATAATATTTGCAGTATTGCAAAAAACTTGAATGTTTAATGAATGAGTATTTTCTACGATTTCTAAATATAAACCAATTCTCAGATAAAGGGAATATTTGAACATGAGTCCCATCAATGCAGCCTAGGACATGAGGGAATCGAGTCATCTGATAGAAATTGTTTTTGTTAGCCACCATTCCTGTACTAAAGCAGGAAATCTGATGTAATCATTGATTAGACTCAGCATTTCGTCCAGAAATGCTCTGAAAAAGAGGGAGAGTGCACTTTGGGAAACCCCACCTGCTGCAGCTACAGCACCCTGGTAGCTCCAGGGGGCTAAGAGGTGCAGTGAACATAATACATGAACATTGGTGGGGGTTGCATTGCTCCTGTGAGTTATTCGACCCAGCTGAAGTTTAATTTCAGCTGTTAAATGTGATATTAAGGGCACCATGTAATCTGTACTTGTCAAAGGTTTCCTCTTCTGTCTCATCAGAAATAGTAAATCAAACTTTAAATATGCGCTCCTGTCTCCGCTTCCTTCTCTGCAAACCAGCGTGTATGCTAATCCTGCTGGCCCTGATGTACCGAGCAGCTATTGTGGAAAACATAGATGCATTCTGAGGATGTGTTTATAGGATGCACCTTTTTAACATCTGTTTCGAGATGGTTGTATATCGCTCATGCAAAATGAAAATTCTGTGACTAGTGGCAATTTCCTGGTGCGATACCCAGTTTGGAGTCACAATTTTAGAGTATCTGTAAATGTTCAAATCACCAAAATTGTGAATTCCTGAGTACATAACAAAAGGTTTTTTGCATTAGCAAATGTCTCAATTTAGCAAATCTGACCATTTGTGAATGCAAAATGCTTCGTACATCTGGCCCTTGGTGTCTTTGAAAGCAGGTATGTGTTTCGCTCATGCAGTTTAGGGTAGTTTAAAAGACTCTTTACTTTTTAAATGTCCTAAAATGAGTAGATTATTTAGCTTCTGTGTCTTTTCAAAGCTACTGATGATGGAAGTACTGTCTTGACAGACCAGAGCTTTTGGAATGCTTAAATTCATAGCATACCATGTTTATCTTATTTATTAGTCATTTTAAATAGAGCTGACCAAATCAAGTCACAGGAACACTGCTTTACAATAAGAAGTAAAATGTGAACTCAAACAAAATTTCTAAAGCTTACGTTGGTCAATAAAAGCTTATGGTGGTCAATAAAATTGCTAAAGCTTATGTTGGTCCATAAAATGTATTCATGCTTATGAGGGAAGCAGTGTATTATATGGTGTGGTACCTCACCATATAATATACTCATAGTACCATCTTCCGCCCAGTCAGGCTCACTTGTAAAACCTTAGCTCATCCCTGAGTAGCTTTGGCTTTGAGCAGTCAGGCTTAAAGAAAGGAACAAGTGTAAAGCATTCAGAAGTGCCAAAGCGAAACAAAGAAAGCCACACAACACAAAAGAAATCCAACACCAACTTATAAAAATAGCTCTTATTTTTATGAATTTTTAGACACCAAACTGAACAAAATTTACTGGGGGGAGGGGGTTCCAGAGATATGAACATTTAAGCAAACAGTAAATCACATATTTTCAGTGGAAATGCAAACAAGCATAGGCAAATGCAGCTGTAACTTTGGAAAACGTTTACAAAGTTGAGTTAAAGTATTCCCGACCTCTTTGGGCACAAAGTCTGACAGGGAGCAAGTCAAGGGGACCAGTGAGGAGCTGCAGGACAGTTACCTTTTCACAAAGCAGTCTCCAGTCCAGGTCCAAGCTTTATGGGTGAACCACCATAGACATCAATTGAGTGGTCCGCATGCAGGATTCTGAAGATGCCGTAGGATGCAGAGGATGCTGTGCGATCAATGGGGGGCTTCCTGGGTCACTCCTAAGTCCATGGCCTTTTATTGGGCAACTTTGGCCACAAGAATTGATGTCCCTTGAAGTCCTTGTGTGGTCCTGCAAAATTCCAGTTGCTACAGGACTGCTGGTCTCTGGTTACAATGAAGCCAGCGGTTTCCTTTAATGGAGGCTAGTGTCCTTCTTGGGCCACCATACTGCACTCTTATGACTCTTCTGGGACCAGAAGATGCGGGTTCAACTTGTGAGCATCTGGACTTGGTCTCTCAGGCTGTGCACTGGCGGTCAATGGCAATCAAGCAATTGCAGCTACATGACTAGTCAATGCGAGCTTCTTCAGCTTTTGTTGCCCCGTAGCTGAGAACAGGAGGTCAGTCAACTATCGCTTGGAGTCACTTCTTCTGTCTGGGGCTCAGTTATGACATCCCTTGAGCCAGGCACTACAGGCACAGTCCAGTGGTGTAACAAAGCTTGAGGGGGCCCCACTGCAAAGTACAGAGAGGCCCCCCTTCAAACTCACTCAGGAGCTCTCAGGCTAGGGTACTGAGCTGAGGGGGCCCCCTGGAGCTTGCCCCCCCCGCACTGCAGCGGCTTCGGGGGCCTTTGTTACACCACTGACACAGTCCTCTTCTTGCTAGCCTATGATTGAGCAAGTGCAGTCCAGTCAGTGGTGCAGGTTCTCTTTGCCAGATCCAGGAAGCAGCAGGGCAGTCCTTCTTCGGTCCTCTCTGCAGTCCAGATGTGATCTCATATCTGGGTGCCAGGTGTGCCATATTTATATCCAGAAAGTGCCCTCGGGCCAAAAGTATCTGCCAATCCCAAAATGCAATGTTGTGACCACTCCCACGCTTCTGTCGGTGTGTGCAACTTAGTAGCCCTCCCTAGAGGTGTGGATATCTGGGAGCTCCATGCCCAGTGACAAAATAAAACAGTTTGGCAACAGTTTTCCCCTCTCTGCCCCTGCAACCAACTTGTTTACTGGATCTTAAGGGCAGCTCCTCCCATGTGTGTTCACTTTCTGACCTTCAAAGGCCTTTTGTGTGCACATCTTTTTGGCATCCTGCTAGGAATATGTGCATACATCTTCCTGTGGCAGGCACTTATCGTTTCTTCCTGAGAGTTGGTCACACTCCACCCCAGGAGGTGAGAAAGGTGTCTTGTCGGCAGCAACCATAAATGGCCACTGGAAACGTGAGCAACAGAGTGACAACATTTAAGTCGCTTTTTACTGAACAGATACATTATATTTGTCTTAATCATTAACTTGGGTTTAAGGTTAAGATTCTTTTGATACATTGTAGCATCCTTTTCAGTAGTATGATTCAGAACTTAGCATTGCTGGGTTGTCAACATGTAACCCTGCACTCGCCAAAACACAATTTAGGGTTTGCACTGTCATAACAAGTAAAACACATGTTCTGCTTCCTTACAAACTGCACCTTGTCTTAGGACTCAATAGACCTGCCTAAAGTGTGACATATATATTTAAGAAGGAATGTTGGATTCTGCCAGTACTTTAAATAGCAACGTCGAGTTAGCAATTTGTAAACTGCTCAGCCGGCCCTCAGTGAGGGCTGGGAGTCATGTTTTGCTTTGTCACACTCATGGTGGCATAATAGATGCAGCAGTCCATGAGGTATACTTTAACCTACAGGCCCTAGGTACCATATACCAGGGACTTATGCACAAGTTAATTCTTGCCTATTGGGTTTAAGCCAATTACCCTTAAATGTTTAAAGGGTCAGAGCACTGGCACTGAGGCCTGGCTGGCAGAACTCAGTGCACTCTCACAGTCAAAAAACAGGAACATCATTTCAAAACTTTGGAGGTGTATCATGCAAAAGGGGCATTTCCTTAAAATGTTATAAAATACAATTTTTATTGAGGCGTGTAGTCTAGTGATAGTGGCTCGTGTTCATGTGATCAGCTCTCTCCCAGCCCCACAGAGGCACAAGCCTGTCAGAAAATCACAATTTTTCCTCTTGTTTCACCTCATTCTGCAATCAGGGCCAGGCCGCAGAACTACAAGCCCTGGCAAAAATGGTGAAACCAGCCATACTCCCTTCACCTCCTTATACAGAATTGGGGACTGAGCCACTGGTAAAATCAACTGTGGATGAGTTGAGAATTAACAGTGGTGGTGGCAGAGATAGAGCTGTGATTCTGTGGGGCCTGTAAGGGGCTTTATTCAGAATTGGAAAGCCATAATATGTTGTTAAACTCCACACATCAAAAACAGAGGTGACGGTGGATGGACTAAACCTGATTGGTGAGACACAGGCTCTTGGCCTTCTTAGGCAGGTGCCCTCAGCCAGTTCCGGCTATAAGAAACATGGTATTTATGCTCAATTCCAATCAAAACTTAATAGTCAGCAAGCCTTGGTGATCAAATCCTGTTTCTTTCATTTCAGAACACTGTGTAGGGTCTTTGATTCTTATCATTTCCACAACCGGTTTCCACCATCAATGCATTTGTCCATGCACAACTGGATTTTGGTGCTTCTTCTGAAGAATTTTCATTGGCTTCCAGTTCAGAAGCACTTTTGTTTCATGTCTGTGTGCATTATGCATCATTTTCATTATTGCAAAATCCTCACACCCTCAGTATTAATAGCAAGCATTCTGCTCCACCCACATAGCTCTTTGAGGTCTTACTTCCAATTCTTACTTCACGTTTTTAAGTACAAAATGAATAAATGAGGAGGACAAGCCCTAGGGATTCAAGAACAACTTTCGGAACCCCATTTCAACTTACATATGTATAGAATCACCCCTTCTCAAACTTTATTTAAAAAAAACTTGGCTATCTAGCTCAGATCATTTGTAAATGACAGAATCCAGAGACACCACTGGCAAATACTGGTACCCAGTAAAACCGTATTGTCATAGGAATCATAAATGGGCCTCACATGTCCCAACAGACAGAGAAGGTGCCTGTTGGGATATTACTAACACTTACCCAACAGACCTGGAGGTAGGACATTTTACCAATGGCTTGGCGGTCTTTCTGCAGCCCCCAAGATTTAAGCTCTAATAAGGCATGTTTGACTCTTGCACACCACAACCCAGGTTTTGGGAATTCACATAAAGGTACTGCACCAGGCTTCAATGGCGTTTTTGGAAATGGCCCTTTCTGCAGGGTTCCCCCTGTCTTTTTTGCTTCTGACCTCCTGTTTTGATCCCGTGCTGAATTTAGTTGTTTCTGGCTTTAGGATTCTGGGTAATTTACCACTGCTGACCAGTGCTAAAGTGCAATTGCTCTCTGTCTAAATGGTATAGGTGATTGGTTTATCCATGTTTGGCATGTTTGATTTGCTAGTAAGTCCCTGGTATAGTGCCCAGGGCCTGTAAATCCCTAAATGCTACTAATGTAAACATGTCTCAGACCTGCCACTGCAGTGTCTGTGTGGACAGTTTTCAACTGCCATTTCAACCTGGCAAGTGCACCCACTTGCCAGGCCCACACCTTTCCTTTTACTAAGGAAGTCACCCCTACGGTAGGCCAAAGGAAGACCCATGGGCGGGGTGCAGTGTATTTAAAAGGTAGGACATGTACTGGTTTGTTTTAAATGTCCTGAAATACTGATAAATTTGTTTTTTCCTACTGCATGGACTATCTTTCCCATAGGGTAATATGGGGATTGCCTTGAAATATCTTTTAAGGGTAACTTCCCATAGGGACCCGATAGAGATAATGAGTTTGGGGTCTCTGAACTCACAATTTAAAAATACGTATTTTGGTGAAGTTGGTTTTTAGGTTGTAATTATCAAAAAACACTTTTAGAAAGTGGGCAGTTTTTTATATAACCATTTGGTGCCTCTCCCTGGCTGTGGAATACACATCTGGGTCATGATGACAGTTGGGCTGTTTGTGGTTTCACTCTAGACAGTCACACAAAGGCAGCTGAGGTGTGCCCTACATATCCTGATAGGTCTTCCCGGGCTAGAGTGGTGGGAGGAGCTCACACCTGCATCTGAATAGGGTTGTGCCTGTCCTTACACAGAGCAATCTCTATCCCCCTGGAGTGTGCCTGGGGCTAGGACAGGAAAAGCAGGGTCTTCTGCACTCCAAAGACTTTCCTTTGAAGCTTGCCTACTTCAAAGGCAGAAATGAGTATAAGTATTGGGCCCCTGAGACAACTTTAGAACCCTTCTGGACTGAGGACATTTTGCCAAGAAGAAGAGCTAGATGCCTAGGAGGGACTGCCACTCTGCCTGTTACTTGGCTGTGCAGGCCTGCTGCTTGCTGCTTTTGTCCTTGGAGTAAAAGGGCTGAACTGTGCCTTCTGCATTCTGCTTCCAAAGGATCTCCAAGGTTTTGGACTGAGCTTGCCTCCTGTTAAAAGTCTCAGGGACATCAAAGACTTCATCTGCCCACACCTGGGCTCTCATGCTGAGAGTCCTAACTCACCGCATGGTGCCAAATCCAATCCCTGGGCCCTTGGGAGTGAGTTCTTGTGCAATCAAGAAGAAACAACGTACAACAACTTCTGAGCGACTTCGGGACCAGCGCTACAGTCTGATTCCACGCTGCTCTCTGCACCGGAGCTGTTGTCCCCACAGAGTGCAACAACCCAGACTGATGTTGCAGGCCCGACACCACTGCAGTGCCACAGCGTGAGACCTGAGTGCCATGTCACCGATGTCCGTGACAGCCAACTCCAACTCAGCAATAGCACGTGTGGCCCCATGGTGTGATCGTGTCACCACAAAGTCGACACCTCGCATCTTGACCTGCTGAATTAATCGACCCCGCCGCATCATAAGAGACCAATGTCTCACCACCAACGTTGCGTCAACTCCCCTGCAACCATAAGGAACTGACGCCTCACCTCCCCTGCCTAGCAGTAAGGAGCCAACACATCACCTCCTCGGTATCAGTAAGGAACCAACGCCGCAATGGCTCCAGTGATGCTTCACCTCCCCGACACTGTGCAACGTCTTTGTTTCCTCCTCGTTTTTCAGGGTGCTGTACTTGAGGTCCATGTGACTCCATGACCGGCCTGCACTCCATGATAGGCCAGCACTCCCTCGCAGGTGATGTCAGACAGTTGTCCATGACTCCGTCATGAAGTCTTGATAACCCCAGTTGGAGCTATTGTGTTTCTAAGTGCTTTCCTGAGATTTAATCTTTAAAGAAATTGTATCTTTGCTTGTGTTTGTTGGAAGTTTGTCATTTTTGTCTTGGTTTACTCTGATAAATATTGACTATTTTTCTAAACAGGTGTAGCACTTTTGTGGTGTTTTCACTGTGCTGGTGTGTGTGTTTCTGTGTGTCTGTGTGTGTACAACTACTTTACACATTGCTCTCAGATAAGCCTGACTGCTCGTGCCAAGCTACCAAGGAGGTGAGCAGCTGTAATCTTAGCTGTGTGGCTCCCTTACCCTGACTCGAGTGAGGGTCCCTACTTGGACAGGAAGCAACTAGAGACCCAATTTCTAACAGATATCTTGTGTAATGTTCTGTATGGTGCTAATCAACAACAGATATTGACTTATGAAATTTTCTGCAACCAAAGTAAACCGGCAAGACACTCCTAGTCTCATGATTTCCTTTATTTCTCCAGGCGTTGCGATCACTGCAAGCTAGGCGTAGGTCATCAGACCTTCAGACATTCTGCAAGCTCCTTAAATGTCACAAAATAGAACTTGGAATTGGATGGCTTCCATAAGGCCATGGAATGAAAACAGTGTGAAGCCACGTGGTTCATATTGCCAGACTGTATGCTCTTCTCCTTCCACTCTCCATATCCAATATTATGTTTTTAGATGAACTCAGACTCTTTCGTAACTTGGAAACCATGTCCTTCTTGGACATTTTGCTCTGATTGTTCGCTGTACAAAATCTGGTGCTACCCATCTTAATTCTTAACCCCCTAAATCTCCCCCACTACCCCCTGTGTTGAGCTCAGAGTGTGACCAGATCCATGTTGTGCATTTGTAAGAATCCAAGGAGACCAGGTCTGCTTCATTATTTCTGGAATGGAGGAAAGTCAACACCTCTCCCTTGTTTTAACCATTTGGTATTGGAGCGTTTGTATGTGTGCATTGGAGAGATTTGCATGTTTTTGTCTTTTTTCCTTCACCAGGAAAACATTTTATAATTAAAGAGACCCTTCCCAATTTATCCCTTCACTTGTACAATTACCCATGGTAAGTGCCTGTACACTAACTAAGGACAGAGAAATGTTAAGGCACGGGCAAAGTGGGCTCTGGCCCTGGTGACCTTGAATGATTTTTAAGCAGATTCTTTTAAATACCGTTTTCCCTTAAAAAAAAATTATTGTGGGTGATGTGTGAGTCTGTTACAGACAATTTGCAGAGAAAGGTTGTGTTTATGTTTCATGTAACATCCTTAAAATAGGTTCTTTTAATTCAAAACAGCATCTCACAAATGAGAAATGTGGGGTGGGGGTCACATATATTGTTTGCAGTGATATTAGTGAGCGTCTGCTGCGTTACAATATTGAAAAAACACAAACTATCCCTGAATATTAGATGTAAACACGTTTAGAATTTAGATGTGTGTGTCTGTGCACTGTCACCTGGCCAAAATGGCAGTGTCATGAAAGAGCTGAAATTGGATCAGAAATTCAAAGCTGTTCTGAACAGGGACCCCAAAAATATGTTTGGCCTAGGACCCCCAAAATCATTAAGATCTCCCTGGCTAAGTTCATCTAACAGACATAAATAGAGTGAACTAGACCCTGTTTTCCGTGTATTTGTTCTTATATCCCAAGTATTCTTTAAGCAGAGCCATTATGTAAACATTCAGTAAGGCTCTAGGTGTCATAAATTGCCACATAATTCACGACTTTCATGCGAATTTGGCAAAGTAAAAAACTTTGTAAAGTTTTCTTGGCGGGTGGGCCAGGTGGACCAGGCCCTCCCAAACATGACCTTTGGCCCTCCCAGTATCAGCAAAAGAGGCCACAGAGAAAGCACCTAAGTGCTTCCTCCATGTCAGCAAATGTGATTTTTTTTGCTTTTGTTTACTTTATCAGTCAGGGGTCACCAAGAAATCTCTAGAACACATTTTCAAGTTCTTACAGTGCTTAATTTGTGCTTGTTGTTTCCGGTGCGGAGCACCAGCACTTATTTATGAGGGCGGCGCTTATTCTTTTGCCTCAAGCATTTATTGGAGGCAAAAGACACATATGGAAAGACTGAGGAAGAGAAAAACGAAAAAACGTCACAATGGAAGAAAGCAGAAAGCTGCAGGAGTGAGCTGAAGGGGCAGAGAGTGACTGTAAATAGATTACAGAGGCCCGAGATGGCTTCTGGATTACCCTCCCTCAGTATTCCGTGTTAACACATTTATTTGCAGCAGCTGCGTGTTTCAGAGGAGGGCTTTGCGCACCAGCACCTTTTTATTTACAGATTAAGCACTGAGTGCATAGTTTTAATAGTAGCTGTTTTACTTGTGTATTGATAGGGAAAAATTACCACCTTTAGATGATATTCCCTATTTCCCAACTGTCTGAGACAAAACTCTGGGCATGCCTGTGAAAAGAAAACAGCCCCATGGTGATCTTAACTCATGTCTGAGGCGAGCTGCAGGGGGTGTGTGTGTTGGGGAAGAGGAGGCAGGGGTTTACCTGCCAATGATGCAGCAGGTGCAGTGGTACCAGAGCCCAGGTTGTAGGCTACCTCCAGAATTGTCGAAAATTGGGCCCACATTGGCCCACCCACACGCACCCTTGGCCCATTCAGCTATGAATTCCTGGAACCAGGCCTGTTTGAAGCCCATCGGGAAGGTTACGAAAAACCCTTTGCAACATCGCACCCCCTACTCCAAATGCCCGTTAGTCATGGAAGACAAGCACACACAGCGAAATGTTCAAACAACGCAAACTGAATGTTGCACGTGAACACGGAGCACTCCAAAAACAGCTCACAAGTGACGTCTAACAAGATGGCCTCCTTTGTCAGTGTTTGAAAAATGCCGCGTTGAACCGATCAACGAGGCAACCCTGGTCCTTATGTGTGAACCTGGTCCGGTCCCGCCTGCATTTCCAAACCAGGGGTTTGTGATGCAAAACCCCTCACCTTTGCAATTACAGTTTGAACTCAGCCTCGATGTGCTTGCTTGCCATTCTGCGCGGCTCATTATTCCTTTCAGAAAACCTCGACCCGCCCTGCTGAGCCAAATTGCTCGACTCCCCATCTCGCTCCCAGTAATATTTCCACATGCAGCCCCCCCCCCATTCCTGTTACTTTTACCACCTGCTCGAGGGCGCGTCCTAGCCTCTCGCCCCATTTCGAGCTTTGTAAATTAGCTTCCATCAGCCACATGAGATGCAATCATGCACCAGGGCAGTTATTAAGTTGGTGAAGGGGTGGGGGCGGCCGGTGGCTTTTTGGAAAGAGCAGCTTGTTTCCTGTGGTTAGCTAGCCCAGAGCTGGGCGCCACAGGGCGAAACCTGGAAGGGTGCACTCAACTTATTATCCGATAAATGTCGAGGAAATGAGGACACGTTTCCATTGGAAAATTAGTTAACATAAGAACATATGCAAAGTGCAGTGCCCGCCAGTGCCAGCTTCTCAAACTACCTACTCGAGCCACCCGATCTCCCTATCCACCTATGCCAGCTTCCCATACCACCCACTAATGCCAACATCCCGTGCCATCCCCAGCATCGGCTTCTCACACTGCCCACCAAGGCCAGCATTTTGCCATCTTGCACCCATACGGGCTTCTCAGCCCATCCACTAGTGTGCAACAAACAGCTTACAGGTCAGAGGTCAGAATTCCTGTCCATTTAAATCTTGGTCTCTTTGTTAATTCTCCAGCTATAGTGCCAGTTTTGTGCTGGTTGTGTCGACATTTAATCGTGGAAACTTAAAGAAAAATTGATCATGATATGTTATTGAGGTGAGTAGATAGGACTCACAAGCATTGTTAGCAAGCAGCTGTACTGCCACTTTCAGGAGGTGGAGGGGGCGTAGCAATAAACTATGATGGTTTTGATTTTCAGCATGTTCAATGCCTTAATGGGGCAATTTTGGTTAAAAATTGTGGCATCCTGGGTGCCACCCACCAGATCTCATTCAATTACATAGTGAAGCTGTTGCCCATTAAAGGCCAGGGGCACTGTGGGGAAGCAAGTCACATGTTAGGTTGACACTACCCCAGCCCCACTAGCCTTTCAGAGACGCCAGCCATTCTTTGTTGTGGTTGAAAAGAAAGGGCATGTAAAGTTTGTTTTTTTCAACTGCAAAGTTTTGGAAAGGTCGCTGTTTTCATGCTTTCGAAGTTTGTAACATTCCCTAGCCTCATTGTTCAATCACACATGCAAAAGTTTTTTGGTTACTGCCACATCATGTTTACTGCTTGTTTACTAATTCTCGCAGCATTGGGAGATTATTGATTTCTTTTTAATATGTCTTTATTGTATTTTTATTTTTAGCATCTAAAAACTGGCATTTTCTGCGTAAACACGAGAAACAAGATTTCTGGCACCAGAATACAATTACACATGTCAACGATCCTCAGTTTCCCAGAGACCTTCCGGACCCAAAGATCCATAAGTGCGGCACCTAGTGGGCGCTGTAAAGGTTCAAGGAGCGGTGGGGATCGTTAAATGCATCCAGACATACCACTCAGGTAAACGAAAAAAAGGAAAAATACGTTATCATAACATGCCCCCCCCCCCCCCCCCCCCCGGGGAGGGCGGGGACCCCTTCAAAGAAGGAGATTCACCATCAGATGACATCAATAAGGAGAGATGCTGTTGTTGAACCTCATGACCATAGAGACTCTATGGAGACTGTCTATCTGCCGGTTTATCGTTTGCATAGTTCTTCAATGCACAATGGCAAATGCAAACATTTCCTCCGCAAGTACTTGTTTTGAACTTTATTACCCTAAAGTTTTACATAGAACTTTGGGGCTGTTGCGAAACAAAGTTTGCAGCTTTGCAGAACCCTACCAAGGCATGTGCCTCCCACCAGACCTCTCCCCCCTCCCCCCGCCCCGACCCCCGAACCACCACACCCACCCCTAATCCTACAGGAAGGCCAAGTTCAGCCCTGTAATGGCATTAGGGGAGTGCTCTTTGTGGCAGGGGGCGCTGGGTAACTTTACCTCGACCCTCCATATGGGAGGCTGGGAGGCCCTGGTTCTCACACAGCCAGGCCGCTTCCTCCCAGCTGTGATGTCAGCCTGGCAGTCCTGCCATCTGTCCCCTCAAAGACCACGGTGCCCCCTCCATTCACACTTCCAACCCTCAGGGCACCCTCTTCCCAGACCCCTCGCACCCCCCTCGCGGATATTTCCCCACAAAGGTGGGGGCACAATGTAGAGCACTTGGTGAACAAAGCCACGAGTTTATTTAACTCTGTGATTTTGAAGTGGCTTTAGTTCAGCCAAAACAAAAATGATTTTTCCATGTAGGGGGAGGAGGGTTGAAATGGGGGAAGGGTCAAGGGGTGAGGAGCTGCTGTCCATTCTTCTGGTGTCAATCAAGCCCCTAGGATGCCTGGATACTGGCTGTTAGGATATACACTGCTGGGCCTCACAGCTTAATAATAGGTCAGATTCTAACCCTTAGCCCAGAAAGCTGTGTTGCCACGACTTTTGTGTAAGTTATGTTACCTTAAACAGTTTCTGTATAACGCATCTTTCAACGGCCGATTGGCTTCTTGGTGCTAAGTAGACATAAACGTTGCAAAAGCTGCCACAGAAATGCAGTGACTACGATGCAAAAGTGGCTCATATTTGCAATTTCTTCACATAGGAAAAAAGGAAATTGTTGCCTAACTTTTTATATTACATGTGCAGCATTGCTCCCTCTACTTCGGATGACATCACCCCAAACCACCGTCTCACACCACCCTCACATAACTGGGTAGGTGGCATAAAGTCCATTCTCATCCTTCTTTTCATGAATAATTTATTGAGATTACAGGTGCCTTGGTTATGGGGTAGAGATTTTCACATAATGCCATGTTTTGATCTCCCTCCATCCTTTCCACCCTATCTTCAATAAAGGAGAACACAAAATATCCAGCTGTGGAATTGAGGAAGACACAAGAAGCAACCTGGAGGGATCAGACTGTAACAGCAAGCACTAAAATAGAAATCAACAAAAAGTCTGATACTGAGTAAAATGCCCTTTGTGCAAATATCACTGCATGTAAAGATTACGCCAATGCTAATACTGACTGTTTCCCAAACAATGCTAAAATATGGGGTAAACCAGGTAAGATAAGTTTACATCCTTAACATCTTTTCACACATATATTAGTATTATGTTTTAGGTAATGGTGGGTAACTGTAATGCATGCCCAGTGAGGCGAATTTACTACTGCAGCACTGTATATCACTGATAGCAGAGGACATGAAGTTACTTGCAGGGTAAGAAGCAATGTATGTGTTGCCTGCTGGGAAACAGGCCTACGGTTCTGTCAAACAGCAGTGCACTGAGGTATCCAAATCTCCCAAAAACACAGTGTCATAATTGTTAAAGAAATCGGCTCACACACCAATCGGAACATGAAAGCGTTTATTGACGTCAGAAAAATGTATAATGTGTGAGTTGCAGACTTAACCAAATGTCTGATAGAATATCAGTGACAAAAATATCAAATGGACAGCATATAGCTTCAAGAATATGGAGGACCAAAAAATCAAGACAATAAGAGCAAATAGGTAAATATAGATTTACTATCATTAACTCCACATATACGTAACTTGTAGATATATATATCATCAAGGTATGTCTAGTTGGAGTTAAGTATAGTAAAAGTTTGTTTTCCCACAGCCACTTACCTTGAAATATTTTTATCCTCAATATTCGTGACACAATATTTTGTCAACGCAATATTTTTTCTCTATATTTTATCCAAAAACCGACCTAACCAACCAGAGGTTGCCCAACAAAGGTCAGTGGACAAGCACTCCAAATTAGAACAGGACACAAATTTATACTGTAATGTGCATACGTTTCTAGTAAAGATCATGGGTTAATTTTTGACAATGAACACAAGAAGGTGCCTAGTATGAGCTCATGGGAATGAGAAAGAATATCCTTTAATAGCAACAGTTGAGGGTACGAAAGCTCTTCTCAGTTTTTTATGCTTCAGAGATACAATGCAAAATCATGTCCACCTCCTGTGGGCAACATTACTGAAGTGGGTATAGTTACATTAAAACAAGTAAATACAATCCATATTCTCCACTCTAACTAAAAGTCCTATTGTGTCGTAGCTGTAGTCGGGGTCATGTGTAGCAGCATGATGAGGCGCGTAAACTGGGCAGTTACTGATGTTGGTTCTGGGATTTCAAGAGTTGAAATATGTGATTTTGGGAGGAACTCTTTTATGGAAGTTTCATGATGTTGTTAGTGTTATTGATCAATTATAAATTTGCTGGATTTGTTGTATTGAGTATTGCCAAATACTGGCAAACAATGCAACAGATATTGCAATGTATCTGGGATGTATAAATTTACAATGATGATGAAATAATTTTCTAAAAGATGGCAAACTTTGCAATATCTGTTGCATTGTTTTTCACTTTGCATGCAAAATAGCTCCTGGCAACATTGCTTGTACATTTATTTTTGAAGGCTTTTCCCTCAAAAATATATGGAGGCATTCCTACACAAAAATATTTTGGGGGGATTTCCTTAAAACGTACCTTTTCTGGGGTTTTGCGTCTCATCTTTTTAAATATTTCACAACATTATGGAAGTGGTGAAGTTTTATAAGATCCTCACAAAGTTGGCAAAGCCAAAACCCAAAATTTTGCAGACACATAATTACCATATACGGGGTATTACTAGGTAACTGGTCCTGAGGTAAAACTTAAAGTACATGTATGCTGTATAATTTACTGGAGTGGTTCCGTTTCTATTGGATTTTGAAGGTCCCATCTTGAAGCACAGGCTGCAAAAAGATCTTCTGTAAAGAACGCAGACTGCCGAAATCTAATAAATTCATAAGTATCTCCCTTTAAAACTTTTAACTATATTTAATCCCTAAATCCAGCTAAATTTACTTCCCACATATTTTAGGACTGGGTTAATTTCCTGGCATTTGTGGAGGCAAGTCCTTGGCAGTGGGTTTAGATGCAGTTTGAAACTATTGTATGAAGACATTTATGTAAGATTTTGCCATTTTGTTAGAATGTGGTTTGCAGTTTATGTTTTTGCAAAATATATTACTGAGGGTTTTGTAGTAGGGAAGGACATATGGAAGACCAGAGGAGACTGCTGGTCTTTTGTTGTAGATTCAGTGTGCTCCTTTAGTAACAAAGGGCTCTGGTATCCCAAGATGGGGGTGCTTTGTGGGGGTTTAAGGATCAAGGTCCAAGGAGCCGTTCTGAGATTATACTCCACTCTAAATAAGTGCAGTCAACAATGCTGATAGCAATATCCCTATGCCTAACGCTTGGCAATGATGACAGTCCCATAGAAGCAGGACGTACTCTACTTGAGGCGGTCAGAATGGCTCCACAACTTAAGCCCTTGCTGCTGTCTTGCAAATTTACAAGCTCCACCACTGGAAAGCTTAATTCAGCCTTTCATCCTTCCACGATCAATACTCCGAAAACCTTTACTTTTTATCTATAAGGCCTAGAGGTGTCAAACACAGTAGCATGAAGCAGTACATAAACAAGCATTGGTAAAGCCAACAGGCTAGCATTAACTGGCAGCCTTCTTGCTTTGTCAATGCTTGTTTTGTTTTAACCTTTTTTAGAAACTTTATTGTTGAGTCCGTGGCTGGACAGTCGAAGAAGACTGTGAATGATACAACAACAGTCCAATGGATAAAGAGGGCTGGCTTTAAGGCCCTGTAAGTATATATATATATATATATATATATATATATATATATATATATATATATATATATATATATATAATCTTGGTAAAATCAAACGGCCTTGAGTAACGCCAGACCTAAACATAAGTAATTGTTAAGCTAACTGAGCCAGGTGCTGTTCCAACTGCTCACACTGTACCCCAGGACCCTGCAGCAGACCTGGCAGTACCCCGAGTGCTGCCGAGCAGGCACAGCTTCAGCCCATGTTTGAGTAGGGAATGCTGTTTATGCTGAAATCCAGGGGTATCTAAGCACTAGTAGGCACCTGCCCACATCCCATGGCACAGGAGAGGGGAGGGAGCTGCATCAGATATCACAATTATACTGGACATTCCTCCCTCCTCCCCCACCCCAACCCCAGAACACCCTGTGGCAGTGGAGGGGCGCTCTGGCGTGTAAATATCAGTTCTAAAGCCTTGTAGCTGAGCTGCTGTCCATCTGCAGCGGCACCCCAACACTTTCAGCCTTGTGGCTGCCACAAGAGGCACGTTTTATTTATATATTTTACAGAGTCTGCTGTTTCTAATTTCCATAATTAGCCCCGGTTGAGCAGCAGATCGTTTCACATAGGTAAACACAAACATAGAGCGTGACTTAAAAATATACAAAAGATAAGTTTACACTTTAGCGCAGACGGCGAGGATGGGAGTTAGAACAAACTTGAGAAGAAAATATTCAAATTTCAGATACAGATATCTACAACTACGCTCTTTTCACAGTTTTTTCAGGTTCGAGAAAGTAGCTTTAATACTTAATAAAAAATTATATCCTTTGGTTTGAAAGGTGGAAGTGACGTGCACTGTCCCACTGCCTGTGAGAGCCAACGATAGCTGAAAATGTTTTATTGTAGTGTCACATTTAAATAGCGCGTATTCCCCTTAGATGATGCGCTGAAGCGCGTGCCTAGGTCCGAGGCACAGGGGTGCCCTGCACTGGGGGCCTCCACTTCGTCCCTGCCAATTGTCAAACACTTCGCGGGTGCCAACAAGATTGAAAGTTAGGGGACCGTGGGGAGTTGTAGGATGGTACCTCGGTTGCTTCTAAGCCTCGCGACACCCTAATGCCTCAGCCAGCAGGTGGAGGGGGTGGAGCCCAGTGCTACCCCTCCCAAACTCCAAGAGAGCAGATGTCTGTTCGGCTGATCCCACTGAGGAGAACTTTTCTCTCAGTGACAATGCTGGGGCAGGCCCGGCCCTGGGAGGAGGGAGAGGGCGACGGGGAGGGGCGGAGGGGGCCTGTCCTGCCCATTGTCTACTCCTCAATAGCATCGCTCTGTGTACACAGGGAGCCCCATCCCGCTCTCCTATTGGCTGTCGGCAGCTCCCGCGGGACGCCATTGGCCGGCGAGTCCCCACTAGGAACATAAGTTTTGTGCACTGAGCAGAAGTTTTCAAAGAAGTAACTTACTCCGGGCTGAGCACTTTCCAAGTCCGGAGGAGGAAGAAGGCAGCAGCAGCCAAGATGACTCTGTGCGGGACCTTTCTCGGTTAGTAAAACTCTCCTACCCACTTGTTGGTCTTTCATAGACATCCCTTCCCGGGGCGGCCTCCAGGGATGTGTGTGTTTCTTTTTAACTTGGTAAACAAAGTGAAACTGCAGATATTTGTTCACGAGTATTCTGCAGGTGGTGAACAAACAAAGAGTCACTTCGTAACTTCTAAACGGCTGGCCCGGTCTCGAAGTGGCTGGCAGTAACGGCAGTTCGTGGATTTTTGGATGCTTGGTTTTGGTTTAAATTCTGCTTTTAGAGCAGATCACACAAACGGTTGGACAATAGGAGGTTTCAGCACCTGCTGCCTCTCTCCTTTGTCTGTATTCACAAACGCATACAGCGTTTCCAAAGTCTCTCCAAATGTGCAAATACTAGTTCTAGGGAAATAGCATGTATCATGTGTGTTTCCGAGAGAGCAGTACTTTAAACAGGTTTAGTTTTTCTATAATTAAAAGAAAACATGAATACCCGGTGCGTAAAAAACGCATATAAAATATATGCTATGTTACAACACGTGGGATGTTGCCTCTGACCATTGCTTGTTAGTCACCAGACCAAAAATGTCATGCAAGATTTGTTTCATAGTGCGTGGGTTACAAATAGATATACATTAAAAAGATTTTATGAGGAGAAAATACAGCATAGTATTGGAAAGTTAAAACCTTATCTCCTCTGGGAGCTGCGGGGAAGACAGTTTAGGAGAACTTGTGAACACAGTATGAACTTAAAATAAAAAGGGCAAAGGGCGGAACCACAATCATCTCTAGTCTACATTAGTGCAATGTAGCGTCTAATCTGCTTTTATTAAGGCCTCAGAGCGTTGTTTTTTCTCTTGGTTACCGAGTATTATCTCCAACATTTTCATCCCAGCAGAATCTGAAATCTCTTGTGGTGCGTTTTAATCTGGTCCACAGGCATGAAACAATAGTTAAAATAAAGAAAATCTTTATTGAAACAAAGTCTGGCGTATGAAAGAAATTAAACTGATACACGGAGGCACCCCTTTAGCAACACGGCCTGTGTGTCTAGGTTCATTTACATTGTGTCCTCCATAGGTCCAAGCTGTCGGCCTTTAACATTTCATGGACAATTGGGCCTCTCGCTTTTTGCTGCTATCTTGCAACAATCTCCAAGGAAACAGGAAAGATGCTATTCATGTCCGTCAACTTCTGCTAAAAAACACATATTTGCCAGCGTAGATAAAATAAGGATTTAAATTAATGCTGAAATTAAAAGACTGTTGTAAACTCAACATATAAATGAGTGCTAATGGGAAAAATATATACTCCACTTGCGACGTGTTACAGGAGAGTTGACGTTGATCTGTGCTGTCATAAAATAGCTTCCAGCCAGATTAGTTAATGCACAAGCGAATGGGAAGTCTGTGGGAAGGGAGATAGAGAGGAAGGGTCGAGTCTATTCAAAACATTACTTAAGATGTTAACTTCTCAGGCGTATAGTTACTTTCACAGTTGTTACATTGTGGTACTTTCAACTCTGTGGCTCTTGAAAGTAGTTCAAAGTATGGGCTGTTACATGTTTAGCTCTTGGGGAAGTCCTCTTTTGTGAGCTGTAGCCATTTTAGAGTAGTTACATGGTGGGTGTTGTGAGTAGTTGTGTTGTGTGAGTTGTAACTTTCTGGGCACCAAGAGGATATGTCTATTTAGTGAGATGTAACTCTTAGGCTTTTTAGAGAGTAGTTATGGCACTATTGATCTTTCCATATTAAGTATGTTGTGTGAACTGTAACTAAGTTGAGAGTAGTTACGTTATGTGAGCTGTAACGCTGTAGCTCCTATGAGAATAGTTATGCTGTGTGAACTTGTACGCTCTAGCTATGTTGAGAGTAGTCATGTTGTGTGAGCTGTAACTCTAGCTATGTTGAGAGTAGTTATGCTGTGTGTACTGTAATGCTAGCTATGCTGAAAGTAGTTATGTTGTGTGAGCTGTAACTCTGTAGCTCCTAGAAGAATAGTTATGCTGTGTGAACTGGTAGGTATGTTGAAAGTAGTTATACGGTGCAACTATTATTCTTTACATATTAAGTATGTTGTGTGATTGGTAACTCTAGCTATGTCAAGAGTAGTCAAACTGTGGGTGTTGTAACGCTAGCTATTCTGAGATTAGATATGTAATGGGAGCTCTAACTCTAGCTATGTTGGGAGAACTTCTGTTTTTTGAGCTGTAACTAGCTAAGCGGAGAGTAGTCATGTTTTGTGAGCTGTAACTCGTGCTATGTTGAGAGAACATCTGTTTTGTGAGCTGTAACTCGTGCTATGTTGAGAGAACATCTGTTTTGTGAGCTGTAACTCTAGCTATGTTGCGAGAACTTCTGTTACATGAGTTGAAAATCTGTAGCTCTCTATAGTGTAGTTAGGTGGCGCAAACTGTACCTCTCTAGCTCTGCTGTTCGTATTCATGTTGTATGCTGTACTCTGTGGCCATCAGGGGAGTAGTTATGCTGTGTGTGTGTTCCCTGGAGCTCTGTTGAGTGTGATCTGTAAGTCTGTAAATACTACGAGAGTATTTGCTGTAAATCTGTAACTATTTTGATAGTAATATTGCTTGCCCTGTAACTCTATGTATTTTGAGAGTAGAAACGGTCCGTAAGCGGTTTTAAGAGAAGTTATGTTGTGCGAGTTCAACTTTATAGTTTTTTTTTAAAGACTAACTATGTTATTTGAGTTCCAATTCTGTTTTTTTCGTTTGTGGTAACCACAAATCTGCATTACATTTTTAATAGCCGTTTTGAGAGCAAACCATAAATTTAACAGGGGATGGAAATTATCGTGAGACTTTGTGGTATGAAAGTCCATTGAACTCGCAGACCAACTTTGTAAAAGTGTTCTAAAAAATGTACAAGTGACTATAGTCACTTCTAGACTAGTGGGGCATCAGGGCGTGTAAAAACGGTTTGCCACAAGAACAAACTAAGGTTTGTCATTGTCCGTCACGGGGGTGGGGTGCTGAAGAATTTCAGTGGCTGCAAACTTTAAAAAAAAACTCAAAAGGGAGAGTGAAAGAAAAGAACAGGGCATTTGCAAACTTCTGGTCCTGTTTAAGTCCGAAAGAAAAGTTCTAAAGTTGCGCAGTGTGCTTCAAACAAAGGCAGCCTGTCTCCTCGGGGAGGGGCAGCTCGGGGAGACAGCTCGCCAGCACAATGTCAGCCCCGGGGCTTATTAGAAGTTTTTTGTGTGTGGCAGCCCCATCTGCCAGGAGTCTGGGCTAGCCCAGCCCCTCAGCTGTTCCGTATACAATATTAATGCATGCCTCGGCCATTCAGCATATAGACAAGCCTAATTGTAGTCTGCGGCCCATCTGCATATAGGGCTTATAGACAGAGCCCCCGCCCAGCTGGGAACCGGAGACCTGGCCCAATTAGAGAACTTTCAGCCCGGCCGGCCTAGAAGGACTTTGTTCACAACACCGGCGACGAGCCCCAGACTTTGTACTTTTAGACATCTGTCGCTGTCCCTGCCTTATTTACATATATACGTTGCACGTTCAATATCCGTTCAATGTTAAACTTTTAGCAGAGTTTAACAAAGTGTGTCTATTGCGCCAGTAGCCTTTGTTACAGCATAAACTTTTAATATAGTTTACATTTGTACTTTCAAATTACTACAATGCATAGATTTTACTATAAAGCATAGTGTTCCTATTGTGTGTGTATTTTACACACTGTTTAACATTTTATAACACTTGGGGCACGTTTATGATAAACTTATCAATCAAAGTTTATTTACATTGTTTAAACTAAATAAACGTTGCCACTTTAATGCTACAACTTACTACAAAAAGTTGGTTTGCCTTACCTTGTCTCTGTATGTATAGCGTTTTTAACACATTGGATTCATTCATTTGTCACTTAGACGTTTTAACTCAGCACTCCAGTCGATTATTTGCAAACACACTCACTCTTATAAATTAGACTAAAAGGGGATTTTGAAAGTTCTAAGATCTGTCCATAAACTAGTACCTTTACATTCCACGTCTTTTATTTTAATTGTTTTTATAATATTTAGGTTCAATTACTTTTCACTTCTCCGGTATAACTTGGCAGAAAACATGTATTACCACAGTTTCAATACTATTGTGTCATTACATATATAGTTCGCCAATAAATATATCTTTTTATTGTCTGTATGTTTTATACTCACTTAAAGTTTATATAATACTCACAGTGCATATTTTCTACTTAAGTGCTGTAAGTTAGTATAAAAAGTGCATTTATCGCATTTTAGTGACCATTTTACCAATTCCCTAGTTTCATATGGTTTATGAGTCTTCTCAATCCTAAAAGTCACCATTTGCAAAATACGTTATTTCTCTAATAAAGTTTATAACAGTGTCGTTAGCTGCCTTTGTAACCCCAATGCCGTAACTTAGAACCAAAAATGCACTTTAATAACTATATCCCCATCTACAACTTTTAATATGAGGGCGTGAAGTGCGGGTAACTTCAGCGCTATACGTCATTACGCACAGTGTCATTATCATAAACATAGTTTCAAGTTTCTTTTAAGTTTGGAGGACAGTTAAAGTTTGCCTCTACGTAGCTTTCCTTTTTCCATTAATAGTTTCGTTTTTATTCGGTAAGGTGGTATGTTTCAATGTTGTCTTTAAGACAAAGAATCGGCAATTGTAAACGTGTGTTACCGCATAATTTAATCACACATATTTTTCTCCAGGCAGCATAAGGTGCTTGAGGTGTCCGGGTAAGTGCACAGTTAGACGGATATCCCCATGTCTGCACACGCTCAGAGCCTACGGATGTGTTCCTCGTTCGACACTTGTGTACCTTGCTTCGTGCACACGAACCACCGTGTGTTATATGTATTAACACACTCACACTTTTATGGCAATGCTACGCCGTGAAAAGTTAACGAATATACTTGTGGTTCAGGAAGGACATCTGGAGAAGGAATTTCAAGCAAACGCTGTGATAAAAGTGCAGGAGGCCTTTTCCGGAAATAAAGAGAGTGATATTCTGAGAGGAAGTGACGCAGTCCATGGTGATGTCATGGGCGACTGTGGCAAGCTGAGCAGCTGTCGTTAGAGAGCTTTGTGAGTAGGGTAGGGGCTGGTGCAGGGGTTAGTAAGAGAACTGTAAATGAGGCAATAACGTGACCTCGGGGAGGAAAAGATGCTGGTGGAGAAACTAGAGCTGACCCAGGGACGGGTCTGAGGTAGGAACAGAAGCTGGTGCACAACCGGGGTCTGAGGTAGGGAGAGAGAGGTTGGTGTAGAAACTAGGACTGACCCAGGAACAGGGTCTGGGGTAGGAACAGAGGCTGCTGCAGGGGCAAGGTCTGAGGCAGGGACAAGGTCTGAGGTAGGTACAAGGTCTGAGGTAGGTACAAGGTCTGAGGTAGGTACGAGGTCTGAAGCAGTCGTGCAGAGGCTGTTGCAGGAGAGAGGTGAACAGACTTTGAGGCAGACAAATAGGCACTAGGAGGGGAAGGAGCGGCCGGTAGGTCACTGCTGATGGATGCGGGGACTAGAGAAGGACAGAGAGAGGCCAGCCTGCGAGCAGGGGCAGCTGGAAGTAGCCGTTCTGTGTCCAGGGACCCCACAGAGCTGGTGGCCTCTCGGGCCCGGGCCTCCGCTCTCGGGCGTGCCGAGGGAGCTGTCCGCTGCGGTGGTGCTGAACTCGGGAGGCGCCGCCTCGGGCTGCAGCCGAGCCCTGGCTGGATCGTCTGTCTCTAGCACACTTAAGGCTGAATTGCGGGACACGGGGGCTAGGCATGCCTCCAGGGGTACCCTGGCCCACAGCTCACAGCGGGCAGGAGTCTGGTCCCAGGCCGGGCTCGGTCTCATGCGCCGTGCCGCTTTCCACCCCCTTTGTTTTAGAAGCAACATTGTGAGTTTTGCACTTACACGTAACCTTGTTTGTAGTTTGTACTTTCACCATGATAAGCTTACTCAAACTTTAAAAAAAAAATCCACACAACAGAATGATTCTTGTGAAAGGAACGGGCTGAGATGCCCGCTGTGCTCCCTCCACTGCCTAAGCATTAGAAGGGGGCGGGCAGACCTCTGCCTGGTGCCCAAAGATAAGCCAGGGGTAAAACCCCCCCTCGGTGGACTACAGGGGAGGGGTGCCTTGCCTCTTACCGCTGCACCCAGTGCCTGAAAGACCAGCATTCTGGTTGTAAAATGTCCCCTTCTGCCCTCCCACCGAGACCACAAAAGACTGAAGCCAGCTTTACAACTGCGAGTGACACTTCCTACCCAGCTGGAAAGACGATAGTACACAAAGGCACGCGACGCCATGACACCCTTCCAAGCGGCCATTATGTGCTACAGGAAAACCGAACAATCGGAAGCAGGAATGTGTGCCCAAGATCACACGGTGTGCGACTGAATGAAACGCCCTTTGTCTGTTAAAATAATGCTTTCTTTGTGTCTCAGAAGGTACTCCCTGGAAAAGAACGTTTTTTTTTTACATGTTCTTTATAGTTTAACATTTATTTTAAGACCTTATTGCAAAAGTAGGTAAATATAAGAAAGGAAGCCTGGTTGCTTACATGCAATAATTAATTAAAACACTGATTAGCAATGCAGTAGTGTACATATATGTGTTTAATGTAGCAGCTATCAGGGGCAACGGTGTTATTTGTGTAGTTTGCAATTAAACGCAAGGCCTTCTTTCATCTGACAAATCTCGAAGAACAGCAGTATCAGAGCTTGGGGGGAGCCACAAGCTGCAGTTTCACAATATGTCCTGATATCGCAGGAGCTGTCCACATGTGTGGAATGTGGCAGCGTCCCGTGTCATCCTATTGCAAGCTCCATGTGTAATGCATTGTTGCATTCCTATAGCACTTTCCATCTCTTGTTGGAGCCCCAAATCACTCACCAACTGGTTGAGTAGGCAGTCCTCTATCTTCCAGTGCACGAATGTGAAAAAGGTGGGTTTTTTTTGCAGTGTCATCATATATTAGAGTTGATTTTTAGTGAATGATGCGGTAGCCTACTGTGACCTTGTGCAGCCAGTGCTATATATACTTGCACAATTCGGTTACATAGAATGTCCTCAAGGAATAAAATATGCACCCCCAAATGATTACACAGTGTATCCATTACAGGCAAAGCCAACGCGGAAGTGAAGAGCCACAATAAATAGACAGGTTCACTAAATTATGTGACATGAAAAGGAAAATTATGCGGCATTATGTGGCATATTCTGTTTCCAATATTATCTTTCTAGTTCGTCATTTCAACACACAATAATATACACAATAAATATAAAAGGTTCCCAAACGCTAGCCAAACCACAAAGTTTTCCTTTGAAAGAAAAGTATACGCCCATGCCACAATCTATTTAAATGTTATTGACCAACATATCATAATGTTTGGCTTTTTCATGTTTGTAACATCATTTACACAGTATGCACCCACAGCAGATGATCTATTAACCCTTGGAGTGCCGACACATCCGAGTGTCCGCGGACATACGGCGGATTATATCAGGATACCAGTAAACACCTCGCTTTTCGCCTGTGTCTTGCACTTAGCACCGCCCACGGAAAATCACCTCCTGCCGGCGAGTTAAAGCCAACATAAAACCGGTTCAAACTTGACGGACGCTGCCATTTTTCTGCAGGGTGTAGGTCTCTCCGTTCACTTTTAAATTAAACGTGATGCCTTTTATGACGAAAGGCACTTGGCCATGGAAGTAGGTTACTGTGGTGCAGGGTGAGGGGGGCTGCCTTTCCTCACCCACCCATAAATGCTGCAGGGCACTTTCTCCTGGGCCGCGTCCCCCTGTGCAGCTGTCACCCCCTCTTGATGCGATTACAAATTATTGGACTGTACCACAAGGAGGCAGATCGTAGGGGAGTCAGGAAGGAACGGAAGAGTCCACTGACAACTGCAAACATCATCACTCCTTTGTGTACCCCTCCCACCACACACAGCAGAATAACTGAATAACTCCCACCATGTTCGGGTATCAATAATGCATCATGCGGGCAGCATCGGGCCCCTTCTGTTCACTGGGGCGCTGGGGAGGGTAAGCGTGGGCAGGAGGGGGACCCCACTCTCACTACACAACGTCAGCAGCCCCCACCCCTCCATTCCATATACAGTAAAATGCATTTCACCTCCCAGAGTAAACAGATCTCTTGCAGGCCCCGGGGGCTGCTGGGTAGTGTATTTACAAGAGCAGCAGCCCGCCCCTCCCCCCACCTTGCCATTTCTATTAATGAGAGAGCATCGCGGGTGGGGTGCGGGGGGGTGGGAAGAGGCTCTGCCTTCAGCACAGGCTTATGAGTTCACAAGCACGGTGCGAGAAGCAGGTAGCAACGCCTGATTCACAGCCGTGAGGAGTGCAGGGAGTGAGCGCCCCCCACCCGCCCCCTCAGCCCCCACGGACACTGGGCACGCTTGCTCCCCGTGATGTCACTCCGGAGAGGGACGGACAATAGCTGATGGGAAAGGTAAGTCAGCAGTGACTCCATCCGTCACACAAGCAGGCAGGAAGCTGGGCTGGCGCCTCCCCGGTACCTTGGACAGCACCAGCTGGGAAGGACACGCTCTGCTCCCGGCCATCGCCGGCGTCTGTTCACAACAAGGCGAACCCTCGCAGACTCAGGGATGCCACAAAGATCCAACTGATCCCACAACTGGGGTTCTGCACTTTCATCATTTTTGTACATTTGAGATTTTGTTTGTTTTGTACCTTGTGGTTCTGGGTATGCTGGGAAAGCGACTGGAGAAGACGCCGAGAGGGAGACACACGGCTCCCAGGGAACTCTGAAACTTTCAGACTCTTCTCTCGCAAGGAGCCGCTGCTTCCGAGGGTGTCGGGGGTCTGTGGACACTTCTTAGGGGGAAGCCCCCGGTCCCAGTTTCCGGGGAGCCCCCCAGCCTCTGACATATTGGGAGCTCGTCCTTCAGGACAGGAAACAACAAGACTGATAGTCCTGGCTGACACCTACTCTGCCGAGGACATTTCCGGACGAGAAGGTACGTGGAAGTGTATATTTTGTGAGTGCGTGCGTGCGTGCGGGCACGCTTGCCTGGGCGCTTATGGTTAAAGGGATTGTTGTGAAATGTGTGTGTGTGTTGGCTCTGTGACATTGGTGCATGACAGTGTGTCATTGATGTATGAGTGTTTTATTCTCTGATACTGGTCTTGTATGTGGGGCATTGCTTTGTGTTTGTGTATGTGTGAGTGCTTTTGTGTCTGTGTGTGCGCACATGTGAGTTTTTTTCTCAGTGTACTAGAGGTTGAAGTTGTCCTATGCTGCTCGTTGGAGTTGATTTAAAGGTCAGTCTACGGTGGACCACGCCACTCCCTTGGCGCTGACCTTCACTTTGTTTCACAATATCACATTGTCCCACATATCCCCAAGCCACTGCCTTCGCTGACAGCGTTGCAGATTTCTCAAGGCTAAGTTTACTCTACATTCTGAAGTTTAGGATTGGCTCTGGCCTTCCACAGCAGCGCTGAAGGGGTTAAAGAACACTGCTCTCTCGGTAGGAAGGCGTCCATCTTGAAATTGTTTTTTTAAAGAAGTTACCAAGGGGAGTAACGATAGTATACATTTAACAGACAGCAGGGTCTCGGAGATGTGTTTAGAGAGGATCTGGGCTGTAGATCTACCTTGTACAGAAATACATAACACAGTCTACAGAGATGATGTAGTATTTGTGATGCTAATTTTGCGTGCATTTGGTCTTGATGCATGGTTTATGTGGAAACCTATTAGTATGACACAGAGGTGTTTCGCTATTAATATAATTCAGTTTGAAGCAGTAAACTGTACTGTTGATATGCATGTTCAAGATGTGTATTATGGAAACACTTATCAGGGCGAGTAGAATTTGTAGCTTTCTGCAAAGTTGCTCCTTTGGCGACGTCCTCCATCACAACGCATAGGTGCTTAAGTCGAAAACTAGGTTCCAGTTTATTTTCCACGCACAGGTTATACTGAGTTTGTAACATATTTTACAGTGAAATTAAGTCTTTGACTTCATGCCAGAGTCTCTTAACGCACTTTGACTCAAACTGTGTGCACAGTGTATTCGAATTTCTTCGCCACCAATGTTGTATTTCGATGCTTCCCCATGGGGAGCCTGGCCCCATGGCCTTCCAGGGGACTGGACTTTACGCTACATGGCCATGGGTGTCAGTCTTTTCGGGAGGTTTCCTTCAGTCGCTTTTATATCAGGCCAACACAAGCTTTGTACGTCCATTCTGCTCATTGAGGACCTCATCTGTCACCAGTATTAGTTTCTTCCATATGCCCCGCTTTCTAATTAATGGCACACAAAAAAGCTGAACACCGTAATTTGACTTCACACATGTTTTGTCCATTGCGCTGTCATAGAAACCCGAAGTCTGAAGCGTCTCTGGTTCCTTTGTATGGGAACTTTCATTGTTGCCTCAACAAGGACACTGTTTTTGTGTTGGCCCGTGCGACACTCAGCTGCTTTATAGACCTTTTCTTCCTCTCAATACTTGACTAATTAACATTTTCTAGGTGCTCGTATTACATTTACCATTTTCATCTGTTTGATCTATTTCCCGTTGGTTTCATATCCAAAAAGTAGTGAAAAGTTGGCTTTATCATGAAGTGCTGATATTTTTTAATTCTTAAGCATTACTAATAGAGGCAGTATTATCCCTTTAAGTTTACAACTCCTCAAACCTTCCTGGAGTGCCCCATTTAACAAAAACCCTCAACTGCTCCAACTTGAGAAACTAGGATCTGACCATTGACAGCAAATTTACTCCTGAAAATAGAAAGTAATTTGAATCCCTAGTCTCTGATTATTTACCAGAACTGCCCTTTGTAATTTTAATCCTAGCATTGTTGCATCAAAGCTTGCAATGTAAGATTATATGTATTCGTACACACAGTATATTGGGGAATTACTTCTAAATTATGTAGTAACCTATACACATGAGTTTTTGGCACATAATGTTACTTAATCAACATGGGTTGATAAAAATAGACCAGACTTCCACAGGTTTAGTCTACCCTGAAGGCACGCTGTGAGTCTTGCACATTTGAACGAGACCAAGACCACTCCCTAAATTTGCCTCTTTGCCAAAGTTGTTGCACCTCACAGTGTTCTGCTTTTTGGTCTCTTGCACAATACCAAACAAAAAAGTGACAGATCCATTGTTCACTGTAAAGGTTTGCTTACAATTGGATAACGTTTTATCTACAAATGGTCAATTGTGCATCGAGCAGAAATAGGTAAGGAGCAAAAAACTATAACTTGACAGTAAAACTGGTTTCACCAATGGAGGACTACTACTTATAACATCAACACTGGATATTATCATAAAACCCTTTGTGAGGTAGCTCAGAGTGTCAATGAACTTATTGTAGGTGTAAGTGTGTGAATCGTAAGACACAAACTTAAACTTTGGGATTGTATAGACAGTGTTTAGCCATTCTGACTATGATACTAGTATGGCCATTTATTTAGGTAATAACTAAATCTATTAATCCAGTGCCTAGATATACACCAAGTGTGAGCTCTATTTCATTCTTACACCACTGTAAGTTTAAGTTTTTAATATAAATTATGCCTCAAAACACCCAAAGATCACTCAGAACTTTGGAGGAACTCTACAAAACTTTATAATACTGGCAGCTAAATCAACTTACAATTTGGACATTTCCAACACAAATAACACACAGAACTTGTAGATTTTTTTTTTTTAAGATTACAGATTGGATTTGAACAGATCCTCTCTTAAGGTAACAAACACAGTACACAGTTCAATACAAGCCCAACATCAACTATTTTGTAGATTTCCCAACAGCGACTGAAACAATTAAATGTTGTAAGAAAGCTGTTCCTTTTAAGTAGGCCACGATTCACTAACTATGTAAATACAATATGGGTTGTCATCAGAAAGTTGAACCATAATACAACGTCATGACCCACAATCAATCCCCACTGTCTGCACCACTTACTGCAAAGTACTGCTGCTGTGTCCCTTTATGACTCCCATGTAGTTACATAGCTTAATATCCAAGGTATCTTGATGGAGGGTGCCCTGCACGTGGAACACAAACAGACTAGTCCATTGTGACAGTGGAGAACTTGTGTAAATAACCCAGGGGGTTCAAGATCAGAATTAAAACAAAAATGTTTTAGGAGATATAAAGCTGGTGAATTTAATGAGGTCTGATAGTCGTGGAACAGCACCACAGTAACTTTAAATTACTTAAAATAATGGATATGCACATTATTAAAGAGGAGTGCCACATTGCCATCCCTTGAATTGTTTTTAACAAATTTGAAACCAGTGTTCAGCCAATGAAAATTGGGTGTGCGTGGGCCGGCGCTGCCAGGCTAGAGTGTGGCAGGAAGCTGTCACTGGCCAGAGCTCACCGCAAGCAGGCAGATAAAAACCACCGTGAATCATGTTTTATGCATTTTCTTTACTCTTATTTGTTGGAGTCTGACTTGCCCCGTCAAATCTAAGGTTTTACCAGAGATAATTGCCCTCGCGTTTCTTTAGAAGCCCCGAGGCCATCAACCCAGTGGCAGCTTCTGGGCAACTAGCTGCCTTTTGAGCTAAGAGTTTTTGTCATCAACCTCTAATTAAAATACAGAATGGCGCTGTCGGCCAATCGGATCTACCGCCTCACTGCTGAGAGAGTCACAGCTGCTGCTGGGGGATGGGAGGCTGCTAAGAGCATCATCCACAGAAAGGGAAAGGGGGGACTCTATAAAAGAAGGCCACACCTCAGGGAATTTCCGCATGTGACATGCTGCAGACCTACTAGCCTTGGAGGGGCACTGGATGTCGAAACATCTCCTGTTTTCTCTGCGGGCTTAATTCACAAAACCATTTGTGTAATTTACATGTTTGAAAGGTTAAACGTTTACCCTGAACACCCAGCTCCTCATTCACAAAATTAAGATACAGCAATGTCGGAGCTTGCGCTTGTGTGTGCTGAAAATCCTGACATGGTTTAGATGTATCCACAGTTGTAAGTTTGACAAAGCGGTGTAGAAACGTGTTCTCCCATGGCAGGCACATAAAGGCCGAAATGAAAATGTGGAGAACGCCCACAACGTCATAAGTTACTCAGCTTCAGTTAACCTTTTTGTGCAAAGAAGTCATACAGTCAGGTCGATTGGAATTATGGATCATTATCCGTGTAAATATGAATTTGCCACATTTTCCGCATAATCCACTATTTGACGTATAATGGGCTCCCTATTGACTGCCTTCACCCCTTAGCCTGCCACTCTACAACCTACACACTGCCATGTATCCTGGTACCCTCACCTCAAAACACCGCCACCTACCCCAAAACACAGCCCTATATATTACCCCCTTCTTTGCTACAGTACTTCAAAGAAAAAAAGTCTGGAGCACAAACAGATCAAAAGTGTCTGTTATAAAGTACCAAAAGTGGTTCTTGTGCAATGGCAGACTCTTTACAAAAGGTGATCTGATGATCTTTTAGTTTATAATTGCTCTATTCAAGTGTTAAACTGGTGTGAAAATTACAAATAGCAAATTAATACTATCCAAGACAGTGTCACAGTATGCCACATAATTTGCCTTTTCTTGCTGCATAATTTTGTCTTCTCTGCCACATAATTTGGCGGTCCATTGCTTCATAATTCCAGTGTCCCTGTATATAATCCAGTGCTCTCCATATGAAGCGAAGGAGGGAGTTAAAAATGTACATGTTCATGTTTTTCCTCAGAATACATGTGTTTGTGTATTGTCCACTATGTTGACACTGTACAGGAGTAGAGATGAAAATCTAGGAGTTTTGGTGACTTAAAACAATACCAACTCTCCACAGAATATCATGAGTGTAAACATCAGAAGGTATTTACTTTTCCTGTGAATTAGATCCTATGTGAGTTACTATCCATAACCTTTCACAACTACATGGAAACCTACTTTATATATGTAACTTCCATCCTTGTAGCATCACTGCCATCCAGCAGCTACTGGACAACTTGAGTTTTATTCTCTACATCCCTGATGCTAATGGGGCTTCTATTCAAATAAGTTTGACTCTCTATGGTCAACAGGGTCCAGTGGATGGTGAATTTGCGAGGGGGGTAGCCTTCGCTTGGCTTCAGATTCAAGATCTCACCATCCCGAAGAGGTTGTAGGAAAGCACACGCTGACCAAAGATCCATGGAAATCACAGCACATCCTATCAACCTCCTGTGGAGGACAGAAATAAAAAAAACAATTATTTTCAAAGGTAGTCACAACTGAAACACAATGCATCACCAACTAAGTTAAGGAAATGTGAAATAACAGTTAACTGGTACATGTAACATGAAGTGATATGTTTACCGGTGAAAAACTTGAAAAATTTCAAATGATGCATGTGAAATGTAAAACATAAGTACATTGTACAAACATACATTAAGTAAAGGAACTCAACTAAGTGTGCACCGAGTAGAACAAACATGATGTTTGTGTATTTAAGTAGAGGAGTCCCTGAAATGTGAATGTTAAGTGTAGAAAACATTAAACTAGTGAATATAATGAGGACTGAGAGAACAATAAATAGAAGAAATTTGGCATAAATTAAATAAATGCCTTCTTTTAGAGGGAGGAGTAGGCTTATGTATACTGAGGGGCAGATTTATGGAAATCTGCCCTCAGTGCAGTGCAGTGCAGTGCCACCATGTGTGCACGTATTTAAAATACGGTGCACCATGGCACCGGGTACAGGGCAATAGTGTCATTTTTAATGACTCTATTGATGTACTCTGCAGGAAAAGCCCTGAATTGTTGGCGCTACTCCTGCAGAGTACATAGGCCTCCTTTCTAAAGAATGGAAGACCCCTTTTAATGCTTGCTTTTGAGCAGGCGTTAAAAGTTCCATAATAAATGGTGCAAGGAAATCCCATAGATTTCCTTGCACCAATTTACCGGCTCCCCTGACGGGGGAACGCCCCCTATGCATACATTATACCTGGCGCAGGCATAATACAGCGCAAAGGGTTACAGGGTGGCGCAATGCATTGCGCCACCCAGTAAATGCGGCGTGGGGTTTGGCCTCGTTGGGCCACATTAACCTCAAACTAAATGACGTTAATGTGGCGCAAGGTGGCGCTAGGGGCCTATAAATATGCCCCTAAGTATATAAATCATTTAATGTGTGTACATTCTGTACAACGTAACAGGAAACAAAAAAACATACATTAAGTTCTGGAAACAATACATACGTTCTTGTTAGAAACAAAATGTGTATATATGAGGTAACATTTTAATATTAACTAAGTGCCCATAATCACATGAAAGTAAGGGTGCACACCATCAAGGAAAACATGAAATAAATGCATATAATGCACAGGAAATACTAAACATATGTTAAGCACTTGAGTAATCAGGTGCCAATTAACTAGATGCAGTCGCGGCTTGTGCGAGTTAAAAGAGGCGGGGCGGCGCAGACGCGGGATAATAATAAAAGTTTTAAAAAATGGTAAAAATAAACCGTAACTGCTTCACTGCTGCCGCGCCACTGCTACTTCTTCCTAGTCAAAGAAGGCACATGCTCCCAGCCTGCCCCGCGGCCAATCCTAACGCTGCATGAAAGCAGCTGTAGGATTGGCCAGAGCACCCAGCCAGGGCACTCCTAGGCAGACTGGGAGCCTGTACCTGCTCTCTCCAGCCTGGCAGCACAGTGCCAGGCTGGAGAGAGCACAGTGCGCATGTGTGTTTGGGCGGTGCGCATGTGCACTGATGGGAGTCTCTGTCTTTCCCCCGTGGCCCCGCCCCTTTAACAACTAAACGATAAACGTTGTTAAAGGTTTGCAGCGGCTGCTGATACTGGCAGGAGGTGGCGCTCCTCCGCCATAGCGGAGCAGCCGTCACTGACTAGATGAAACATTAAAGTGTATGTTAAGTACAGGCAAAACTAAATACATTAAGTACGTTTTAATATTTTAAGTATGGAAAACATGGAATTGATGTATGATAAATTAGCCCAACACAAAATATGTATGTTCATTACAAACAATTAGATAAGTATGCATCAGGTGATGTAAATACAAATTTAATGTATGTTAAGGACATATAATAGCGAACATATGTACGTATGGTGATGGAAACATGCCACTCATTTATACTAAGTACAAACATCTGAAAAAAAACATTACTGTTACAGGATGAAAAGTGTACATTACATGCAAGAGAAATTAAATAAAACTACATTATGTACACAGAACATTTAGGGGCATATTTATACTCTGCTTGCGCTGAATGTGCGTCAAAAATTTTGATGCACATTCGGCACAAACCCTGCCCCATATTTATACTTTGACGCCCGACCCCGCGGACGTCAGAATCCCACCATGTGCGTCATTTTTGGGAAGGGGGAACCTGCCTTTTGTAATGAAATGCAAGGTAGGCGTTCCCTTCCAAAAAATGACTTTAAGGCCTGTGCGCCTTATTTATACTCTGGCGATATTTTAACGCACAGGAAGGGGTGGGCCTTAAAAAACATTGCACAGCCTGATGGGCGCTGTTTTGTAACGCCTGGGTCAGGGCAGGTGTTAAGAGACCTGTGGGCTCAAAAGGAGCCCAGAGGTGCCCTCCCCTGCCCCCAGGGACACCCCCTGCCACCCTTGCCCACCCCAGGAGGACACCCAAGGATGGAGGGACCCATTCCAGGGAAGTTGAGGTAAGTTGGGGTAAGTATTTTTTTTAGTTTTTTTTAAGTGGCATAGGGGGGCCAGATGTAGGCCCCCCTACATGCCACTATGCCCAAGGACCATGCCCAGGGGACAGAAGTCCCCTGGGCATGGCCATTGGGCAAGGGGGCATGACTCCTGTCTTTGCCAAGACAGGAGTCATGCCAATGGAGGTTGTGCGTCAAACAACATGGCGCAAGTCTGGTTTGAGGCCTGATTTTTGCCTCAGACCTGACGTGGACCATTTTTTGACGCACAATTCCCATTTTCCCATACGCCGGCGCTGCCTGGTGTGAGTCATTTTTTTTTGATGCAGCCAGTCCGCAGCACCGGCTAACGTCATTCCATAAATAAGGCGCCTGCATGGCGCGTTGGAATGGCGTTAGCCGGCGGTAAAAATTTTGACGCACAACTGCGTTGGCGCAGTAGTGCGTCAAAAAGTATAAATATGGCCCTAAAGGTGCACATCACAGGCCAGAGGTATTAAAAGTGTAAGGTATATACAATGAGCATGAAAATTGCAAGTGAAAAGAAGTATATATTTAGTAAAGTAAGCATGAAATAAGTGGGGTAAGCATGGGCACATGAACAATATGTGAGATACCGTGAGTGAACAATAGTTCAGGTAAATTCATGTGCCTTACATTAAAATAACTTACACCAAAAACGTTTAAACTGTTTCTAAAATATACAAACAAATGAAATGTTCATTCAGTAAGTCGAACAAACATGAATTAAGTGCATGCAAAAGTAATATATTGTGGAAAAGCACGGGAAAAGTAAAGTAAGTATATGGTCTATAGAGAAACATGATATAAGTGAATGTTACATACAGTTAAGCATGAGTACTTGGAAACAGTTCTCCTTTTTTAAAAGTGGTTTGCTGTCAGATTATATTAAGTAACAGTTTACTTTTCTTTTGGATTGTTGCTATATAGTAATTTCATCTGTTTTAGTACATTGTTTTGTATTTAATGTTTGGTGTTTCGAAACGGGGGCAGCTGCTGAAACCTATAAACTTGGTGTGTCTTCCATGTCATGTTTCTGTTTCCATTACATTAAAGTTGTTTGGTTTTAGTCACCCCTAGACTTTGTGACTCTCAGTGTTTGTCATGTGCATCACACTTTGTAATGTAAGTATGGTGTACTGCGTATTTTATGTTGCGTTAAGTTATGTTGTGATTTGGTATGTTTGGACCACATACTCTGTGCACAATATATCTCATGGGAAGCACTATACAGCCTCTTCGAAGATTGGGGTGCAGCCCTGACCTGTTTCTCATTGTCTACTGAGATAACGTGGGTGTATTTTGATGATAATAACAGTTTCTTTGATTAGGAGCTCTGTGAGTGATCGTTTGGGCCCAATGAAGATTTTTTCAACCCTTTGGGTGCTGTGTGAAGGCCTTTTAGGATTACGATTTTTTGGGGTGAAACATATTGGTCTTTCTGCGTTATCTGCAAGTCGTTTTTGGATATTTCAATACCAGTTGTGGATATTTGATGGCCTAAGTAGGTTATGTGAGGCCTAAGTGTGTCTTTGGAATGCCAGTTTTACCTTTATGGGGATATCTGGGGTCACTTTCGGTGCTTCTTAAGAGCTATTTGGGGCCTCAGGGCTAGATGATGGTTTGTTTGGGTCAATGTTATGGTCTGGTGGTGTCTGTATGAGGGATTAGTGATAGTTTGATGGGTAACACAAGGTTTTTAGATTTTTAACACTTGACATGCATCTCATTTCAGGTTATGGTCAATGAAATGGGGCCGCAATTTTTCGTTTTCCAACCTTTGCACTCTTCTGCCAGGCTTTCTTTATGGCTGGGTGTCGCCTTCTCTCTGTCAGGTTTTTGTTTATGACTGCGGGACTTCTGCTCCCCGGGTCCCTGTCTAATGAGTTGGCCAATTGCTAATTTCAATGGGTGACCAAAGGTCCCTGAATGCGGGGGTCTGGCTGAGGGGTGCGGGACAAGGGCTACCCCAGCAGGGCCCGGACACTCCAATCTTGGGAAACAAAGCAAGTAATTATCCCTGGAAAGAGGCCAGCTGAGTTTAATGGGAGTTAAGGCAATGAGCAGCCCACGTGCCTCGGTTGAGGCAGGAGTCATGGCCTACGTGCTCGACAGCAGGGAGGAGGGGAGAGGAAATGTACAAGCAACAATAAAAAATAAAAAAACAATCACAAAAGAACCAGTTTTATACTCAGAAATCCCCGAGCCTCGGCCTGAGAAGGTGTCAGAGAAAGCTAAGGAGGATGGTGAAAACGCTCTTAGAAACGCACAGCCACAGAAGTCTGACTTAACCCCAACAAAAGGCACAGACATCCGAGACAGGAAAAGATTAGACGCCGGTGAAAGCACTGACAGAGCAGCCGGTCTAACAGGGAGAGGGGTGAAGGGGACAGTTTCAGAAACACACACACTAGCTGCAAACACAAACGTAGAGGCTCATGGGAAAAACATGTAAAAACAACCATAAACACAAACAACGGGCTCACGGACAATCACCACAAGTATACTCTTGCTCATACAACCCAATCAAGAAGACAGGCAATCATGCGCGCCCAAACACCCTCCCACATACCTAATGTCAAAAAGACACAATAAAATAATCACAGCAAAAATACAGAAAAAACAAACGCTGTCCCGACACAGCACAAGAATGCACCCATAGATTCACATAAAACAATAAGCATATGGCACTGTCATAAATATCAAGACAGAAACAGAAGCACAAACAACATCGCGACCACACATTGCTGCAATCACAAACACACACTCCTAGAAAAACACATAAATGCAAAAACACCCCAATAAACCGAGGCACTATCACACAGTCTCTCTCTCTTTCTCTCTCACACACAAACACACACACGCACACACATGCATGCACTCAAACGACGCTTTTCACAATGAGATGCTCACAAACACACAGTAGCACAGTTACAAACTGATGCACAGAAACATAGGCAGACAATAACAGCACAAACAGGCAGACAAAGCAAACACAAAGCGAACATTTAAACAGCTCCATCTACGCATAAACGTGCCCATCCCCTCGCCCCACACACACAACAAACGCAGATGCGCGCACACACACGTGCCCACGAATAACTGGCACAGATGAACTAAAAAAAACACAAAAGCACAGAGACAAAAAGGCACCAAGAGACAAACAAAATCTGTAGCGATTGGATATCTGAAGAATGTTTGCTCCCAACAGCAGGTAAACCCGGCAGAGTCAAAGGTTTCAAACAATGGATTTAAATGGTATTCATTTCAGAAGAGGTGAAAGGTCAAATGTTTCCAGAAAAGCCCCACTGCCCCTCGCATTGCCCAACTAGCCAGTCTCCTGGCCCCTGAGCTCGGAATCAATACCTTCCCAATATGCTTCTCTTGAATATCAGCCTGTGTCAACGCTGCAAGCGGGTCAGCTTGGCGCATCTGTTCGCTTATTTACACCCACACAAATCAATTCACAGAAAGGGACCGCATTATGCAGCTTTCACGGAAAAGCTAATCCAGCCCAGTGGGGGCCACCCTGACTGCTAGCGAGTTTCATCAAAGTGAACCAACAGCAAGAGTTTACTGAGTGCCAGCCGGCAGCGCGAGTCTCTGCACCCGTGGCGCTGGCGAGGGGGCCGGGGCATCGTTTCAATACCCTGCATCGGTGTTATTGATGAGAGGCACGTGGGCGTGCGTGTTCGATTAGCAACAAACCTAGTGGCAGTAAGAGATGTGGGATGAGCATCCTTTCAGGGCCTACAGACTGGGCAAGTGTTGCGCGAACAGATATGGACCCGGGTGTGCGCAGTGGTCTGGGTGGCAGATTGAGGTCGGTGGGGCTCTGCGTGGAAGTGTTAGCACATGGTTAGGCGGGGAGAGGAAAGATTTATGGCTGAGGCACAGGGAAGCTGGCGAAACACTGGACAAGTAATCAATCAGAAGAAAAATAGTGGTGGGAGGGGTGTGGACGTGTGCAAGATTTGTGGAGGGATGGATGCTGACAGGGCCGGACAGGACTTTTATCCCTCCGGGCATTTCCCCGGTCTGCAGGTGGAGAGATGCTGGCCTGATATAAGCACACTTATGGGCTGCACTAGCTTCCCGCACACTGAATCAAGCAGCCATGGCGATAAAGCGGACTCAGGTTCCAGGCACTGCTTCCCCACAAATGCTTCTCTTTCCGTAACCTTGATGAATCAGTGTTTCATGCGCCTTTTAAATGCCAACACTGACCAATAGCAGGCAGACACGGAGCAGTGTTCCCGCATCCATTCCTGGAAATTACTCGGAAAGCGCACGGAGTTAGCTGAGCGGACTGGCCCAGCCTCGCCCCCTTTCCCGTGCTCCGCTTCGTACATTTTGAGAGTAGCTCTCCTCATGCCTCCTTTCTCTCAGCCTACAATCCCGCAACCTGGTCCCCTGCCCCTATTCTACACTCGTCGCCTAGCAACACCGCATCCCGCAAAGCGTGCTCTAAAAGCAGTCAGGCCTTCAGCTCGGCATGGACACTGGCATAATAAGGTGGATAAAGCCGAGAACTTCGACCCGGGTGTGCAGTGTTGCCCATTCCTAAACAGCACTACATCCTTTAGAATATATTTGTACAGGGATTCGGACACTGTGAGAGCAGGTCACCTCCCATCACCGTATTGTGCTACACTGCCCAGAGCCTGGTCCCCTACTTCTCTTCTCATAACAATCGCATAGCAACGCAGCATTCTGTAAATGAAAAAAAAAAAATGCCCCAAAAGCCGACGGACTTTAAGCTTGGGATGGCGGAGGGCTTGGAAAAGCATAAAAGACCTTCGTAAAACAACTATTCAACCCTGAGGGGCGCAGTGCCGTAGAGCCCCCGCAGCACTGTATGAGTTCAGTTATAATATAGAAGTTAGTTGTGTGCAAATTCGGACATTTTCCTTCCCCCGCCTTACAAGGCTTCAAATATGCCCCGCACCACCCCTTTTGTAAGCACTGCTAAGCAACGCAGCATCCCGCCAAGGATACTGCTAACGAGGTTTGGCCTTCAGGTTAGGATGGAGGCGCCCTTTAAGTTCGTGCATTAAACATTGAACCGCAGTGTAGATGGGGTAGCGCTGTGAAGTCAAGCGCTGCCTTGCACGTCCCAAGAATGGCTACACCTCACGCTGCTTTGGGAAGAGGCGCTGTGCTTTTGAGGAATGTCACCGGGATGCCACATTTAGGCTGTAAACACAGTGACGCATATGCTGGTGTGGGTTGTTGCTCGTAGCCCGAGTCACGTGGGCAATGACATCACGTTGACATCAGGAAGTGGAGGGCATAACGCAAAGAGCGCGAACAGTCGGGAGAAAACAGGACGAAAGGAGACCAAGATAGACACAGAGCTGTATCAAAAGCCACATTAATGCTACATTTCAAAGGTCAATGTGGGAATGTGAGAAGGCCCGCCCGAGCCGGGGAGACAAAAATAAGGGAGCGTCAGCAAAAACCTGCATCAGTAACACTCTGGGCGAGTGTGTGTATGTCAGAGGGGGAGGTAGGGAGTGATAGAAAGGGAGGGGGGGCAAATGAAAGGAAGAGAATAAACAGGAAATAGAAACACGCGGGAGAAAGGCAGAGCATAGAGCGGAGGGGTAAGTAGAAGGCGGTGAGGCCCTCCAGAAGATGGGCAGGTAGGAAGACCAAGGGGCAGAAACGTGGAGAGAGAGAGATGTAAGAGAAGGCAATACAAAGGAAGAGAAATGTGGACAGTGATTGAATGCGAAAGAAACAGGGGCTTGAGTTCCATGCGGAGAAGTGAAAGAAGAACGGTAGAGGAACAAGAGAGGGGTATGGTGGGGGAGGGGGGGGGGGGGGGGTAAATAAATTAGCAGAATTGATTAAGAAGAAGTGAGAAGGGAAATAAAAAGCTGGGAACTCTGATGACAGACGGAAGTCACTGTCATACAGAAGGGTGGCCGAAAAGATAAAGACAGCCAGTGATAGGTGGGTGGGTGGATGTGCGGACTGATGGATAGGTAGATAGACAGACAGACAGATAAATAGATAGATAGATAGACAGACAATAGATAGGTGGGTGGGCGGACGGACGGATAGATAGATAGATAGACAGACAGACATACAGAGAGATAGAGAGATAGATAGATAGATAGATAGATAGATAGATAGATAGATAGATAGATAGATAGATAGATAGATAGATAGATAGATAGATATGCGGACGGGCGGATAGATAGAAAGATTAGATAGATAGATAGATAGATAGATAGATAGATAGATAGATAGATAGATAGATAGATAGATAGATAGATAGATAGATAGATAGATAGATAGATGGACAGACCGATAGATAGATAGATAGATAGATAGATAGATAGATAGATAGATAGATAGATAGATAGATAGATAGATAGATAGACAGATAGACAAAAGATAGGTGGGCGGACGGATGGACAGATAGATAGACAGACAGACAGAGAGATAGATAGATAGATAGATAGATAGATAGATAGATAGATAGATAGATAGATAGATAGATAGGTGGCTGTGCGGACGGGCGGATAGATAGACAGATTAGATAGACAGATTAGATAGATAGATAGATAGATAGATAGATAGATAGATAGATAGATAGATAGATAGATGGATGGATGGATGGATAGATAGATAGATAGATAGATAGATAGATAGATAGATAGATAGATAGATAGATAGATAGATAGATAGATAGATAGATAGATAGATAGATAGATAGATAGATGGCTGTGCGGACGGGCGGATAGATAGACAGATTAGATAGACAGATTAGATAGATAGATAGATAGATAGATAGATAGATAGATAGATAGATGGAGATCAGTGTTAGGAATGGGGATGATCAGAGGGGCAGAGGAGAGAGGCAGACTGCCTGTGGTGTGGGAGGAGTCTTACTGCAACCGCAGAGACGCACTCTTCACCAGGCCGGACGTAGCCACCCGCCGGCTGGATGCAGACCACGTTCAAAAGCAAGAAAGTCAGTTCAAGCTTTTACTTTTCTGGTAAGTTACACGATGACCCATTCACGGGCTTGTATCCTCTGACTGGTAACACATCTCAGACGGTTAATGTGCCTGTTGCAGAGATCTGTTTCTGTAAAGTTAGAAAGGCAGGCGCAGTTTCAGGAGGGCGGAGTCGGTTCTTCATCCTTTCATGTTGTACCCCTGAGTTGGGCAAGAGCACAATATACTGCTTCAGCCCCTGACTCAGCAAAGGAAAAGGACATCCTTGAAGTTTGAGAAACCCAGCTGGGGAGTTTGTGAGCTGCATGCATCTCCGGAACTGTGATTTTAGGCAGTATGTAAAAAAACTTATGTTTAATATTCCAGGGTAGAGGAAATGAGGACCTATTGATGGTCTGTTATCCTGTCTTCCTTGCGGCGTGACATAACATAAGGACCACATTTTTAGCTTCTGATTCCCAGGAGCTGAGGATGATAAGATGAGCACTTGAGCCTTTCACTCATTCAGAGGGGCTGCAATAAAGACTCATTGTTACTCATTCATCCTTCTGAAGCTGTCATAGATGTTACGGGCACCCAGACTTCCATCCATCCATGGTGGACAGTCATAAGGCCTCCAGGCCCCCATCCTTCAGGACAGACAGCAGCACAGACTGAAATACTGGGGTTAAACTGCACCCTCACTGTACACAGAGGCTGTACCCAGTGCTTGTGCTCATTATCTACCCCCCCCCCCCACACCCAGACCTGCAGGAGCCAAGCCTTGTAATCTTTCAGTATCTTCACACCACCTTTCCACAAACTGTGGTTAGTCTCTTACCTGTAGCTCCAGAGAACAGGCAGGGTGTGGGCCTCTATTTCATAATACAACACAGGTCACATGAAGGGCACGCTGTTTAAAAAACTCCATACATTTTTTCTCATACATGTGCAAGTCTTCACACACACACACACACAGACACACACACACACGGTTCAAGACATGCACACAAACAACCTACCTACAAAACACACACACAGTCACAGGCATGGACCCATGGCCACAGACATGCAAAACACACACACGCAAAACACACACGGTGACACCCACAAACAACACACACACACACACCTGTGTCTGAAAAAAGTGGTTCCTTGGCAAGGGGCAGGAGGTAAAAGCAATCCTAGTGAATGGTGCGTAGTGAAGAAGCAGAAGATGAAGAAGCCCAACAATCACGAATGGAGGTCAGACGTCCCACAGCCGGAGTAGAGAAAGAGACTTCTAAAGTCTTCAAGTTGCGCGGTGGGTGGAGATGGGCAGACTACACTGGTGCTCTTTTTAGCAGGCGTTTGTTATTAATGTGCGACACGTTGGTTGTTTGCGGGTCCCAAGGACAACTCGCTCCTTCTCCTGTTCTTTTTTGTTTGCCAATTGCAAGTGGTTGTCTTTTCCTCAATCCAGATGCTTTTAACATGCTTTCAGTGTCTCTTAGTGATAAAAAACAGCCAGTGCCAGACCAAGAAAAACAGCAGACTGATTAATAAAAGCATTTATGAGTATCTGAAGTATTACTTGTGTAGTACTCTTTTAAGTGCACACATATGCACCCTCGTGAATTAGCCCCCAAAACATCTAAAATGGAAATATTTAAGGACTATTCACATTAAATTAGTACTAATGAAAAGTACTGTGTCCTTTTCCCACTTTTACAAAAAGGGAGTTGGACATTTTGGGTCGATGCACAAAGACATGTAAGAGTAAGTAAAAGAGTACTCCTATAGTACTACTTCCTGTACTCATAAATGCTCCTGTGAATCAGTGCCAGAGGGTAGTGTATGAACTGGGTCATTGTGACTGAGTTGCCCAGCTGGACGGGTGCAGAAGGGAAACAATGGTTTACATACTTATCCACACTTAGGGGCTTATTTACAATATCTTAGCGCAGCGCCGCAAGGCTACTTTGTGTGCTGACCTGCATCATAAGAAAAGGGCAGGGATGTGCCGTATCTGTGAGACGCAGGGCATTCCAGTCTTCTTCCACTGTGCTGGCGCACAATTGGCTCTCATGCGCCAATGCATGCACCCTCGCACAAGGGTGTCTGCATTTTTGGAATGATTGTTTTTGTGCATGAAGGGACACCTTCCTGCACAAAAACAAACAATAGAACAGTTTCCCTTGTTCTATGTGTTTCCCTTGTTCTATGTGTGCTGCAGAATGCAGCACACATAGAAAGAGGAAAGAACAAGTCGAAATAAAGTTATTTCTCCTCGTTACGCCTCCCCCTGGGGTGGCGTAGGCTTTTGATGCAATCCCAGGTTTACAAATCCTTGTTATTCTAGGAATGGGTCAATATCCATTGGTGTTGCATGGGAACACCCACGCAGTGCCTCTTTGACGCTGAGTAAGGCAACGCAGTGACTCGCACTGCGATGTGCAGCCTTACTCCATATCTACAAGGCCATCAAAAGCCCCCAAAGTGGTTTGCGTGGCCTTGTAGATATGTGTCTGCAGCCTGCACCACCGGTGGGTCACAAAAAGTGATGCGTCGGCAGCGCAAGGCAACTGTAAATATGCCCCTCAGTGTGTCTTCCTGTCACTGGCAGGACCTGTTAGGACACGAACGTCTGTTCCACGTTAGAAGGGACTGAGTTTTTCTGAAGTGGTGTCTAATCAGGAGTAGCTGCCATTAGTGCAGCAGGTGCAGTGGAACTGGGGCCCAGTGCCCAGGGGCCACTGAATCCTGTCTGTTGTTGTATTTTATAATTCAGACAGCTTCCAGGGAGCCCATGTCCTTCCTTGCACTAGGGCCTATGACACACTGGCAACTCTACTGTGTGTAATGCTTGCTGTGATGTAAGACAGTCAAAGTCTAGTGAAAAAGGGCAAAGTTGAACCTCCAGCGTTTTAGAGGCAGCAGGAGTTTGCAAATCTCCCTGTCCAAGTAGGACGTGAGTTGTTTCTCTCAGACTTCAGACCAAAGTAGCACCATTTCCAGGGAATGTTTTTCCAAAAGTGGAGCGGGGAAAAATGGAAGTCATGTTTTGCTATAGAGCACAGACTGCCACAAGATGTCTGCTGCCTTATCCATTGCCATGTCTAGGATGGGAAGATGGGCTCCAGACATTGAGGTTGGCTGACTTGCATCCCACGTTATTGGCTTGAATGTAGGAGACAAATCAAATTTACCGGAGTTTTAGCCAATTTGAGTGACACACGTTTGATCAAATAAAATTGACTCCTGTTGTGTGGACAATCTGATTGGCCACACGATCGCCAATCAGAATGGCTGAGAGCCTCCACTCCTTCCTGGTTTCTAATGAAGACGCATTCAAGTTTGTGAGTGGAGCAAAATTCGAGTGCATAAAAGGCTTGAATGAGATCATCATCATATCATGAACTGTACCAGTTTACGAAAAAGTAGAGGAGGGTACCAAGTACTGCGTCTTTATCTGAAGCATGAAGATTGTGGTAGAAGTAGAGGACAGCAGTGTTTTCACCTGTCTGAGGGAATGTGTGCCCCTGTACCTTTAGTGGAGCTAGGAACAGGGTGGGTAGAAGTACAGGAGTAACAGGATATTCCACGCATGTCTCATGGAATTATACAGGACATGGCAGAAGTACAGCAGGATGAGAAGCTCTGACCCTCTGATAGAGACATAGAGGCAGGCTGAAACTGCAGGAGGGTGTGGCGGAGAAAAACAACACTACACAAGTTTAGAAAGGCGCTGAAGACACATGTCTTCAGACAAGACAGTTTCACTGCATTATCGGAATCACCCCGTCCCACAATTTAAGCCTCATTGTAAACGATCATGAACTGTACCCCTGGGCTTCGGCCCATCTTCAGAGCTCCAGCTAGCCCCAGATAGGAAAAAATGTATACATGCATACCTACAAATAAACCTACTGTAGAATGCGCATGATGGGGTCTGAGGCCTTTGGAAATGTCTAACAATAAAGCCCACCGATGGACACTGATTCATGCCATACAAGGTATAATTTGTGGATTTATGTATGAGTCGCGCCAGTGTCACTTACGATATTACAACTTATTTCACTATTCGCATTGTTTGCCCCATGCATCTTCCATGCTAGCTGCAGGCGAAGCACATACTGACACCAACACACTGCGAAGAGGACAATCCATCCTAGTGGGGCTCTATCTGGGGTAGGCCGCTCTCCAGGTCTGGAGTGCTCTTTGTCAAGACGCATGGACCACCCAGGAAGGCTGCACTTCCTTCAATGAGCACCTCCTGGATGCCAGTCTGGGGGAGACCTCCTCAGGCCTTGGCTCCATAGAAAGAGCCCTCCCAGCTGGTACTAGCCCCCAGCATTTAAAAAGTAGAGATGGCACACACCCGGAACAATCCACCCTATCTGTAGCTGCCTCAAGGGATCTTTTGTAGTCTAGACACTGATTCTCGTTATACCTTGATGCTGAGGTCAGAACGTTTGCTTCTTGGCAGTGTGGTGAACACAAGTCCAGTTTTCATGTTTTTTTCTCACGTTGACGTTGACCGTACTATTAACCTCTTTCATGGGAATTTATGTAGCAAGCTAACATGGGTGATGCAAGTACACCTTCTTACAAAATAGGGACTGGATGCTGTACCGCGACTGCTGCAAACAGAACATGGATGCATCACGGCATCTGGTGATGGCAAGCGGTCACTTCTCCGCTTCTGGCGATCTGCACAACCCTTGAACATGAGCATCGCGATGAACTAGGAAGCTTTGTGGAACCACACTTTAATGAGAACCCTCATGCTGTGTAATCGGCATGTATGTAGCTTGTACGCTGACATTACTCTGGCCTTACAGATCTATCAGCGGGGTGGTACTTTGCCATCTAAAACCATCACAGACCGGAATTCAGCTTGTGATGATGTGTTGCGGCTCTAGTGTTATGTTCATAGTCTTAGTCAGATAGCTAGAACATTTGTTTTGGTTTGCTGGTGGATTATCTTGAGATTTAAGAAGTAGGCCTAAAGGGTTGTTCCATTTGCTTACACTTTAGTTGACATACTGCTCAGAACGAACAGCAGAAAACTTTGGAAAGTATCCACACCTAGGGGGCGAAAGGTGGGAGTGTGCTTCCTTCACTGTGATGGAGGGAGGCATTTCCCCACTTTTTTTTTTATTAATGCTCCAGAGATATGGTTATCAACAGTAACTATAGACTGCCTTCTGAGCAACCTGATTGGCTGTCCCACCTTCTGCGTTCCAATGAAAGTGCTTCTATACTTTTACAGCCAATTGATAACACCGTATCCCTACAGTACAAACCACACAATCAGTTGTTGATTGGCCTTTAAACATTAGGGAATATTATTGTTGCACATCTCAGTGGTGTACATCTTATCAACTTTCTGTGATTGATTGGGCCCTATCCGGATTCATTCCAGTGCCTATCCATCTACACAGACCTCTACAGTAGCTGCATTTACCAGAGGAGCTCATTTACAGACCACCACCTCCTTCTAGACTTTTAGACCCAACAGCAGGCCGGGCACCACCAATCAGCACTTCGTGATGCTGTAATGAGTGGGAAGGGGGTGGGGGGCTGTTCTTTGTGTGGCTGATTAGTAGAGCAGGTGCAACCCTCTGAAACCCATTTCTTGTGAAAATTAACTTTCCAAACACATTCTCCCACAAACCCTTAGGCACGGGTGTAAAGCTGGTACCAGATGTCGCCATATTACTAAAAAAGAGTCACGTTTTAAAAAGAAAAACAAAATCGACACCAACTCGCTAAAAGATTTTAAAAGGGAGTTTTCCTTTAATGTTACTTTTTGGTGGTGTTTTTTCTCTCTATCGAATTTAATAATGCACGTTGACGACTGAATTTCCTTTTGCTCTTGAATGAGTGAACTTTATACTTAATTACAGAAGTATAGAGACATTGCAACAGTTAATGGGGATTCAGAAAAATGCTTTAATAAAGAAAACTAGGCTGAGGGACTTCAGATTAGAGGGTCCACATGCCTATGTTATGTCATTTCCACTTCCAGCTGATCCTCTTGTAAAACATCACCATCATGAAACAAGACCACCACTCTCAGAATCCACCAGAGTTTAAAGAAATAAGAAACTTGGTGACACTGAGCACTGCTGTCGCTGTGACCCTACGTTAACACGATAAACAATGACAAAATGGCAGCCGAAACTTATGGTCCAATGACAACTTTCGATGGCCTATTTGAGATCTACCAAATAACCACGTGCCAATGTCATGAGTGGCACTTCAGCTGGTCTTGGGTTTTAAATCTAACGGTGCTTAATTTGTGCAGGTGTCTGCAGGAGTTTGGCAAAGGAGCTTTTGTGGGAGGGAACAGGAATGGTTGTCCATCATCAGACTTTACCCAGAGCAAGACATAGAGAAGTAGAACTGGTGGTAAGAAAGAGCAAGAGGAATGTAGGAATACAGTGACAAGTTGAGAAAGTAGTGATGAACAGTAGGCTGCAAGAGCGAGATAATGAGACCAAAAGTGAAGGGTGAAGGGTGATGGAAGAAAGATGCACGAAGTGGAATACAGACCAGGCAGCCTTGGACTTTTTGTTTTTTTAACAAATTTAGCACTGGTTTACTGTTACAAAAATCACAGTGGCATGTTATTGTGATTCATATTTAGCTTACGATTGTTTTTTAGAAGCCAAAACAGTTCACAAACATGCTTGTCCTTGTGTCGAGCAAGTATTCGTTTCCCGGATGAAGTCTGTTTCACATTTCAACCCATCGAAATATAAGAACCACACCAACATCGCACAAAGACAGACATTGCACAGGCTGTGGGCTCAAAATATATAACTTCAGTTGAATAACATTCATTGGAAGGCAAAACCAGGTGATTGAAGGTTTTGGGGCTGGGCTTAGCTTTTCACTTCCTTTTATCATTTCACTGAGGTGAGTTATTGTTTCACATAAACCAGCACAAGAACGGCCCAATCACAAACAGTACAAAGGTGCATCAATCAACCAGTCAAGTGTTTACAAGGGGTGTGCGCGAACAGTAACCATATACGAGCAAAATATATATACATGGGAGGAGTAATATTAAAGATAAAAAATGAAAATTGCAAACTGTTTCTACTCGTAAGCAACACATAGATTACACATGTGAAGTGTTCAGAAAATTGGTCGTATGTCCCCATTTCACATGAAAACCATACATATACATGCTAGTCATATCTTAAGCTTATATGCATGAGTTGCATAGAATTGGCATACATTAGTAACATAGGCGAATGTGGGTTACATGGGGTTTGCTTAAACATAACATTATTCAACAGACTACTGTGTATTGCCTCCAAATCTGTAAAGGCAGGAGGGGTTCACAGAACAAGTGTAGGATTGACAGTATTGGTTATATTTGGAAAATTCCAGCATCGCAGGTAGATTTTTGAGGGGCGAGCGCAAATCGCTCCGTCCATCTTCTAATCTCTCTTTAGGGGCATGTTACGTCAGTCACTTTCATTGGTTCGTGGGCTTGCCATTTACAATCCGCGTGTTTTCATTCCTGAAAGGCTTGCATACCTCATGCCTTTTCTGGTGTTCAGCCCTCCTCAAAAACACTGGAAAACTACTGGAAACATACGAGGCTCCATGTTTTCTGTATGGTTTCTGGACTACTATTTCACTTTATTTCGCAGAACGCGTGATTGCGCTCGTTTTTCTTTTCTTTTCATTGAATGTGTCAAGAAAAGTCCGGTTAGGAGTTTACAACGCTAATAGCTCCAACTTAACGTAATGCGAGACCCGTTGCATTGCAAATGCTTGTTTATTTTAGTTGTGTTTTTTGTCAAGCCCTACAAATCATTACGTAGTAGCCTCTGGGAGCTTTATATCGGATACATCAGAATAGCGAACAGTTGACAGTGTGTGTTAGTTACAAAAAACACAATAAAAATATATGACAATATATAGATTTGTAGAGCGCCTATAATGAGAGTGTTCTTCAGCTTTACCTTGTCAAGTGGCAGAGACCTTTTACATGAACCAATCAGAAGTATTCTTTCTTGGGAGAGACGGAGTTCTGGGGCAAGAATTTTTGGAGCCCATGCAAAATGATATTTCACTCTTGTGCTATATTTTTCTCAAAGGAAACAAGGCATTTTTAGGAACCTTGGTTGTAATATTAAGTACACATTTGTGGTTACTCTTGCTGGCAGTGCAGGGCAGCTGCCTACAACAGCTTTGATGAAGCACCGGACCTGTTTTGGTGGGGGATGGGGTGGCATAAAAGCAGCGCATAAAGTTTGGAGTTGGATTGAAGTGAAACATGCAAACCTGTTATCTAAACCCACACACAAAAACATACCAGAATGTTACTGAAGGGCACAGTGATGGTATTAACTACTGAACAAGAATCAAGCACACCGGCCCTTTGTAGTTTTGCATTGGCTTCAGAGGAAGAACATTAATGAAAACTTTCAAATTAAAAGAGGCTTTTTGATATGGCTGGTGTTTTTAATGTTCCCGGGGGGCCTTTTCAGCGAGCCTGTGTTGAGTCTCCAGTTATTTCATCAGCTCGAGTTTTGTAATGAACAAACGGAGAACACTAGGTGTGATAGAGCTGGGCCTTTATAGCTGCTATATTCAAAGTTAGTTCATGATAATGGGAAGGGTATTACAGTGAACGGCAGTGACATTAAAGGAGAGAGCTGGGGGAGAAGAGGAGAAGGGATAGAAGGATGAAGGGAGGAAGAGGGAGTGATGAAGTAAGGTCATGTTGTGCTAGGTTTTTGTATAGCACTTTACACCACATGAGCAACACCAAAGGATGATGGACGGAGTGCTGAACAATGCAAACACTCACCCCGTCACAGATCTGGGTTTAATGCATCATTCTTTTGCTCACCATGCCATCCTTGATAGGACCTAGCCATATGAAAATCAATCTTGACCCTGTTCCCCATTGGAACAGTCCTGTCTGGACCAGAAACAAGCATCCTGGGACCGGTTTCAGGGTATCACCCTTCATCAGCCAAGCTAGCTTGAATCCAGTGGCACAGTGAGCAAGGACCCACGTCTGGGCATACCCTTCCCACTTAGGGCAACTTTAGCAACACAAAAGGATAATGGACAGAGTGCTGAACAATGCAAACACTCACCATAGTCACAGATCTGGGTTTAATCCATTGTTCTTTTGCTCACCATGCCTCCCCAGTTTGGACCCAGCCATATGCAAATCAGTCTAAACCCTGTTCCTCATAGATAGCAAAAAAACGATGGATTTAGGCCCAGATCTCTGTACTGGGGTTGACTGTTTGACATTGTTCGGCATCCCGTCCATCATTAGTTCGTTTTACGCCACATGAGGCCATTTCAAAGCACTAAGGGAGTGCAGGAGAGGTGGAAAAAAGGGACCAGCAGAGCAGAAAGGAGTGTACAAGATAGTTGGAAAGGAGAATTCTTATGGATGGAGCTGTCCTTCCAGAATCAATGGATTCTAAAAAGACAGAGCAATATTGTCCTGTATGTAGCCCGCCATAGGTATCTGTCAGCAGTGTGGGGATAGGGTAGGTATGGGGTGGGCATGAGGGACATTGAGACAACAGGATCGGGATGGAGGTATAGGTCAGGGTGAAAGGTGATGGGAATCAGGGAGGGACAGCCAGGTAGATATCATTTTACAGTGCTCAAGAGGTTCCAGGAAAGGACAGTGAGAGCCCCTGAGAGTCAGAAGGAAGCCCTCTGCCCTTCACATCCTCTACAGTCAGACCTCTCAGTTAGCCTCTCCCTGAAAGACACATGTGTTAACTCATGGCTAAAGAGGGGTTGGAGGATGAATTGCTGAAGCGATATGCTAATTTCCCTAGCTGCTCAGGTTTCTGGGAGGAAAGTGCAAAAGGATTTGAGGAAGAGCCCTCCATAGGATGCCAAAGGCTTGGTTTTAGCATTAGCATAGCATTTCCTGGAACTTAATTCTTAGCAGGGTGGGAATGGGACAGAAAATAGGCCTGTGTACCATAATGAAAATGGCTCCATTAATAAACTGGATAGCTAAAAAGTGACCATGTTTGCAAACCGGTGAAGCTTTGAACTTTTAAAGATGTGCTGTATAAGTTATTTGCAAGGTATGAAAGATTGCATGGATTTGAGGTTGCTGCAGGCAACGTTTGTTTTAATATTATAGAAATCAGCAGTAAAAACCGTCCCATCAGACCATAAAAGAGGCCCACAAACGCCACATACTGACGTGTCAGACCAGTCCTTAAGATACTGCCTGATTGAAGCGGCCAAAGTGATTGCCAGTGGCTGAGATTCATTCAAGCATTCCATCCATCACCTTGTTGTTTTGCATGTGATACCCCGAGTGTGCTGGGTATGCCCAGACGTGGGTCCTGGGGTCACTGTGCCACTGGAATTAAGCTATACCTCGCAGAAGAACCCTAACTAGGGCTAAACTGGCCCAAGGTGGCTTGTGTTCTGGTTCAGGGAGGACCCCTGGCCTGGCAGTTCGTGCTGGAATGTTCCCATGAAGAGCAAGGTCAAGACTGATTTGCATTTTGGCAGGGTCCAAACTAAAGTGGCATGGTGGGCAAAAAAAATGAATAGGGATTCGGCCCGAGCGATTGCCAGTGGCTGAGATTAATTTAAGCATTCCATCCATCACCCGGTTGTTTTTGATTGCCCTGTTGGCCCTTCCGACCCTGATTCTCGTTGTTGGTTTTCTAGATGGTTACTGCTGGGGGTACACTTGTCTTCTTTCAGTGGGGCTTAATGGGTAGGAAGAAAAGAAAAAGAGTGAAAAAAATGACTGAGAGAAAAGTAGGAAGAAAGAGAACAGAAGAGGGGTGAACGGGTGAGAGAAAAATGATTCAAGGAGAGAGAATTGGAGTGCAGGCGGGGAGCGGCTGAGAGTTCTGCTTAATCTAAAGCAAGCAAGAATAGCTTTAGGCATCTGTTTGGGCGGGGATTAGTTCAACGGTCCTAAGGAGATGAGATCTTAGGAAGTAAAGTATTCAGCAGCTGAGCCATATTTTAAGCATCCTGAAACGAGGAGGAGGGATTGTGGCTCAAACGTTTAATGTGCACCTGTACTAAGAAATGCACATTCACACATTTATTCCTACAGTGCAAATGTCAAATTCCAGTACAGCAAAACTGATGTTAGAAAAACACTATTGACTGCATCACAGATTGCATGATACAATTAATTTACATATGGAAACAGCTCTCCTAATTGCCAGATTGCTCTTCAATGTGATTTTGCCTCACTGTTCAAATTTAACTCATCCAATCCTGGTTTTGGTTAATTATCTTTTGTTAAAGCAAATATGAAAACAGCATATTATAAAACATATATGCAGATGAAGAGTAGAGTACAATCTGCTATTTACTACCATTGTTGAGGGAGGGGAGAGATATCAAGAGCCATTGAAGTCAAGGTCTCTTTCAACACTTAGCAAAAGTAACAAATAGCACATCACACAGGGGCGTTTTGATTATTTATAATTTTTTCTATGAAAGAACTTTGAAATTTCCCAATAAAACGTCAGTTGAAGGGATATAATGGTCATAATATTATACGTAAAGAACACAAAGTGTCGCCATTTATGGAGACTAGCACGTCCATAACGTCCCTCCCAAACCACTGCTCATGGCATCTGTGGCATCATCCACGCCTTCACTGAGCGCAAATGTTTTTTTGAAGCCAGAGCCCACTTCAGTGGTGACCAGCGTACAATTGGGACATGGTCTTACAAAGAGGCTATGGCTGTGTTGCTTCTCAATAACCTATTTTCTATGTTTTTCAGTGTTTTCCTCCATTACAGTAATTTCTGAAGACTGTGGGGGTTATTCTAACTTTGGAGGAGGTGTTAATCTGTCACAAAAGTGACGGAAAAGTGACGGATTTACCACCAGCCGTATTACGAGTCCATTATATCCTATGGAACTCGTAATACGGCTGGTGGTATATCCGTCACTTTACCGTCACTTTTGGGACGGATTAACACTCCTCCAAAGTTAGAATAACCCCCTGTATTTCTACAAGACTTTTGACTCACCCAAAGGCTGGTGATGCCTTCACACCCCCTAAGAAGGCTCCAGCTTCCCCACGGATCACATGTCTACCCCCATAACATCATCAGATAAAGATCCAGAGAGAAAGACCACAGTGGGTCCTAGATTCTAGTAGTCCTGAGGCCCACCATTGCACAGCAAGCTAGAGCTCTATGTACCAACTTAATAAGCACACTCTACTGATGTATTTTGAGTGTCTGCATGCTGGCTGAATGCTCTCAGTGAAAGTTTAAAAAAGCGAACACAACAGAGCAAATCATTATCCGCTTTAAATTTGCAAGCCCTTTAAAGACTTGTCAACTCAGACAGTGCCACAGTGTGTCACACTGTTTGGCTCCCTTCACTCCTTCAGCCAGTGAGGAGTGGATATCACACAGTGGAAGGGAAGACACACTGAAAACCACTGCAAAGAGGGGGTTTCCAGCTCCCCTTTGGATGCTCAGAACATCTGATGTCCATCACGGTGTGTGAAAGGGCTCCAAAACATTGGCTCAGGCACAGCAAGTTTGCATTTTTTTCCAGAGGAGAGAGAGGTTGGTGGGTGGATAAGGCAAAATTGCCTCATAAGTAGTTCTCTACCCGAGGCATGTTTTTTTTTTTTTTTTTTTTAATTGGCAGTTCTGCCTTTAACATACACCATCAATGATTCGATAGAGAGTTTATTGTCTTAATAACAGTCATTGGGTTCAACCAACAGTAATTTTAATAAACACAACAGGAGGTTAGTGTTCAATTTGTTTATTTTGCAGTTTTGTACAGCACAAAGTAGCCCAAGAACATTAGAGCACTTTATATAAGAAACAAGCATTACCCTTGTTTATTTAGGCGCAGGTATATTAAGTGGTTTGCCCAGAATCGCAAGATGTTGTTGCGAAGCCGGGATTCAAACCTTTTACCTTAACTTTAAAAAGGGCTCCAGTATTGACAAATAGTATTTATTTTGTAGGAAAAAATTGACAAAGCATTCTTTTAGTGCTAGATTGTTCCTCCCAAAAAAGGTTTTGTATGAAATTGTTCTCAGAACAAGTTTATTTTGTGTCGGACTAATTACCTTGTCAGCAGAGTTTGTGAAAAGTACACAAAGTTCAACTGAAAGGTAATAACTAGAAGTTTCAATATTTCTCTCTTCTTGCTACTCATATAAAGTGGAAGTCAGACTTACTCCTTAGGGTTCGCCTAGATAGTGCATGCTCTGTCTGTGCAAGACATGAGGTTTACATACAGTGGGCCTACAGCCCGCTCATAGTGTACCATTTATTAGTTTCAGCTACAACAATTTCCTTTGTCTTCATTTGTCACAGCATGTGGGTATCATGCCTTCTTCTTGTGTTTGGCCCTCCCCTGGAGCCCGGACCAAGTACATGCGTCCTTCCACTACATTTTTGGATCTAGTTTTTTCTTTGTATTCAATCACTCAATATTAGTGCTTGTGTTATCAGTCCATCTCCCGTATCCCAGTCCATGTAGCTTCTATTCCTTTCCACCTGCCCTCTTCCATGTTGCTTCTTTTCCCTCTTACCCCCTAACCCTGCACTCTAGGCAACTGCACTCTGTGCCATTTCACTCTACGCCACTGCACTCTACTCTGCACCACTCTACTCTCCTGCACTCTATGCCACTCTGCTCTTCTCTGCACCACTCTACTGTACGCCGCTGCACACTATGCCACTGTACTCTGCACCACTCTATGCCACTGCACTCTGCTCTGCACCACTTTATGCCACTGCACTCAGTGACATTCTACTCTGTACCACTGCACTCTAGCCCACTGGATTCTACTCTGTAGCACTGTAATATATGCCATTGCACTCTGAGCCACTCTACTCTGCACTACTCCACACCAATGCACTTTATGCCACTGCACTCTACTCTGCACCACTTTATGCCACTGCAGTCAATTACATTCTACTCTGTACCACTGCACTCTAGGCCACTGCATTCTACTTCGTAGCACTCTAATATTTTCCACTGCACTGTGAGCCACTCTACTCTGCACCACTCCACACCAATGCACTTTATGCCACTGCACTCTATGACACTCTACTCTGCACCACTGCACTTTACACCACACAACTCCACTAGGCCACTGCACTCTACGCCACTGCATTCTGTGCCACTCCACTCTACTCTGTGCCACCCTAGTCTGCATTACTGTACTCTGTACCACTCTGCTCTAAGCCACTGCCTCAATGCCACTGCACTAAACTCTATGCCGCTGCACTCCACTCTACTCTTCGCTGGGCCACTCTACTCTGTGCCACAGCACTCTGCACCACTGCCCTCTACACTACTGCACTCTACTCCACACAACTGAACACCAATATGCCACTCTATTCTACCTCACCTTATCCTATGCAACTCTACTGTACTCTACTGTATGCCAACCCACTCTATGCCACTGCACTCTAAACCACTATACTCTAAGCCAGTCCACTCCACTCTATGCCACTCCACTCTGCTCTACCCCACTCTTTACCGCTGTACTCCACACCACTCTAAGTCATGCCACTTCACTCTACTCCACAATGTCGTAAAGCATGGGTAAAAGACATTGGCGAAACCAACAGCTCTTTGCCAATGCTTGTTCTAGTTTGTGTGTATGTGGTAGCCAGAGTGCTCTCTGTGAAGCAACAAAGCAAAATGTGCCTGGATGACCCAGAGACATTGTAGTGTTTGACGTTTGACCAAAACGCGATGGGTGGTTTGTCCCTTGTATGGGAGCTGCGTGGCCTCACGTGCGACTGGCTCTATCAGAGTTCTTCAAAAGGTGAGCTTTTTTGATGCCTTTCACCTGCCATCCCTTAACACTCGCCCCAGTCTTCGCTCCAGCCCAGATACAGCCAGTGGCCGTGGCAATGCATCCCTACAGTCTGTTTAAATGATACTAGAGGTGTCCTTTCACAGTGCTGCAATGCAACTTCTGGAGTGCGCCTATCTGCGCATGTCAATGGCTTTTAAAAGCTGCACACTGAAAGCATCATTTCTTTCTCTGTCTGGCAATGCAAGAACCTGATTGCAGTGGCTGAGGAGGACAGTAAACAAGGCGCATCATTATTCCTGGCAGCAACTAGGGGCTTCCTGGTCTCGTTTGCCTACCAGGGCAGAGGGTGATGGAGAGCTTCCAGGGATTGGCAGGTACATATTGTTTTGCGGTGGCCTGTGTTTTCCTTGATAAACAAAAAAAACACTCCAGGATGGCCACAGTTGTGGGTACATGCTTGGGAATTCGTTCCCTGGGGAATCATACATGGATTTACCAATTTCCCCAGTAATTTTTCATTTCTTAGTGGGTCCAAGGTGTCCAACTTGTAATTGGCAGGCTTGTCCGCACCCATGGAAATATGGGTGACCTCGATAGCAGTAAACCGGGTCGCTGTGAAATTCCTGCCCAAATTCCAAGCGTCTCATATCTAGGGCATAAGAACCCTGATTTCTCCTCCTCAGGCTGTAAGCATCAGTATCGGAGAGTCAGTGGCAATGTCGGTGGAGAACTGCCACCCTAAATTACCTGTAGAGAAATCCTACCAGTTTTTGCCTTTAGAGCCTACAATTGTAATTATCAAAGGTATACAAAATGTATGTAAAATATAACCCGTCCCAGAGAAGCAAGGGCCTTCTGGTCTTTCCACCCTCCTTCCTCCATCTACACCCCTAGAGGAGAGATCCAGTAAAGTTGCTCTGTGTGGAATTATATGTATGCTAGATATGGGAATCATCCAGTCTCAAGCTCTATTTCATTGAGTTAACCACACCAGTCCTTTATGTTGAACACACACTAGGCCTGTGTGAGGGTTTTCTCTCATGAACATCCCATGCTATTCTTCCAAATAACATGACTCCAACCCATAGATCATCAAGATTTCTGCATTTAGGTTTTCACATTACACTCAGGTCTGATTTGGAGTTGGCAGAAAGGTATTTTCTCTCTCAGGGCAATGGAGTAAAGTACTCTGCCTCCCTGAGGAAGTACCCACTCACCAAATTTTGAGAAGTCCGCCGGCTCAGCGGGCATCTCTTTCATTTACAAGAACCGGCATCATGGCAGTTCCTGTAAATACATTAAAAGTTTGACGATGGCTGCGTCAACATGATGGAACCGTGGGGCAAACTTTGAGTATGTTTTTTTTATTTTCAAAAATAAAATCCCAATAGTGTTTTCTTGTTGAAAATTAAATTAAATAAAATATCACCCCTTCACCATGGTAGTTTTCTCTGATGGTGTGGAAGTAATTTTAAAGTTATTGCTGTCCCTTATCTCCAGGCTTTACCTGGCGGTGATAGACATTGAAAACTGACCATTTGTGTGCCCGCTCTGAATAGAGTGGGAGGACAAAGGGCCAAACCTCCAATGGCCTCACTCGATCTAGCAGTCAGAAGTGTATGTCAGTGATGACACCGAGTAGTCTCCGCCATCGACATATCGAAGGTCCGTCCAACTCTAAAAGAGGCGGACCTTCAGTTTGGCAGCAAGGGTACTCCGTCACCACTAGTACATAGTACCTTCTCTGTCAAACTATACATCTGGTTCTAAGTTGTTTTATAAACAAAATGTCTGACATCCACCCTGTTTCAAAGTCAACTAGCACTCACAAATAAATATTTATTATAGAACTGTTCACAAAAATAAAAGTAAACCAGGCCTTAGATGTAGGAAAACCCAAAAAAATTCAAAAAATGGAGTGGCCAAAAACCGGAATCCAGGCGAGCATCATCAAAACGCTGCATGAGGATGCTGGAATAGAGTGGGTTATTGTGAGCAGTGCACACCCGAAACCCTAGTGACGCTCAGTTGTCTTAAAGAGTCTGAAAATATTCCTTTTGCCTGTCTTCTCTCAGGGGTGCATTAGCCTTCAGGGACACACTACACAGATAAACACATAAATACCGAGAGATATAAACTCACATACATATCTACACTCATGCAGATAAGTACATATGTTTATATATGGACGTATTAAGTTTGCAAGCATACATTGTACAAAAAGCAATGGTTTCAATCCCCTTATTTCACAGGGATACAATGTTTCATGAATATGATATAAAACCTGCAATATATGGATTCCACCCAATGGGGAGCTTCCTCTCAGTCTGATTTCTTCCCTCTGGCTCAGAAGTCTCTAGTCTGAAACTGAGTTTAGATGAAGGGAGCACAAAACCATCTACAGAGGTTCACCACTGTCCTTTGTTTATTTCGGAACATCTGCATGGAAGCTAACCAAGGAAGCTACTCCAAAGCTAGAATTCTAATTACAATCAGGGCCAGTGCTTAATTTGAGCCGGGGTTTGCAGATTGGGCCTCAATGCACTCATTTTTGGGGTCCGGCACTCATTTTTCCTCAAAAGACTTTGAACCAGAGCAAGGAAAAGAAAAGCACAAATGGAGAAAAAAGGAAGGAGAGAAAGATGGGAAAACAGAGAGAAAAAGCAGGGATGACAAAAGAACTTGGAAGAGGAAGATACTGAGAGCAACGGAGTGTTTAGTGGTCCAATAAAGAGGAATGAGGTGAAATAAAGACTACACAACCCTGGTATTCAGTACCCTTACATTCGATAGTGCCAGCAGCGGACTTCTGAGCAAAAACTTTGGTTCCCATCATGTACTGTTTTATAAATTAAGCACTCATCAGGGCCCATTATTAGTTTTGCCTCAAAATCTCTGACATCCATAAATGAATGTGCTTTTTAAGAAAACAAAGTGTGTTTATCAATACCCAGCACTTTTAACTATAGAATTAAATAGAATAAAGATTTAATTTTCTTTTTACTTGTGCTGTTCAATATTTCCCTTCCCTGTTTGAAAAGGCACCCCTTTCATGCTAGCAGCACTAAAATTAACAGTTAACATAAAAACACAACGAGTGTTGTATAATATTGTTCTATTCGCTCATTCAGGGGATTTAGTGACATTTAAACGCCATTTGGCTTTCAGACTCATGGTTTAAGATGTAACCAAAAGCCCTTGATGGCATATATATATATGCCCCCTTTGGGTTCGTGGTTTATGATGTTCACAGAACCCCTTAATTGCACTGTTGTACCATTTTACACAACTACCCAGTGTGTATCCCCGCTCTCTCTCTCCCTCTCTACATATATATATATATATATATAGATATATATATATATATGAGAGAGAGATAGAGTGAGACAGGATACACACTGGATAGTTGTGTAAAAGTGTACCGCAGTGCAATTACGGGGTGCTGTGGACACCATAAACCACAAACCCGAAGGCAGAGTGCTTTATTAATGCTTCAAGAATCGGAGATGCAATATAGGACCTTATTACATGCCACTCGGTATGCATTTTTATCTCACATTCTTCCGTGTGGGGTCGTACGCTTCAAAATGCTGTTGTCTTCAATGTCCACCTATCAATGGGCGCTGAGTGGGCTTTAGAATGTTTGGGTTTTGTTCACCTTACAGGAAAAAACAATGATGGCACAATGTTGAGGGCCAGTGGATTCATTTGAATCTATAGTGACGCGTTTCTAAATAATTATGGATTTACTCTATTTGCCACATCATTAGCATTTTTCAGATTTCACTTACACATTTGTATCGAGCTAAACTAGATTAAAATAACAGTGCCAGCGACCAGATTGCATAGTTTGCATTTTCCACCGCTTCATTTGTAAAACCTTGCCGCATAATTTGGTCATCCTTACCGCATAATTCCAGCAGCCTCAACAATGGTAAATCTCTTCAGAGTGGTTTGGGGACTGTCCTGATAATGCTGGAACATTCCTATTGAAACTTGTTTTTTTTTGTTTACAGCACTGCATTTTTGTACAATGAAAGCACCCCAATATGGTATGTGTGTTTATGAGATGTGCATACACAACCGCACAAACACACACGCACAAGTCAGCTTCCTGCATAACGCGGCTTCTGCCCACACTGCTGCCTCACTTGGCGATTCCTCACACGAATGATTCTGCTTCCATTCTGTCAGGACAAAGCTCCAATAAACACTAGAGAACATGCAGACACATGATCAAATGCTGAGCATTGAATTAGAGCCCAGTCTCTCCGCACTGGTTGGCTGAGAGTAAATAAAAGGTTGGGGGGACTGGTGGGCCAGAGGGGGGAAAAAAGACAGAGCGAAATATCTATTTGCATTTTTAGGAAAATACTTCATTTGAGGCAGCCCGGGTGAAAGGTGAACATTTGCATTTAAATGGAAAAATCTGAAAATGGATTGCAGTGGAAATCCCTCTTATATGATTTTCTCTGCAGTGAGCTGGAAGGGCCTGCTGTCAAAAACAACATGATGGAGGGGCGAGCAAGATCGAATAAGGAAAACAGCAAAGTATCTCAGGGGGTTGAGCTTCTACTGCAGAAAAGATTTTGCTCGTTTAGCATTTTATTTTGTTTTTAGTTAGATTCTGGCGTATAGGCACCTAGGATTTGTTTGCGTCGACAGTCTGTGCACAGGCAGTAGAGTTCTTAGGAAGTGTTCTGAGATTTCGGTGGATGGGATATCCCTCATCGTTGTGATGTAGTAACCCGTCCGCTGAGTTCTAAACCAGGCCCTCGGTTTTTACCAGGTACAAGGGTGGGTGGAGCAGTCCTAGGAAGTGAAATGTGCTCCAGTCACCTTCTTGGCACTAAAAGCTGAGTGACACCGACAAAGCCACATTTTGGTGGATACAAATAGTGTTTGCTCTACTATGCACTACGCAGTGGTACCACACCAATAAACACCATTAAATGTTCACCTGTAGCAATACAGAACTTAGAAATGATGACTGTTTTTTTAATGGACTTATGGAAAGAATTGTGTAGAGTCGCAGCGTGGTGGAGAAGGATCTAATACACTAGCAAAGCTCCCCAGGAACCAAGGGAATGTCAACAATGTTTAAGGGGGGTTGAAGAGGAGGGCTTGGTTGATACATCAAGAATTTGGGAACCACTGTTACCCAATGAAGCCATGGTAAGGTTGGTCTAAGATGAGCTCTAAAACTCATTATGAGGATTTAATATAGCGCTGCATTCTCAATTGAATGCATTTTACTTCGACTTTGTGGAGGCCAGATGGATCACATTGTAGTGGTCCAAGCAAGCCAAAGTGTAGACGTTGAAAAGAGGTTTATGTGTTATTAGATGTGTGTGTGGTCCACTGAAAGCTCGAGCCAAGCTAAAGCCTGAAGCCTGGTTCTGGTTCACCTCGAGGACCTGTCGGAACCTCAAACCCATAACGAGCCGAGCTTTCATGTGGCTTCTGCCTGCCTGTCCCTGCCTCTGCCCAGGATGTGGCATTACTGTCAGAGCTGCCACATGTGGAACTGGTAGAACCAGATTCGAGTCTCAGCGTTAGCTCAACATTCTGTGATCCTGGGCACATCACTTCATTTCCCCTTGCCTGTAAATAATCCATGTGACCTTGTGTAATGTAACTGCTGCTCATGTGAAGCGCTCAGCCTTCGGGACGATACGCACTGTATTTAAAAACAGCAGAAAATGGTCGAAGAGGTAAACGTAAAGCCTTATTATAAGGTCAAATTAATGGAGACCTGTTTACTGGCTGATTTGTACAAAGTGAAACCAGAAAACCTGGACACATTGTGGCTTCCAGCTTAATTTGTGTGATCTGAAGCATATACTTTCTTTGACCAAACTTTTTTTTTCATTAACACATACGAAAGCACGTTCATATGTGCGAGTTCAGACCGCCAGTTGTATAAAACATTAATTTGTAACTAGTACTTCTCAGTGCAGTGCTATAAATGTGCCTTAATGTTAAAGGTTCCACATGTTAAAGAAATGCATTTTTTTTAATTTTACCTACGAGCTGTTAAGGAGGGGGTCCTCACAATCTCCAGCCTTGCACACAATCCCATAACCCCCCTTTCCAGTATGGCTGTGAATATCGAATCGAGATCTAAACCTATTTGCAGCCAAATCAGTATTACAATTTGTTCGGTACTGCCACGTTTTTCGCCCACACCAGTGTCAAATGTTGTTGATTAAAGATGTGTGTGCGGGAAACACAGAACATTCACGGTATTGCAGCTCTGACCGCGGTTGCCCGAAAACTTTCAGTTTAGCTGCATCATTTCCACATCGAGGTGGCCAACAATGGGGCGGTAATACCGAAGGCTGCAGTGGTGGTAGTAACAAGGCGCGGCCCTACATGCAAAATACCAGTCCACCCAGAATGAAGCCCCCCGACGATGTGAGCCGCCTTTTCCATGGCCTACTTACCTATTTTGTAAAGTGCTAGAACTGTGACAATATGGATTTCTCAGCGCTACACCACAGAGAATCACCATTTCGCATGGTTTGCCATGCTTTCCGTACCTTTTCCAGTCGCTGGCCGCCTGGTTGATATTCCCCCGCACCTGCCGGGCGAGGCCTTCTCGCTTGGCAGACCTGGGCACGAGTCCACCTGCTTCTGCGGTTTCCGGAACAGATGGAGCCCATTCATGGTGGCGCGGGCAGCAGATGGAGCGAGGTCTCATGCTTTGTACCAGGCGTGGAAAAAGCACTCCATGGCACACGTCAGCGGCGTGAAGTGCTCCAGGTGCAGGTGGCAGAGGGCTCCGCGTCACCGTCGCACTCCTGGGCTCCCACTGGGCGCCTGGTGCATTCTGGGGGAGGCAGTTTTAGTTCAATGCGGTTGAAGCAAGTTACAGAAGGTACAATGAGTTGCAAACGAAAAGGCAGGCGTTGCCACATAACTGATCACGTAGGTTCTCTTCAACGATCTCTTGTTAGGCATGGATATGCAGATATCTGTGGGGAAGAAGGCCTGACTGAGCACTTATGACCAGGACAACTGTAATTCTGGATTTTGCTGCTGTTTTCCACATAATTATGGTTCTGCCACATTTGCCGCACCATCCTTAGCTGCTGTATAATCTGCAGATTTTAACAGAAAAAATGTTGTTTCCAACTCAGTTTGATCAACAGTTAGTAAAAATGCTGCAGCACATGTTGCCGCACAGTGGAATGTCCTTCACAAAAGGTTGATGGTCACTTTCCTGTTGCTTATAGCTGTATTTGAGTGTCAAACTGTCAGCAATCAGGTGAACTCATTGATCAGACGGTGTTAAAATGAGTAAAAGTGGCAAATAATGAGGTAATACTGTCACAAAGATATTCCACATTATGTTACATATTGTGCCTTTTCTTGCCACATAATTTAGTAAGCCCCGCAAAATAATTTGGTCTTCTCTTAATTTAAGTGACCCTGCCTATGACAGAGGGTAAAATGAAGTTAGTTCCTACGCTTGAAAATATGCTTTCCCAGGTAATAAATGAAATCTTTAGCTACGTAGCGCTCTCTGTATTATACTGTAACATTTATAAAGCACTTTATACCCAACGATCCACTTTTTAGGAATAGAGCTGTACAAAACCAAGTTTTATATTTACAATTTTCAGTTTCACTCCACGTTATCGAGCCCAGAGAATGAAATGCTGGATCATTGCTACCCTGATTTGTGACTCATGAATCCCCTGAGCTATATAAGCCCTCTTGAAGATACCTGGTGTGTTCCAGCTCCTTCGATAATTACTTTGTCAGGGTCCACTGAGGGAGCTAACCAGCTGAAAAACTTCACTGTTGCCTTCATCCTTTTGACATAGTACAAGTCCCTTTCTTGACTAATTGAATTCGTACACCTACGTAAAATGGCGGGTCTGTCTATTCTGGAAGGCTTAATTGTGGTTTCTGTCATAAGTGGAACTTCAACCCTGATGTCTTCTCTGATTTCCCAGGCCCCCGACGCTTGCACATATGACCCGCATAATATGTCTCAAAAGGGGCACTGCCTTCTTTCATGGTCTTTGGGTGTGGGGCAGGGAGGGGAAATAAGAAAGAGGGTTGAACCTCTTTGAAAAAAGGAAAATCTAAAATGGAGGAAGTTTTGACAAAGTCAGCCAACCAAAGAGTACTGGCAAAGCAAAAGAGGTCCAGGTGTAATGTGTTAGCACGTAGCGGAGAAAGCCAGTAGGAGAGGGTAGAGAGGACGGTTTTAAAGTAGTTCCTCGTGCAGTTCAATGCGAGCATTGGAGTGGAAGTAGAAGGATACACTCAAACAGCCAATAGCATTAGGTGAGCTATGAATACTCCAATGGGCTGAGCCAAGGCATGACTCAAAAAGTCTCAAGCCAAACACTGAAAGAGGCAGGTCGAGGAAAGTCAGTGGTAGAAAGAGGCAAACCCAAAGTCCACACTGTATGTTGTTAGCAACAGGTATGTTTGACTGCTGTGCTGTAAAAACCCATAGCCTGACCTGCTGTGGCAAAGCCAATAAGTCACACCTGTCAATGCTATTTCAAGATATTTTGGCTTTGCCGATGTTTGTTGCCAATATTTTTATGCTATGGCAAAAGGAAAAAAAATTGCTTGCTTGACAGTGCTGGAGAAAGTGTGATGATGAATATATATTCATGCAGACTGCAACACAGGTGCAAAGTAAGAGCAACGGAGGGACTGGGATGCATGTGAAGCCAGAATGAGCCGAGCAGGGCTGGGAGGTAGAGGGGCTCAAGCACAAGCTAGAGGGTGTGGGAGAAACAAGGAAAGCACAGGAAGTGAGGATGTAAGTGGAGAAACAACACCTGCGGAGAAAACAAGAAAGCATTCACTTCTGTAGGGAGCTACAAACAAATTAAGTTTCTTGATTTGGAGCTATGGAAGCATGTAAGTCTACCACTCAAAATGATGCTAAAGAAGCTATGGTCCAGGGAAGGGACAAACACAAGAAGAGGAAAGAAAATGACCGACAAAGAGCCAAACAAATAAGATTGACAAGGAAGTCATCCAATGATAACCAATGGGCTGACCCAAAGCCCTCAGTATGTATACGTATTGCCCACAATAGGTCTTCGACAACAGACAGGTCAAAGCAGTCTGTAGTCAAGACCCACAGCAATTGAAGCCCAGATCCATGCACCATGCTCTGTGCACCCTTCACGGCAGTCTCTGTGTAGCAAGTAAGGTCCTGATAGGATACCTTGACTCCATAGGGCGAGCCAGTTTTGTAGTCTGTATAGCTTCAAACTGATAGCTCAATGGGTTGAGTGCTCGATGCTGCCTTTCTCAAAAGCTCCGTACTCATGCATGAACCAATGCCTCAAGCCCCATCTTTAACCAGAGGTGGACTGGCCTGCGGTGAAATGAATAGGTTCCCTAACAGGACAGTGTCTCTGAAAAGCAAACAGGGATGGGCAAGAGTCAGTTAAGTGCACTTCCTTTATGAAACCTGACATACTTCAGCAGAAGATATTCTTCTCTGTATTAGTGCACAATTTTCTTTTAAACTTCTTATTTTCTTTGCTGTTTTGGGCTCCGAAGCTGAAGTGAGTTAGTGAAGAAGTGATCTCACTAGCATTGCACAGTATCTGTCACTGTGTTGAACTGGAACCATCAAGCAAATGTGTGACACCAAATGAGGGTGCGCCTGTAAAATGTACCTTGGGGCACCCTGGGAGGCTCCCTCGCAGATATCTAAAAGTCTTAGTGAGAATGAGGACACCCTGATGTGCAGGGCCTCTTGTACCACAGGAACCTACCATACCCCCTTGCCATTGATTGAGCTCACTATAATATAACGCCTTAGTGGAGCTGAATCAATCTTGGCAGATTTTTAGAATAACTAATCCCAGCCCCACAGACCAAGTTGATGGTGGGCACATCCATGTATGGCATTTGGTGCTCCTGGGCCTTTGCTTTTCCAAGGATAGTCAAAAATGTAAGCGGGACCCACCTAGTTAAGGTGTTCAGCTTCCTTATTCCATTCCATCTTGTTCATCTGTGTGTGGAACGGGCCTGAGTTCCTGTGGAGGTGGCTGAACTTGGAGATCATAAAGGACGACTAAGATACTGAACACAATTGCATGCTTCATACTTGGCATTTTGAGTGGTTGTTAGACATCAAATAACCATGCGGAATGGCTAGAAGCCTCCCTTCCGCAGCAAAGTATCAGCAACATCCAATCAAGTCTCTCTCCCTGGTTAGCCCAATCAGGCAACACACCTAGCCACAATGTATTTTTATTCCTGCAGCCACTGAAGCCCTCTAGCTCAGCTGGCCAACATCTGGCCTGACCTATAGGACAGCACAAGAGCCCTATATTATCAATTGTTGCTTCACTGATCATTTTGTCACCAGTGCCTGAACTGGTCTCCACTCCGCTCAAACATTCAACTATTTCAGACCATTGCTCAAAAGGTGACCAAAGGCCAGCAACTGGCCAGCAGCCAATGTTGAGTTTCCATAGATCCCTAAGCCCCTGTTGGCCAAGTTTGAACCAATAAGCAGAGACATGGTCACCACCGGTCGTCAAACCTCGGTAACTGAGTGCGGGCAGTCTGGAGCAGACAGTGGATCCCTCTCCCAGTAGTGTCACTGGAAATGTCTGACAAGCTACGGCCAGAATTAGGCGAGGGCCTGTGTTGAAGCCAAATCCCCCAATGCCCATTTGCTCAAATGAGTGCTCAACAGGCACCCACTGATTCACAGCAAAATGCTTCGATTCTCAGTATCCCAAACCTATAAAAGATTAATGGCTTAGCCAAAAGACAAACCAGTGCTGCAGTGAAATGAGGAAGTGATTGGGAAATGGGTAGATTCTTCGACAGGTTGGTCCTTTCTTAGGTCGTTGGGGATTGTCAGGAATTGCCAAAATGCCCGAATTCTCAGACCTTCTGAATGCAGCACAGGCCCCCTCCGAACCACGATAGGGATGCTTGAACTCCTGGTACCCCCTTCCTTATAATAGGTTTCTGCTTTCGTAGAAAAATAAAGCAGCGCAGCGGCTCCCATTAGCGGGATGGATAGGGAAGTTGAAGCGTGATGCAGAGAGAACTTGCTTTAGCTTCCAGGAATTATCAGAAGGAGCAGGAAAGCCTTAATTTAGCTTGCTCTGCATAAATCAGCCAGCGCTGAAAAGGAGAGCGAAACTAATGGGAAAGCGTGGCTGTGTATAAATGTCAGCATCTCGAAGCCTGCAGCAAGCCATTCCACTGCCAGCCTCGAGCATCTTGTAGAACACAGCTAGGGCGGCAGAGTGGGGGTGGAAACAGAATATCGCCTGGCATCAATATCCTGTCCTACAAAAATACTAACCTATCGGAGCAAACAAAATCTACACCGAGTGGGACAGTGTTTTTATAAATAATATTTATGACAATGGGCCTGATTACAACTTTGGAGGAGGGTGTTAATCCGTCCCAAATGTGACAGATATACCACCAGCCGTATTACGAGTTACATAGGATATAATGGACTCGTAATACGGCTGGTGGTATATCCGTCACATTTGGGACGGATTAACACCCGCCTCCAAAGTTGTAATCAGGCCCAATATTTGTAATAGAGATATTACTATGTATGATATTCTGACACTGAACCAGCTAGGGTGCATTAATAATCTGATACTAATACTAATGTCTGCAGCTATAGGTTCTAATCCCAAAACAGTCAATTTGTTTCAACTTTCTGGGGTCGCCAAAATGTGGACTAACAAGTTGGGTTATCAAAAACACGTCTTTAACCCAAAGTAACAGATGCAAGCCTATATCAAAATGTACTGCAAAAATAAGGCGATATTACTGTGCAAGGATCCACCAGGATGTCAAAGAGAATCCAATATCAGAAAGCGTAAGTTAGATGAACATCAAAAGGTGGTCCAGTTGCATAGCTCTGATTTTGATTAAATAAACCAAAACGTGATTAAGTTTGTTAATGCACTTAAAAAACTCCCTATTCGAAAGTAGTGAATATAAGGAAAGTCCTTTTTCAGAAAAAGACGTTCTGCCTGATGATGGCACCACCTGTGCTGCTGAGAACTTAAGATCAAAATGATCACTTCACCCAGCAATAAGTAGAGCATTGTAAAGCCTTATAGTTGGCAATTGGAGGCCATATCAAAGGCACGGTCATAAATCTCAGCCACATACACCCTAGAAACCCACAGACAAATATAGTATAATTTTAACACTCCATCAATTGAACAATATTGCATCATAAGACGCCAAACTGGATTGTGATGACAGAAAACATGTTAGGAGCAGTGGACATTCAACCCCAAAGAAGAGATAAATTGATAAAGTCTTTGGGCACGCCTATCCATGCACAGAACCACCACAAATATCTTGAAGGATCCACTTCATTAACTTTCAAATGAAAAAAATATTGAAATTTAAGATTAAACAAAGACTTTAGAAACACAAAACCAAACAACAAAACCAGCCCACACACTTAATGGCATTAATTTGTAGTTAAAAGCGTGCAAGCGCTGTTGTGTGTTGTGCCGTCTCATTTTCCATGGATCACCACGCAATACTGCTCCTCACCCTTGCACAGGTCCATGCTATGCACCGCAACTACTAACACGTGCAATTTCTGTATACAGTACATGTATTACGTTGCCTCGTCAGCCTGCTGGGAAGGATTGGCTCTGCAGGGACGGGGAGCCCTCGGTAAACACTCCTTGAATAATTCATAAGGGAACAAATTAAAATTTCATAAAAAGCTCTGGGTCATCGGCATTAAGGAGGAGCAGCATTAGTCATTCCCTTTGCTTTCCGTAGAGCCACGTGGACTGGGTATTGTCGCCCTCAGCAGTAAGAAACGACAGAGTAGGTGTTGAGTTAACCTTTCGCCATGAGGACTTTGTTCTGTTTGCTTGAGATAGACCTGTTCTCTGTCTCCACATCAATATATCTGTCATGATCCTCAGGGCATTCTTCTATCTAGATTTACCTCTTGGTGATCTACAGCCTATCGACTTTATCACTCAGCCTACAAATAAAGTGAGAGATTGCTCGACTAGTCAGTGACTCTGCAAGTCTGGTTGGGTTGGAGAAAGCCTATTGAATGTTACTCTAAAGTTGTTCTCTCGGGGTTCCAGAAGCCAGCCTCAGATCTTACTTTTCCTTGAACCCCTCAGCCTTTCAAAGACCTCCCAGGAGCCCAGGCACTATTACTGCTGCAACCATGTATATCTCCAACTGAGGTCATTTGGTCAGTTCATCTGGCTCAGAAATCTGCAAGCAGCCTGGAGGTCATACTTCTGGGTCTCAGCAGATGCTGGTCAATCCTTAATTTTTTTTTAGAAATATTGATAAATGAGTACAAGTGAGTTGGGAAATATTAATCTTATAATTTATGGCAATAAAGGAATGCAAGATGGTGGTATCAAGAGCTGCACAGAATACGATCTTTCATAGAGTTGTTTTTAATTTCGAGAGCGTCGACTTTCCCTACCTCCAGACTGAAGCTCTGGAACTTGTGCTAACTTGACGTTTTGCTGATAGCGTTTAGTTAATGCAACAAATTGTGGACTTGAGCGGGTGCTCCGATAACAATTAAGAGAATCACTTCATGAGGGAGCAACTGAGCAAAATGTGCACAATGTAAGTTGTCCGAAATCTCGTTGTGTTTGCGAATAAACCGGAACATTTCATGCCAACTTCAGAATCAAACCCTGACCCCGAGGCCTTCACTCATCCACTTCTGCGCTCTCAGACACACAAGGACCCAAATCCCACACTTGTGCGCACTCTGCAGCATTGGAGAGGCCAGAGTTCTGCCAAGTGGAATAAAATCCATTCCCTGGAACCAAGCAGAGAGCACTTTTTTTTTCGCAATCGCTCCTGATAGCATTTTAATTGGTTTAACAGAGCTGGCGGGAGATTGATTTGCAGTGGAGGAGATCTCCATCACGTGAGGAGATATTCAGAAATGTGCCTCTGCAGATCTGGGCCCTGCGCCTCGCCACGGAGACTGCTCGAGCTGTGTTTTTGGCTAATAAATCACCCATCAACTGTGTGGGCCTGTCAGTGTAAAAGCAAGAAGAGCTTGGGGGCTCTGAAGGGGAGACAGCCAAAGAAAGCCCCTCGGAAGGAGGGAGAGGGAGAGCACCGGAGAGAAGAACAGGACTGAAGATGGAGGGAGAGGAAATCAAGAGAGAAGAGAGACTGAAGCAAGTGTGGGGAGCAGGAGGCGGAAGAAGGGAAGGGTTGAAGGAGGAGGGGCAGAGGAAGAGCAGGAGGGAGGAGAAGAGAAAGATTGAAGGTGGAGAAAGAGTAAAGGGAGTGCACTAGAGAATGAAAGAGAAGGATTGGACGGGGGAGGGAGATAAAGGAGACCAAGAGAGAGAATAGAAGGAGGAGGATGGGGGGAGCAAAGGGAACAGATGGCAAAGACGGAGGGGGCAAAGCGAAGAATACACGTACTAGGACGTGCAAGCTGTGACCAAGAATACACTATAACAGGAAGCAGGAGCCGACATTCCAGAATACACTGTAATAGGCGGTGTGAGCCGCACGTCACAGAGTACACTGTAATAGGAGGTGTGAGCTACACGTCACAGAATACACTGTAATAGGAGGTGTGAGCTGCACGTCACAGAATAAACTGTAATAGGAGGTGTGAGCCGCACGTCAAAGAATGCACTGTAATAGGAAGCAGGAGCCGACATTCCAGAATACACTGTAATAGGAGGTGTGAGCAGCACGTCACAGAATACACTGTAATAGGAGGTGTGAGCAGCGCGTCACAGAATACACTGTAATAGGAGGTGTGAGCCACACGTCACAGAATACACTGTAATAGGAAGCAGGAGGCGACATTCCAGAATACACTGTAATAGGCGATGTGAGCAGCACGTCACAGAATATACTGTAATAGGAGGTGTGAGCAGCACGTCACAGAATACACTGTAATAGGAAGCAGGAGCCGACATTCCAGAATACACTGTAATAGGAGGTGTGAGCAGCACGTCACAGAATACACTGTAATAGGAGATGTGAGCCACACGTCACAGAATACACTGTAATAGGAGGTGTGAGCAGCACGTCACAGAATACACTGGAATAGGAGGTGTGAGCAGCACATCACAGAATACACTGTAATAGGAGGTGCGAGGTGTGACCAAGAATATACTATAATAGGAAGCAGGAGCTGACATTCCAGAATACACTGTAATAGGTGGTGTGAGCAGCACTTCACAGAGTACACTGTAATAGGAGGTGTGAGCCGCACGTCAAAGAATAAACTGTAATAGGAGGTGTGAGCCGCACGTCACAGAATACACTGTAATAGGAGGTGTGCGCCGCACGTCACAGAATACACTGTAATAGGAGGTGTGAGCCGCACATCACAGAATACACTGTAATAGGAGGTGTGAGCCGCACGTCACAGAATACAGTGTAATAGGAGGTGTGAGCCGCACATCACAGAATACACTGTAATAGGAGGTGCAAGCTGAGCACCAGAATACACTATAATGGGAAGCAGGAGCTGACATTCCAGAATACACTGTAATAGGAGGTGTGAGCCGCACGTCACAGAATACACTGTAATAGGAGGTGTGAGCCGCATGTCACAGAATACACTGTAATAGGAGGCGTGAGCCGCACGTCAAAGAATAAACTGTAATAGGAGGTGTGAGCCGCACGTCAAAAAATACACTGTAATAGGAAGCAGGAGCCGACATTCCAGAATACACTGTAATAGGAGGTGAGAGCAGCACGTCACAGAATACACTGTAATAGGAAGCAGAAGCCGACATTCCAGAATACACTGTAATAGGAGGTGTGAGTAGCACGTCACAGAATACACTGTAATAGGAGGTGCAAGCTGTGCACCAGAATACACTATAATGGGAAGAAGGAGCTGACATTCCAGAGTACACTGTAATAGGAGGTGTGAGCCGCACGTCAAATAATAAACTGTAATAGGAGGTGTGAGCCGCACGTCAAAGAATACACTGTAATAGGAAGCAGAAGCCGACATTCCAGAATACACTGTAATAGGAGGTGAGAGCAGCACGTCACAGAATACACTGTAATAGGAAGCAGGAGCCGACATTCCAGAATACACTGTAATAGGAGGTGTGAGCAGCACGTCACAGAATACACTGTAATAGGAGGTGTGAGCAGCACGTCACAGAGTACACTGTAATAGGAAGAAGGAGCCGACATTCCAGAATACACTGTAATAGGAGGTGTGAGCAGCACGTCACAGAATACACTGTAATAGGAGGTGCAAGCTGTGCAAGAGAATACACTATAATGGGAAGCAGGAGCTGACATTCCAGAGTACACTGTAATAGGAGATGCGAGCTGCACACCACAGAATACACTGTAACAGGAGGTGCAAGCTGTGCACCAGAATACACTATAATGGGAAGCAGGAGCTGACATTCCAGAGTACACTGTAATAGGAGGTGCAAACTGTGCACCAGAATACACTATAATGGGAAGCAGAAGACGACTTTGGAGAATACACTGTAATAGGAGGTGCGAGATGCACACCACAGAATACACTGTAACAGGAGTTGCAAGCTGTGCACCAAAATACACTATAATAGGAAACAGGAGCCGACATTCCAGAATACACTGTAATAGGAGGTGAGAGCAGCACGTCACAGAATACACTGTAATTGGAAGCAGGAGCCGACATTCCAGAATACACTGTAATAGGAGGTGTGAGCAGCACGTCACAGAATACACTGTAACAGGAGGTGTGAGCAGCACGTCAATAGGAAGAAGGAGCCGACATTCCAGAATACACTGTAATAGGAGGTGTGAGCAGCACGTCACAGAATACACTGTAATAGGAGGTACAAGCTGTGCACCAGAATACACTATAATGGGAAGCAGGAGCTGACATTCCAATGTACACTGTAATAGGAGATGCGAGCTGCACACCACAGAATACACTGTAACAGGCGGTGCAAGCTGTGCACCAGAATACACTATAATGGGAAGGAGGAGCTGACATTCCAGAGTACACTGTAATAGGAGGTGCAAGCTGTGCACCAGAATATACTATAATGGGAAGCAGGAGCCGACATTGGAGAATACACTGTAATAGGAGGTGTGAGCTGCACACCACAGAATACACTGTAACAGGAGGTGCAAGCTGTGCACCGGAATACACTATAGTGGGAAGCAGGAGCCGACGTTGGAGAATACACTGTAATAGGAGGTGCGTGTTGCACACCACAGAATACACTATAGTGCGAAGCAGGAGCCGACATTGGAGAATACACTGTAATAGGAGGTGCGTGTTGCACACCACAGAATACACTATAGTGGGAAGCAGGAGCCGACATTGGAGAATACACTTTAATAGGAGGTGTGAGCCGCACGTCACAGAATACACTGTAATAGGAGGTGCGTGCTGCACACCACAGAATACACTGTAACAGGAGGTGCAAGCTGTGCACCAGAATACACTATAATGGGAAGCAGGAGCCGACATTGGAGAATACACTGTCATTGGAGATGCGAGCTGCACACCACAGAATACACTGTAACAGGAGGTGCAAGCTGTGCACCAGAATACACTATAGTGGGAAGCAGGAGCTGACATTCCAGAGTACACTGTAATAGGAGATGCGGGCTGCACACCACAGAATACACTGTAACAGGAGTTGCAAGCGGTGCACCAGAATACACTATAATAGGAAGGAGGAGCGGACATTCCAGAATACACTGTAATAGGAGGTGTGAGCCGCACACCACAGAATACACTGTAACAGGAGTTGCAAGCTGTGCACCAGAATACACTATAATGGGAAGCAGGAGCTGACATTCCAGAGTACACTGTAATAGGAGGTGTGAGCCGCACACATCAGAATACACTGTAACAGGAGTTGCAAGCTGTGCACCAAAATACACTATAATAGGAAACAGGAGCCAGAACACCCTGTATTAGGAGGTTCGATCGGCACAGAAGACACTGTAATAAAAGGTTTGAGCTGCAGGTCACAGAATACACTGTAATGGAAGGTGCAAGCTGCACATCCCAAAATACTCTGTAATAGGAGTCAAGAGTTCTTCATCCCAGAATACACTGTAGTGGGCGACAGGAGCTGCATGTTCCCAAATAAACTGTAATATGAAGCACTACTGTAAATCCCTTCAGTTCATTCGAAGACACTTATATGAGCTGGATCTGCACATATCGGGATACAGTGGGCAGCGTAACAGTAGGTGGGAACTGCACCTCTGAAAATGCACCAGGAAGACTAGTAATAAAAGGGATAAAATGCAAATTCCAGCGAGCTCTAGAAAACAGAGAAATAAATATCATAAGCTGCCCATGGTAGAATGCACTAGGAAGCATGGTAACAGAAGCCAGGGAATGGCCATCCCAGAACATCAGAGAAGAGAAGAGAAGAGAAAATAATAGACAGTATAATGCACCGTCCAGAATGCACTAAGAGGCGCAATAATAGTAGGCATGAGTTACATAGCCCAGAATGACTAGAAGGCAGAGGTGAAAGGAGTCAGAAGTTGATCTTTCCAGAAAGCACCTCGATTCATAATAATAAAAGGCATTACTTGCACATCCGAGAATTACTAAGAGGCAGAGTGAAGACAGGCATGATCTGCCCATTCCAGAATATAATAAGAATCACCACAATAAAAGGCATGGGCTGCACATCCCAGAATGCACTAGGAAGCACAGGAAAAGTTTGTCTCAGCTAATCCTCACATAGAAAGTGGGATGCGGAGATAGGATAACTCGTAAGTCTGAGATCACACTTTCACTAGTACATCCTTGTGTGCATCAGATGGTCTCCATGCCAAGTCTGGCGCTGCATAATCTTCATCTGCTTCCAACCATGTCACTTCTCAGCAGACATCTTGGGTGGTGGTGGGATAATAGACTCCTCTTCTAAAATGGGAGTACTAATTACCCATCAGTTGACTAGTTTCACAGTGTCAGTCGTCCAGTGCTTTAGCTCTATCATATGCTGCTAGATGCACTGAGGAGACCCCTTCGAGGCATGCTCATGGGTGCAATTCAAGCAGGATATCAAACGTCCAGGGCAGAGAGGCGCGGCTTGTAAGCAGTTTACTCCTGTCTAGCAAAGTGCTGGCACACCTCTCTCTCCCCTTGTACGGACACTCCTCCATGGCCCACTCGATATTGTCTCCAAAATGCGGACAACACACAGGCTGGGTCATTCGCAACCTTCTCTAGTTTGTCCAACAACACCCCCGCTCCCAGACACAAGCATTAACAAAAGAACACACTTTGACTAAACTTCACGCATTATAAATGTTTTAGCTGTAAACAGCTATCTCTAGAGAAGACATTGACAAACAAGTAATAATTCGGACAGGGTAGCTTCAGCTTTTTTAGGTTCGAGCCTGCAAGTGCATGCGCTAGCGCATGCGTCTCACATGCGAGACACTATTGTGTTTAGTAAAGGCTTAGAGCCCGCCTGTTGCTCACCATTCGTTGGTTTGTGTGACACTCTTATTTACAGCCTCGTAATTCGTCAAGGCACGCCTGGCTTCATTTCCGTTTCTCTGTTTGGTGCATGGATTAAGCACTAATTGATTCAATTTAATTGGTGCCCGTCCACTGCTCCCGACGTGATCAAGGTACTATTTTTTCTTTTAAAACTTCGAATGCCCCGCAAACAGAAGGTTTGTGACTGGTAAAAATGTGCCCAGCAGGCACACAATTGCAAAGTTATATTTATTAAAGCTTTCTATTATTTTGCCAAGTCATCTTTTCTAAGTTTCTTCTTATGTTTTCTTATATTTTTGTTCATGGTCGCTGTTGTCAAAAGATGACAATTAACTTGTCCGAAATATGCAAGACCTATTGCATTGCAAATGCTTGCTGTATATTGTGAGCAGTCGAAGAGTACAGAGGGGAATACTATGGTAGTCCAGTAATAATCCTGCCACCAAAATGCATGTGCTGGACTAATTTTCATTGGCTAAAATACCTTCAGTGCATGTCACTCTCTACCCCACCTTCCCACAGTTGCACAGATCAATTCATTGAATACCACTGATTTGGGATACTAATCACAGTTATTTACTGTTCTTAGAAGTTCTAAATCTTTCGCAGATAGTGCCATATAATTCTCCGTCTCAAATGTTGATTCCTTGTGTACGAAGTTTACTCAGTCCTGACGTCCGCGTGGCCATCTTCTCATAGACATTTTGCTTCCTTCCAACTACAGAGAATGAGTTCCGGGGTGAGCTGGTGAACCAGAGGTGGACGAGGGGAGAGAAGGTCAGCAGCTGCGAGACAGCCAAGAGACTACATAGCGCTGCCCTCAAGGTGAGTGTGTCACATAAGGCTGGCATTATGCGCCTTCACTGTTTGGACAGGCCACCAATCAACAGCCTACACTGGCTGATTATCTCCTGTAAGGTTACAAGTAATTAAAGAATAATAATGTCTCCCCTACAAAAATAGCTCTAACAGGACTAGACACTATCAGAATGGTACTAGGGCTTTTTTAAGCTGTGTACTTGGGTAAGGTATGAAGAATTACAGGTCATTCAAACTTATAGCATCCTATATACTCAAATAACAGGATGACACAAAAGGATAGCGAGGGTGGGTTAGGCGGCCATGATGAGGATTGATGCTGGACTACTTGGTATATATCCTAAAATGATTAGAACACTTACAAAAGAACACTAAAAAAACAAGGAGAGGCAGTAGCAGAGTTATTCTCAAATGTTAATGGGGCATGTGGCCTTTACACTCAAAGAACCAACTGGACAAAGTATTCTGGGGTCAGAGTGCCCTGACCAGCAGCCCAGAGGATAAAGGGGCATGAAGTGAACATCAGCAGAAAGTATGCATGGAGAGAGGTGGAGATCAGGTGCTCATGGCTCAGCTTGGTGTGAAGGAAAGGGCCCATGCTTTGCTCCTACCTCGCCATTGCATCTGTGAGTTAGTGCACCTAGTGTGTCCTTCTGGAGATTAGCCCCCTCCTGCCGCAAAGCCTACCCTGAAACTGTTGACATTACAATGAAGTCATATGCAATGTATGACAAGTGGGGAACCAAACTGATTCGCAAGGATGTCAACATTTCATATCCAAAGACATCACTAATGCCCTGAGCAGCTGAGGCAAGGATACTCCTGCTGGATTGGCTTGGGAGCAACAATCACATTACCAGGAATAGTCACTTATCAGATTAAGATGGGCAACTAAGTCCTGTAGACAGCGAGGCCAGGACACCGTTGAGAGGAAGGCACAATCTGGAAATGAAGGCGAAGGTATAGAAATAAGACATTTGAAGAAGGTGGGCATTTACCACACAGTTAAGTATGATAATAGCGGACACAGGGAGATTTCTCAAAAGAAGGACACTGTAAAGAGGTTGACAGGGCTGAGGCATAGTCACTCACACCTCAGGGGGGATCACAGGCCCCAGTACTAGTGGCCTTACAGAGGCACCTGCCTATCAGGAATTCTGCTGATCTCCCCACAGCCGTGACTATTTTTGGACCTTTAAATGTTGAAGTGATGAACTGAATCTAGCTTTCATTTCACCTTCTATAGGAGCTGCCGTGGCTCCAATTTGTGAGGGTGCGTGTTAATATCAAGGTGACAGTATACTCCTCATCAAGGAGGTGTTCCATCAGCGCTGCTAAGTTATGTGGTAAAGAACAAATCTCAGCCCTTCCGCACCCCCCAACCACCAGCCAATCAGAATTCCAATCAGCCGTTCACTTTGTAGAAAAGAGAAAAACATCCTTGACTTTGAGAAAACACCTGCGGTTGTGCAGTGTCAGCATTCTGCCTGCAAGGATGGTGGTACATCCACCAAGCACGCACAGGTCATGAAATGTGTCCTTGCATCACGCGGTGATGGCTGTGATGAATAGTGCATGTGCAGTTGTGTTCATTCTGCGGGGAAGCTTGTTCGTTGACCTTTCAGCAGAAGTCACAGTGACACAGAACACAATGTTCATCTAGACACCACAAGAGAAGGACCTGTATTGAATTTCTCTGACCATCCTGAAATGAGATCTGTGCAGTACAGTAAAAGCAGATCTCTCTACAAACACACTGTTGCCCTGAATGTAGAGAGAAACCGACACCAGATCGACCCCTTTTTTATGGGCGAGCGCAAAGAGCTCGGTCCATTCTGTAATCTCTCTTTGGGCTTCAAACCACGCCCATGTGACGTCAGTCACTTACATTGGTTTGTGGGCTTGCCTTTTAAAATCCGCTTGCTTTCATTTGTGAAAGGCGTGCATACGTCATGCCTTTTCCAGTGGTTAGCCCATCTACACAGCACCGGTAAAGCACCAAAAACATACGAGGCTCGATGTTTTCAGCCTGGGTTCCGGACTACTTTATCTGTTTATTTTCCACACAGCGCGATCGCGCTGCATTTTACATAGTGCGATCGTGCTGCATTTTTGTTTCTTTACAACGCTAATAGCTCTAACTCGTGCAAATGCGAGACCCGTTGCATTGGAAATGCTTGTTCTTTCATGCTCTCGTGATGCCCACTTTCGCAGCAGGCGCTCCCAATCACTTCCCAGGAAGCCTGTGATTGTGCCCCAGTGACTTGGGCTCTGACAGATCCAGAGTTTCCAGGTCACAAGGAATTTCGAGGGAATTAGCAGCAGTGATGGTGCGGCCGATTCAGTGTAAAACAAGAATGATCAGGTGTTTCCAGAAGATGTAATTGATAAAATAATCACCAGCTGTAAGTTATTTCTGAAAAATGCATGCAGAAGGATGCTGATTGCATGCACTGGTCTCTGCAGGGAGAACACTGGTTGCTGAAGGTGACTGGCATGCAGTGCCAGGAATATTTATATGAGACAGTGGAGAGGCGTACTTCTCTCTCTGCCAGGGCCACTTGTCCCTAAAGGCGTAAACTGCTTTTCGCAAACCACCGCTCCAAGCTGAATGTCAGTCCAGAGTTCACATGTGTAACTTGGCTATTTTCAGAAGATGAGGTAAACATAAGGGAGATGGTGCAAAGCTCCCATGCTGGAGAAACAGACATGTTTCCCAAAGAGAGCACATGATATGCATCCCATTGTGGTGTGTAAGGGAAATACTGGTGGGAAAACTAGGATAATTATCCATTGTATATTGAAGCAGAAGCTGATTCGAAATCCCTGACATGATTGACCACAGTGTGAAGGGGCAACAGAAATGAAACCCATCATACGCCCTCCCGAGGGGAGTTGAGAAGAAATCCATGTCTGCATCCATCATGACTGCAGGATTAGCCAATACCATAACTCATGAACCACACGCATTACAGAATGAAGGGGTAACTGACTAAAAATATATGGTATGCACCCAAGGCATGCACCCATCTCAGAACGAAGGATCAGAAAATATGAACAACCATGACCGCCACACATCATACATTGAAAGGTCAGGAGTTGGGGAAAAACAATATGTGTGCATAGGAGCTATGTAGCACATTCATAAAGTCTATGCATTGACAAAACTGCAATACACAGGATAGAGGTCTGCAGCAACATACACTATCATTTGCCAGAGGTAGCAAGTAGAATAAAGCTCCTCTTGCGGCAGAGCTGTTTTAAGTGTTTATGCACATAGCTTTGCAGAGCAGGTATCCAACAAAGGTTGAAAGTTGGCGTTTCCAGACATTGTCATGGCCATAGAGGTCTGGGCTTCAGTACATTTACTAGGGACTTGTAGACCATGAGTGCGCTTTTCCATTCTTTTTAGCTGATTCGTTTTCCCTTTCCAATTCTCTGTGTCTTACAATGCTGTTATCTTTGCAAACTAGTCTAACTAGGGTCTGGTGACCCAACAAGACAGCTGGTTGTTGTCAGTCTAGAAGCAAAGTATAACCTTATCTCTTCTGAGCCAACATGCCAGAGGCTTCTTCTCCTTGATTTCACAGATCACACTCTCCATCGAGAATGCTAGTTCCTAATACCTTCTGTTGAGTAAGAAACTGGCTGACACAACAACCAGTATATGGCCTTGCTGGAAACATCTGACATCCAGAAGTTGCTTATCTCTCGGAAATGTGATGGCCTATAAGGATGTTTCACAAGGCTTCAGCCTCTGAATGGCTGGTAGGGCTGGGGCTGAAGCAGACACGCTTATAGTGTACAGTCTATATGACACAGCCCTAATGTTCTTTAAAAGTATTTAGTCTTTGAGACCATCTTCTGAATTCCCCATTGATCAAGCCATTCGGGTCTTCAGTGCCAAAGTACAACAGTAGCTGCCATGCTCCATTACAAGTCAAAATCACCAGTCAGTAACTGATATATAAGTAAAACTCATCTGCAAAAAGAGCAACGTGGCCTTAACAGCAAAGGGATCGGCTTTTGAACAAATAGCATATTGTTTAAGAAGAGACTCACTATTGCGATGTTTGTCAGAGGCCACAGGACGCATAAAGATTCAGTGTTCAGGTGTATTACATCTTTTTAGCTGCAGCATCTGTCCTAGCACTTTCATGCATAGCAGGGGTTGAGATTGTGACTACTTGAGACATGCATGTCAAAAGTATGCAGGAAAACAGCAGACTACAGGAGCCTGGACCAGAGTCTTGCTGTGTTAGCTTTAGCATTTTTCTGCCTTTTCCTGTATGGGTTTGCTTTTCTTGAGCTGTTAGGACTCAAAACTGAGAGGTGACAGTGCACCCTCAGTTCCCCATTCTCATCAATGTAATCATATAGCATGCACTATAAAAATCAAGTGACAACCACCATTTTCTTACTCCTGTTTCTTTCTGTTTGTTGACACTTCATGTTTAAAATCTGATTCAGTTGACACCTCTTGTTTGTGAGTTCTTCAATTCTTTCAGTTATTCATTGTACATGGTCAGGTTCACTTATTGGTTCCTGTTCCCAGGTTCATTCAACAAATCCTCCCAATACATTCTCTGGTTCATTCATCACTTCCTGCTTCTGTATTCGAGGGGCACTTTCTTTTAGCGTATCCATTTCACTTTTTATTATTGTCTATTCAGAGGCTCTTTCTTTCATTAGTTTCTTCATACTGATGCAAGATCTCCTTTTTGCATAACCTCCATAGCTCTTGAGGGTGAACGGACTGATTATACCACCCGATAAAAAAAAATTGAGGTCCGGTGATAAATATCTAAACTCTCATTATCATTTGAATATGTAAATGCAATTGAGTTCCTATCCCAAATGTGTGACTTACAGATATTAGGACATCCATCTATTAAACTACAAGGATTACATGAAACATAATGCCATACATCAAAGTAAATCGCAGATTGTGGCTTCTCAAAATGTCATGATAGGGCGAGAAGGAGGAAGCAAGAATCTTACAGGGGAACATGTTGGACCTATCAGGCGGTCAGACTTCAACCCTCTTTAGAAAGGTACAAGGCCACGAGAATCCCAGTTGAATAGTTTACATCCTGGAACTGGTGTCAGTTTCTGATATTCTGGGAGTGTCTGTTTGTTTGACTTGGTACTTTCAAAGATGTAATAGAATTTTGCTTAAATTGTCTTCAGGTTTTATGGAGTTCATTCCGTAAATATTTGGTCAAAACTCTCTTGTCCATCTTGAACCAGAAGACAACATTCCAATATTCCTCCACCAGAATTACCAGTTGAGTTTATTTTTAAAGGTAACAGATAACGTCAGCACTATAAATTGCCACTTTTAGCTTCCAAGTGTAGCATAGTATTCCATAGAAGAACCTTTGGGGTAGGGATCCACAGACTCAGTAGATATTGTGTTGTGCGCATGCATTGAGCAGGGATATACAGGTGTGCAGTCCTAGAAAGACCATGGAGCGTAAATGAACAACACTGTGGGACTAGAGCTTTAGCAAGGGCCTAGTTGGTCCCTGGAGGGAAGTGAGATGGCAGCAGGTGATTTAATAAGGGCTTCTTCTGCATTCTCAGGACCACGGCTCATTAAGCACAGTTCTGGGGAGGACACAGGAGCTGAAACACTGTTTCCATTCTCCCCAGTAGCAGCCTCTGGAGCTGCTTTCGTGCAACTTCTGCTTCCCAGTAAAAATAAATAAATTAATAAATTCTAGATTCTCATTGGAGGTATCGCGAACCATTCTGCTGCCATAAGCGAGAGAAGAATCGGAAACTGTGCAAAATACAGATTGCATTAAGAAAAAAACAAGGCACCAGAGGGAAAGAAAAAAAACAATGTCAGATCTCTGGAACGGGCCCATAAATATTGCAGAGCGCGCTTTGCTTGTATGGCGCAGAATGTTTTATAGATGCATTTATTTCGCCGAGCGCTTGAATATATATGGAATTATAATGCTGACCTTGGAGAATTGCAACATGGCCCCTAATGATGCATTTGCATAGAGCTGTCAAGGAGACACACAGAGCTGCACCCCTGGAGATGACAGCCTACAAAGGCGGCTGTAAAGAAGGGGCTAAAAGGATCTAAAGAGGAGTAAATAAGAGAGGCAACCGTGCGCAATGGATAGCAAGGTGATAAGGTGGATGGACAGACAATGCCTAAGTGACGCAGTTCTGTGGGGCAATCACAAATTTAACATATGCAAAACATATGCAACAAGCATTTGTAAACCCAACAAGTTTGGCGTTGACTGGAAGTCTTTTGGCTTCGTCTCATTTTGTTTTGTTTTTGCATCACTTTATTATTGTGGAAGTTTCCGGGTACTGATCAATTAAAAAAACATACGTTGTCTAAACAACAAAAATAAGCGCATGTTGCCACGGATGTATAAGGCTCTGAAAGGAACTAGTTTGCATGTGGATGTGCTCCCTCTGACAGAATGCTGTCACTCACAGTAAACCAGCCAATGGCTTAGGTGGGCGGTCCTACTGCCCATGTGGATGATGTAGTGGGCGGAAGAAAAAAGTGTTAATTATAAAATCCCGTACCAATGGATGAAGAGGGCTGCTTGAAAGCCCGCATAAGTCAGTATATTACATATATAATTTTAGTAAAATCAAAAGGCCTTGGCTAACATCATTTCTAAAAATAGTCCTAACATCTTTGCTAAGATTAGGCTAGCACAGAAAAACTTCAGATCACACCTATGTGACTGAGAAGGGGCGAGACTACCGTAGACAGAAGCTTTACAAAAGGTCTTCGATAACCAGATAACACATTTCAATTAACATTTGCACCTCATTAGGGCATGAAGGTGAGGTAATGGAAGCTATTTGCATCACCAAATTAATTGGCAAGTACTTTATGAGCTCGGAACGATGAAAGGCTCAATTGGCTGTGCTAGGATTCCAATGTTTGAGCGACGTTACATCAATATGACCGGCTTTAGATTAGTAACAGAGCATTTTCCAAAGCAGCTTTACTCTTGTGAGCAATGGAGAAAGGGTCACACACTTAAGTTTGTGGCTCCAGAACCAGATGGTATACTGTATAATCTTGCTTAAATTGCTTGGCCAAGCTGTGTGACATTGAGCAAATGGCTTGATCTCTCTTGGCCTCAGTTTCCTTGTCTTGGTTTCAGCATTAAACAACAAATTAAAAAACACAAGTATTGGCAAATCCAATCGGTTTCAGATTAACATGCCAACGCATGTATCAAAAGCACAATAAAGCCATAAAAGAAACTAAAAGTGGGTTGTATTGTAGGCTCCCTGGCCTTTGACCCCGTCCTATTTTTGTTAGCATTTCTAATAAAGAGGACTATCATTGTAAATTAATCCCTTTATGCAGTTCAGTGCAAGCATTTCAGTGGATGTGCTTGGAGAGAGATGTATTCTACACTGGGTAATGCCAAGCCATGGTTCACAAAGTCTCAAACCAATGACTTAAAAAGACTTGTCAAAAGGGCTAATGGCTGAAAGGGGTAGAACCAAAGCCAACTCTGTGCATATTGTTTGTCTGTTTCTTAGGTGCACTATCAAAAACCCAGACCTAACAATACATTTACGATGAAAGGACTGCTCGAAGAAGGCCAACTCAGGCTGAGAAACTACAGTCAGTAATGAAGGAGACATCTGGTTTTCTTTTGGGGCTTCTTTCAGTATTTGCAGCAGGAGAGTAAGGTATCTCTGCAACTTGTTCTGCATTCTATTGTTGTGTACTAAAGAAAATGCAGTTTTGCTGTCATTAGAACAGAACAAATCAACATCCCTCCATGGAGCCCAGTGTGCAAATAAACAACTAACCAAAAACTCTAGTCTCCACCACATACGTGGACACTGCTGCAGGCACAAAATAATACAGCGGTGAAGAAATGCAGTTGTTTTGGGAGGATATGATGTGAGAATCAGAGCCAAGGACATATGCTTTTATTAAAGTACATGTTACTTGCAAACTTGTGTAATCTCCATGCATGGAGGTATTATAAAAATCCGAATCAGTATTGCGCACCCTGCAATACTGCTGGGAAAAATCTAATTTCCATTTGCTTGTGTCTTTCATCCGCGCTTTAGAATCATTGGGCAAAAAGTTCAACAACTGAGCATGCAACACAGAGAAAACTCAAACACCTCTGGAAAAGTCTTCAACAACATGAGCTGGTCATACGGCACACATGGATAGAAATATGTGTTCCATTTGGCTGATAATGACGAAAAAGATGATCTGGAGACGAGCCCCCGACATAGATGAAGACATCCTTTAGTAGGACACTGCATGGTAGAAATACGACCGACTGTTTAGGAATATGCCTCTGAAAAGCTGCCAAAGCTAGAGAAGCCTCTTTGTTCTTCCACATTTCATGAGGCATGAATGCTTTGTAAACAGTTAATAACCATGGCTGAAAAAACACCACAAAAAGAAAGGCTTCCCATGATGTAAACAGTGGCCTCTGCTACAACATCAAGTACATTGGAGAGCTTCATCTACTAGAAAATACATACTGCATTGCATGGAGTATTGTTTTCTGCTTTGATGGTTTTATGACCGAATAAAGCTTGTGTTATAATAATAATAATAACATACTGCATTTCTCATTATTGGAATGCTGACGTTCAATCTTCCCATTTCCCATCTGTACTGTATTTTTTTTACACTCCCCATCCTCCCTCCCTCCAAACGATCTTGCAAATCAGTGTCTACTGTGGAAGGGAACCCGCTACATAGGGGTAGAAAAGGATGAGGATGGAGGAAAAGATGCACTTTACAAACGTCTACAAATCCTTTGCAGTGAATGGCTTGTATCAAGCACTGACAATATACCTTTACTGTGATGCCGGGGAGGAAAATGCAGTCTGGGTGAGGACATGAGATGAGGAAAGGACTAGGGGCCATATGTACCAACACATTTTACCATAGACACAGAATGGGTAAAACCCTTTGATACATCTGGCCCTAGATGTATTCACTGTGTTTAGGTGAAGAGTAATGGAGACACATTGATCGAATTCTTTCATTTAGTGTTTGTGGCACACACCCAAAGTGGAAGAGATGGAGTCTAGGATTAAACACAGCCCTAGTGCTGTAGCAAATGTTTATGCAATAATGGTCAGGGTTGTATTGCACTTTTTTGATGTGATCTCTAATACACATAACAAGAGTCTAGTGGACAGTAATGGTAAATCCACCAGAAGCACAACAGATTTATTGCTAATGGTGATGGTAAGATATTGACCAATTTAGACTGGTTAATATTCAGGTGAAAAGCGAAAACTCCTCTGGAGAGGTAAAGCTACAGAAATGGTGTTAGTGGTAGGTGCCCTTTTAGGCTGAGTAATCCGAAATTATATTCAACAGAGTTTACTCCATGAAACACCGCAACAGAAAAAGTCCCAAGGTTTCCTGAAAAAATAATTATAGTGTTGCTTACATGTTATGAAGGTCCTCCAGGATTTTAGGGAGGCAGGTTATGCGGATACTGACAACGTGTTCCCAAATGTGGGGTCAATTTCCAGGTCCAAGAATACTGGCAGCAATTCCACCAGCAGAGATGAGCACTGGCCAATGTATTATACTTGTTTATTACCAAAGTGTCCAGCCAACTCAGATTCAATAGGTTTTGTCTGAGAAACCCTTGGTGCCCTGATGGAGATCTTTACATTTTTTCATCCGGCCTTGATAGAGGAGAAATATCTGCTGAAAGGTACACAGTTAACACAACCAACAAATCGAAATCAGGATATAAACCTACATGTCCAAGTGCCTCCTATAGAATGAGTTTGGTCCTGGCTTGAACAAAACTTAGACAAGGAAGGTGAAAGGTGTTGTTTTTTGCTACTGAATAATAGTTTCACATATTGCAAAGAAGTGAATTCATGACCACTTTTGAAAGATGACTGTCATGCAACGAACTGCACTATGCATCCTTGAAAATTGTCTCCCAATTTCTCTGTCGTCTACTAAGCTGCTGATCTTCACAGTTATTGAGAGAACAAAATGGCATGCCAACATATACACACTGCTCTTTGCACTAATCATTTTTTATTTCTAGATTCAAACCCAGAAGTCATATAGCATTTTACTCATTTCGTTATATTTTGTGTTTTTGAGACAGTATGTACTCTATGAATGATCAAGCTGCTCTTCAAAAGCAGAAAATATAAAGAAACAGGCAAAGTGTTACTTGGATATTACCCTGCCTCTCTCTTTCGTGATTGCAGATGGAAGCAGAAAATGAAGAAAGAAGATCAAGGACGCGATCGAAAGGAATCAGAGGTAGGCATTCATAATGGCAGTAACAGGCATGTTCAAAAAGGGGCCGCAGGGCAAGAAACTGTGGGCCTCATTCAGAGTTTGGTGGATGGGGTTAATGATCACAAACATGAAGGATATCCCGTCCGTCTATTACGATCCCATTATTTCCTATTGGAATCGTAAAATGGTGAATGGGATATCCGTTATGTTTGTGACAGAGTAACCAGTCCCCTGATCTCTAAATCAGGCCCTATGTTTGCTTCCAAAGAGAAGGAGTAAACCACCTTGAAAGACTCAAGTTTTGTCATTCTCTATAAAACTGTGCACAAGTGCTTGATGTAATATGCCATGTTGATGTTACTGTAAACCAACATGGCACCAAGATCATTTCCAAGGGCAAGTATCGAAGAGGCCAGTGCTGGAAGGATGCCTGTGCGCTAAATTGTGTTTGATTTTATAACTGACATATTATGGACCACAAACTGAATAGTCTCTTGGTAAATAAGTACGATACTTAACCATTGCATGTCGGTGGCTCTGTTCGCTGGACGTGCTAGTCCTGCCTTCCTACCATATTTAAAATCAGGCAAAATTGCTCAGTACATAGAAAATGAGTGTTCTGTCCTGCTGTGGTGACGAGCGCAACATTTAACTGCCTTTCTGTCTCCTTGCTCCCTAGTACCCGTAGAACTCACAGAGCAGGAATTAAGGTGAGCAACAGCCTTCTTCTGTGTTGCAAGACTGAGTTTTGGTGATTAACAGTATGTTGATGAGCAAAAGAATGACCCAAGAGCAAACACAAAGTAGTTTAAGTAATAATGGGCCTGAAACTATCACAACATGAACTTTTATTTTTATTTTTAAATTTCAGGTATACACGTACTCAGAATAAAATATATTTTCATCTGTAGTAGCATCAGCTGATTTTCTTTGACTGGTATAACCAGGACAACCTTCGTTCATTCGATTATCAATTCAACTCGATTCCCTTTATCAATTCTAATCATATCGAGATTTTCTGTCATTTTATATATTACATAACATACTTCATGAACCTTAGCTCCATATATCAGTCTACCATGCTTATTAATAACTTATTGCTTCTTAAAATACTGCCATATATCTGAAAACGTTTTCATTCTCCCCACTCGTTTTGCGTATGCCTCCTCAGAATTCTTAGTTGGTAGCATCTTATTCCACCGGATTTGGATTGTAGGAGTCGTCTGTGTCTGCCATAACTATCACAACATAAACTTGTCAGGAACATGAGGCTGTGTGGGGATATCCTGGGACCCTAAGGCTGCTAGTTAGCAGTACGGCAGACATCTTTGTTCATTCACTTGTTGGAAGTCAGAGCAGAGCGTCAGGGCTGGTAAATGCTGATGAAATGTCCTCAGCAGTGAAAGTAGGGACGTGGTTGGAAAATACAGGCCTTGAACTGGACATCTGTGCTTGGAAAAACACATAAATTGCTGTCTCTAGATTTCAGCACAACACCAGACACTGTTAGAAACAGAAAACGGATTGCCATGGTGATGTGCCTCAGTGTGGGTCCTGAAATGGTTGACTATGCCAGTAGAAACAAATGAATGAAGTGCTCACCATAGAGAGCTATTTGCAGCATAAGACCACTTTTAGAGCCCATTCATGCAATGACTATAAAGGGAATATGTCAGTGAAGAAATAGCCAGTTTAATTAGTAAAAGAATAAGTACCAGAGCCAAAGTTTTGCTCTGAAGTCAGCAGCCAGCACTACTGTATGTCGGAATACCGAATACCAAGGTCACGTATTCTTGATTCCATCTCATGCCTCTCTAATGCACTACTAGACACTCCCTGCCCATTAATATTACTCAAACAGGTTCCTTCGTTCTCCCTTTTTTACATATTTTTTTGTCTTTCTCATTCTCCTTCTATCCTCCTTGTATGTTTTTCTTTCTCTCTTACACTGGGTGAAAGTTTGATGAGGAAAAATACACCCCATTCCCCAAAACTGTCTGCAGATAGGCCCCACTTGCAAGCACTGGCTCAAATTAATCACTGGGAATACCTCTTTGCCAACTGCCCTAATAAAAACTCTGACAGAGATTACGGCCCTCATTATGAACATGGCGGTCCAGACTGTCATGCAGCCGCCGGCGGAAATTACCACCACCGCCATGGGGGTCTGGACCGCCATATTATAAACAAGGGAAGACCGCCATAGGCGGCCCTCCGCCACCGCCAGACTCCTGCCGATTTCTCTATCCGACAGAGCAGCGCTGCAAGCAACGCCCACCTCTGGATAGAGAACCCTTGTTCCTCCAGCCTTTTTCGTGGCGGTTTTACCCACCAGGGAAAGGCTGGCTGAGAGATGCTCTGGGGCCTCCTGCACTGCCCATCCACTTGGTATGGGTAGTTTAGGGGTCCCCGTGCACAGCCCCATCGCGCAGGTCACTGCCCGATTTACGGGCATTGATATGCGCAACGGTTGCTTCTCCACCCGCCGCATGGTGGCATTGACGACAGCTCCATGTGGAGCCATCAACAATGTCGTTGCCCAGCATTCGACTGGGCCGGCTTGCAGAAACACTGTTTCCGCCCTCCAGCCCAGCAGAATGTTGATTATACGGCCGGCGGGGTCCTAAACAGGCTTGCGGTCTGTGTTCAGACCGCCAGCATGAAAACAGCGGGGATTCCCGCCGTGTTCATAATGAGGGCCTATATCTCTTAAGGTGTGGAACAATTGTGGGTGAGACTTCAAAGGCTTGGGAGGGACAAAAAGATGAAAAATAAGTTCACATGCAGTCAAGTGTAAATTGAAGTACATAGAGTAATACTCATGGCTAGCACATATACAAAGATAGTCCTGTAGACAATCAAGCTTTAGAGAGATTATCTATTAATTGTTATCAGTGTTTCCTGGAAGAGTGAAACAGCAGTTATGAAGGACAGGGATATAATGTAGAGAAATATGGAGTTTAATGGGTTGAAACATACAGCCCTATTTCTAATTTGGTGGGCGGAGATTAAGTCCGTCAGGGCAATGGAGTATAACACTCGCCTGCCAAATTAGGAAATACGCCAAGTCAGAGTTCCTGTCAATGCTTTTTTTAATTTGATGCACAGCTCCACCAACATGATGGAGCCAACCCTAAAAGTTTTTTTTTTTTAATTTCAAAAACAAAAATCCTGAAGCGGAATTTTCCTTATGCACCTAGAGAAACCAATAGCCACCCCTCACCATGGAGGTCAATTCCCATGGCTGGAGGGGGATTTTTGTTTTTTAATGATCTTTACCACCAGTGCTTTCCTTGCAGTGACAGGCAGAAAAATACTATGTGCGGTTTCAACTAAATTGGGTAGGCAGGTGTGTAGCCGTTTGTCCAACCACTTCAACTCCATCTGGCCGTCAGAACAGTTTAGCCACAGCAGAGATGGAGTAGTCTCCGCAGTTGCCAAACTATAGTCCCCCTGCATCTGAATTTAGCAGACAGACCATTATATTGGCAGTAATGATATGCTGTCGCCGTTGCCACTTTGTATGCTTACCACCGATATAAAAATTAGGGCCATAGGCATTTTGTTACTATTAATGTACTTAATGTACTTGATGAGGACTGTCCTAAAACATAACTCACCTAAAATGTTTCCAGACTGATGGCCAATTCTGAAAAAGGATTGACGTGTTCAGGAAGTCTAGAAACAAGCTATAATGACACTGCAAGGTCTACATCAGGAGGCAGACTGGGAGGGATGAAATGACTTTACAAGGTAGAGCCAGGAAGAAAAGATGGAAGATGCAATTCCAGTGCTATGCAAGAAATATATGATTATTGTTATTATTACAGTTTGTTTTTGTTGGGCTTTGTTGTTTTTGTTATGCTGAAGAAACACCCCGACTGGTAATGAATAGTCGTAGTTGTAAACAGAGAAGTTCCCCACCTAGGAACACCTCTTCCATCATCCGAACGAAATCACACATCCCTGTTTATAAACACTAACAGAGAGAAAATGGAACTTATTTAAGAAAATGTGTGACAAGTTTTTATTGATAGGGGATTACAGATGGAAGCTTTCACAGAAGCATTGGGTCAACACCAAAGTCAGGCAGTCTAAGGGGTACAGGAATCATGGGTCGAGAGGTGCACTAGACCTCCACTGGCAGCTAACCAGAGCTCAACTAAAGGCTGTGATGTGTTGAGGAGTCTCACAATGGATACAAAGAAACATCTTAATCTATGTAAGATGTTAGGAACAAACATTTAAATGCATGTGGGAAAAAGACATGAAATACAAGTTGCAGAAAGGGAACCCATATAGCAACACCTCAAAGCCTTGCCAAAAATAAAAAAGCTTGAATGAGAGTGGCGTATTCGTGTGCTATCAGAGCTTTAAGATGTGTTATGTTTGGAGGGGGCTTGTATTGCAAACTTTAAATTAAATCATTTGTGGGCATCACCAATTCTTGGTATTTGCCTAATAGATCTCCATTAGAAATCTGGCAAAAAAATAAATTGACTGGCCGTCTGCCATGTGCGGCAATCAGCTAATTATCCACATCTTAGTGGTGATCACTTATCAAAATAAAGAGATTATTTTTATGTACCTGCCCATTCGAGAACTGTAATATGGTGAAGATTTGAAAAAAGTATTCAATTTTGAGAACCGCTGGTAGAAGAAAAAAGAACAATATGGTGGTTACACTATTCTCTGATTATTCCTGTTGAAATAGCTTGAATTATTGTACCAATAATGTGTTCATGGCTGGAAATTCTGGAGGATTGTTCAGGTGGGTGGAGACGTAGGCAGATGGATCTGTCACCAAAGTAATCCTCTACTATCCTTGCATAGAGGCAAGTAAACTAAACATCCTTGCTCTTGGCATCACAGCAAGGTGGCTTTGGATAAAAGAATGTGTCTATGGACAAAAAGGGGCATCCTAACAGAATCTGCTACGGATTCTAAACTTATTAAAATGGAACAGACAGGGACAGGAAAGGGAGGCTGAGTACTACCTTTAAAATGACACTTCACAATAGTGCTGAAGTCAAGGAGTTTGAACGCTGCATTAATGCATATTGCAGAGTTGCTCACAAAATACAAAAGGTCAGATGAAGACATAGGGGGTTATTACAACTTTGGAGGAGGTGTTAATCCGACCCAAAAGTGACGGTAAAGTGACGGATATACCACCAGCCGTATTACGAGTCCATTATATCCTATGGAACTCGTAATACGGCTGGTGGTATATCCGTCACTTTACCGTCACTTTTGGGACGGATTAACACCTCCTCCAAAGTTGTAATAACCCCCATAGATCTTTAGGGGGGGAGAAAGTCTAGTTGAATGGTCATGTGGGCTCTGCAGCATACAGACACTCACTGGGTGAATTTCCAACAAATGACAATAAAATCTCACTCTGAGACACTCATTGTTGTCATCTGATTGTCATATTGAGCCACAAACTTTAAATTTTTGGGGTACAACCTTTAATATCTTTGATATACTTCAGGGTGAGTACTCCTCACCTTCTCTGAGAATGTACACATGAGCAGGAGTGGATGCTACACGAGGGTCTGGGGCCTCACTCCTTTAACTGCTCCTGTGGAGGTGCAAAAGTCAATTTTGCAAGACATGAGGAAAGATGGAGGGGGCGAGAGTGGTAGCAAAGTTCCAAGACAAGTAATTATCATTACAGGCACTCTCTTCATTTTGACGGTTTGTTGAAACCCTTTCTCCCTTGGCATGTAGCTGCTGCACATATACCATCAGCTTATCCCTGAAGCGAGGTCTCCTTCAGCTATACTGCCCAGTACCCGCAGCTGTGACAATGAGATTGACGGCGGGAGTGGGAACTCATACATTTTCCCCGTCATCGGCATGCCAGGAGGTGGCTTTTAGAAAAGGAGGGACTGCCATGACTCAACCATGCCCCATCACTCCATTCCAGTATCCACCTCTAGCACTTTTAGGCTAGTTTGAACACTTTTGCCAGCACTGCCGTCACTGGAAGAACCAAGGCAAGTCACCTTGTTTTAGATCAAGGTGTAGAGTGGAGAGGCACTACACTAGGAGAGTCAAAATGCAAAACAAATTTCCAGCTGGACTTTTGTCACACCACCACATCACTATGGGTGGGGTGTAACTTGGGTAATTAATTGTAGAGTCAATTTCCATACTTACTACTAAATTTCACATAATTACACAAGAAGAGTAATTTGGCATTTAGCGCTATTTGTTAAGCACAAAAGCTCCCTTGCGTCCAAAATGAACATGAACAACATGAAGAGCAGCACAAGCAGCCACTTGCGCTCACTAAAGTTGTTAATTCTGTGCTTTTTTCCCCAAATAAATTGCTCTTAATTACATGAGTGGGCGTAATTGTGTAATATTGGTAATTTTGTGAAAGAGTGAAGCAGAATATACTAAAATTACTCTGATTACTCTGGTGTAATTAAAATTACATCCATGCCTACAAATCACACTGCAGCATAGTATTTAATATCACTAATCATGGCCCAATATCATGACGGAAAGGCTTATATCATTGCACACAGTTCTATCGAGTTATGGGCCATAGATCACTGCAAAAAGATAATTACTACCTCTCAGTGCACTAATATTTCTGAGGATCTGTGTATACTCTATTCCTATCTTTCATATCAATATATAGGGCCTTATATACTGATGTACAGTACTATGGTAGCAGACGGCCATTGTATCACAGTTTTAGAGTTTTGCATTTCAATGGCCTATCAGAGGCACTAGTATACTCGGAAATCTCTGATTGGAGAAGAGGCCAATCTGCCTCTATGTATGTGGATGGTCTTTTACTACATTCTGAACAGCCTGAGGCAGAAAACACTTAAGAATCAATTGATTTTGAGGAAGCAAGTTAGAAAGAAATACTATGTAGACCAGAAAAAAAAATTCAACACATGGTGGACAGGGGTTATGCACAATCTGCGCTCAGTCTCAAAATTTTAATTAAAGGCCCTACTCAATCCATAATTAATTGCTCATTTCGTTAAATGACTTGAGCCATTTCATAAGCATTTAGCAAACTACAGAGAGAGAGACCTGGTCAGGATTTAAAAGCATGGCACACGGCTACAATGAAAAACTTTGCATATGCTTTGAGAGTGGCTATCCAGCTGTCCCCACACTCTAAATGTGAACTGTTGTCAGCATGTGCAGTTTGTGTAAATGGGAAATGGCATGGTGCACAATGCAGTGACCAGTCTTGTATTCCTTCCCCCTCAGCTGTCCGACCCCTGGATGTACCGGAGAGGGACATATCCGCGCAAAATACGCAAGGCACAGAAGGTATGACTGAGGGACAGGGAATCATCCACACTCCATACCTCACTCGTAGATAATGAACACTGGGGAGTAGTGAAGAGCACAGGTCTGCTGTGAGAGAGGTAGAGGCAGGCCATCAGACAGTCCTTCACTGGTAAACCATGGTCGATGTAGGTATGTGAGGAAAGGATAACCGGTCCAACCCAGACTCCAAAACTCACTCATAGATGATCCTGTTCAGTAGCTAGCCAATTGTCAACCCCAGACTTCTGCTTAGCTCGTAAATTATTTTTGAGGTGAGAATGCAGCACAGAGGAGAGTCTACCTTTCACAACAGTGCCTATGGTAGGTACTTTATTGGTGCAGGAATACAGTCTAGATATTGAATGCCTTCACTACTATAGTGGAAGGTGTTCCATACCTCACCTGCAACCCTCATTGGCTCTTCTTTCTGAAGACAGAAATGCTTCTCCTTCCTCATCAAGGCCCCTAAACCCCCTACCCCAATGATGATTTCCTTTCGGGATTTCCTTATTCATTGAATCATCTCATTAACTGGAATATTCTTATTTGTTTTTCATTGTCTCCTACTTTGCACATCAACAATTTTTCTTTATCAACAGCTTGCCCTTCTTCCTCAAGGATTCCCTTCGCTTGATGGACGCCAAAAACGTGCTCATCAGTTTCCTTCTCTTGCTCAGTTACTTTCTCCCTTTATTCACAGACTATCCTTGTTTACTCAATTAATCTTTACAATTGATCACCAGCTACTACATTGCTTATCAATAGCTCTACTCCATCCGACACCTATTCTCTGCCCTTTCTTGCTCTTTAATGACCACTCTAAGATTTAAAAATATTGCTCTTGTTCACAATGGCATAACATTCTGGCCTATACTATATTTTAAAATGCAATATAATGTCTCTTCGTATAATCTTGAACACATTTCACAGATACAAAGGTTCTCCTGGGTATGACAAAAAATTCTCTGGTCCAGTTACAGTATGGCTTGGTACTGATGATGCAAGTCAGGGGAGGGTAACATTGCTTAGCACGTTGCTCTTGTCCACCCAACCCGGTGCATTTTTACTGATACCGCTGCAGGGACAATTGTTACCTTTATTAGGAACACTGTAGTGATAGGAGAATCCCTGAACCTATCCTAGAGAAGTCAATAATTTCATTCAAAGGGTCTATTCTCTGGAACATAGGGTCTGATTTAGAGTCGGGCCGACGGGTTCATCTGTCAAAAACATGACAAGTTACAAGTTTCCTAGTATATAATGGCATCGGAATAAGGGGTATGGGACCTCTGTCACGCTTGTGATGGACTAACCAGGTGTGCTAAACTCTAAATCAGGCTCTTAATGTTGATCTCCTTTCTCCTGAGGATATTTAGCTTTTCCTTACTGGTGGTAAACCATGAAGTTCTTTGTTGTAGGTGTCCCTTCTACGGCAATTGGTGTGTTTCTGTTTTAAGGTCCACACTTTGAAAATCCTTTGTGGCAGCTTGCTGCAACTGGGAAATTCTTGTCTTGCACTAGTCAGTGCTGCCTAATGGAACTCAGCTTGTGAAGGGACCAGCACTTCTTGACTTTGCCATCTACACCTCAAATCTTTGATGAAGGCTATACTCCCAATGAGGTGTTCAGCACCCCTCTACTATGGGGATAGCCCCTTGGAACTCTTTGCCAAATGCTGGTTTCCCAGTGAGATTGCTGACATTTCTTCTTTCTTATGCCTTAGATGTGCAATTGGCAAGTGGTGAGGTGTTCTATATTACAAGGCTTGCACATTTAAAATAATAAATTATATATATCCATAAAAGGAAGCAGAGTAGCATCATTAAAACTAAGACAAGATGAGAACGATCGCTTTTGATTATCCTTTTCGCCTTTTGATTATCTTTTATCAATTCAGGGTTTCCTGACTGCCACATTGCCTCAAAATTATAGAAATTAAACAGAAAAAGATAATGAATTCACCAAAAATCAACCCGGTAGCAGGTGAGCAAATTTGGAGTAAAACGTCAGACCCAGGTACCAAATTCCATGATCAGAGAAGTGAAGTTGTCTGCATCAACTGGCATTAAAATCGACATGGACAAATATTCAAGTTAGATTTGCGGGTCTGGTATCAGTCTTTGCACTAGATTTGTTTTGTTGCAAAGAGAAGGCCTAATCTGTGGCTCTGTGCAACATATTTTCATTGTTGCATGTTAAATTCAAACCTTTTCACTTCTCATGGGCTTGTTTTATGAAGGCCACCTTAGAGAAAACATAAAAAGACACAAAAAGGTAGCCTGAAGCAGACAGAATCCATAATTGGTGGAACAAAACTATGACAAAAATGTATAATGATTAAGATATTTATTCGTCTCTATGCAGTCCCTTTATATTTGGAGCAGACAAATCATCTATGTTCTCATGTGGCAACTGATCTACAATAGGCAATTTACAGTAGACAGGACGCGCACTACTTAGAATCTGAAGAGGGGCTGCGTCTTCTCTGTCTGAGGATATTCATAATGTAACAAAGCAGGGCATTTGCTAACTATTGGGAAGAGGGTGCAAGGGTTCCTTCCTCCTTCTAATCCCAGTGTCCTCTATGCCATAGTGCAAAACACCATTCCAGTTTTACCATACACTTTCTTTTTTGTCCATCTCATGGCTTCTTGATACTGCCCTCTATTGCTGTCTACTTGCTCTCTTACTCATTGCTTCCATGATTCACTGCCTCTCCCTGCTTGTAGGCCTCAATAATTTAGCTGAAGGCTTATATTCCTGTGCTCCCAACCTTGATCAGTGAGGAAAACCGACTATGATAGGTGAACTGCTGAAACTGATCTCAACTACTGGTATTTATTCCAGGCAGCATTTCACTCAATCATTCACTTGAAACTCATTTTGACCATGCCACAAAAAGAGAAGTCTTGCCCACTACTTCATCATACCTTTTTTATGGCAATACAAAGAATGCCTGGAATATTTCAACCTTGTGGACAGGGTGAGATGTCCTTAGGGCAACCAGGCACTGCCTAACTGGCTAGTCTGTATGGGTCGTTCTTTGGCTGACTGTCGCCCTGTTTTATGGTCTGCATGGGTGGTTTTTACTAATGATTTCCCTGATATTAAAACAAATGTTGCCTGCAACAAGCTCAAATCAATGCATTCTTCCATACCTTCGAAAATACTTACACAGTGTGTCTTTACAAGTTCAAAACTGCCCGCTATGCAAACAGGGGATACTTTTTTTAGCTGTCTAAATCACTAATGTGGGCCGCATTTATTAGGGTGTCTGATATATTTTTTCCCAGTCAAACCCTCCTTGCCGAGACTTACTGGTGAGGTGAAGCTAGATTTCTGTGCAACATCCCCAGTCACTTAGGACGACTCATTGAGTAAAATAGATGGTTGCATGCTTAAATTAATCGCAACTACTGGAAATTACTCTTGACTGTCTTCTACTCCATGTGTGTTTGCTCACTGTGTTACTACAGGCAGGGATCGACTCGATCAACATTTATTTACTTGTTGAACCAGATAGTTTCTCCTAATACAATCAGCGTTCCTTTAAAGTAATACATTTATATTGCTAGGCATAATAGTCCCTTCCATAAATAGAAGAAACTATGCTTCTTGTCCCCCTGCAAAGTCAATAAAATTATTTCAGATTACAGCCACCAGAAGTTACACATGACCAGCACAGTTTCCTCGAGATGTTACCTTGCCTCTTTGCATCTGCAAAATGCAAGTTTTAGTTTTGAAACATAAATGTGCAGAACATATTTTATGTCACAACTTAATAAGCCAGTCACAAAGCATATGCCCAACTCCTACAACCTACAATATGTTAAGTGTGTGGAGGCCTCGGGGAACCTCAGAAACAAACGTGCTGACACATAACAAATGTCTCAAGATTTATAAGTTAGCCGTTGAAGGAAATTACAAAACACACAAGTGTGCAGGGAGATCCACTCATCCCACAATGGTGCAGGCACACACCAAGAAATGGTAACAGCAAATAGAAAATGAACCTTGTGGAATTTCATGATACAGAGGCTCAATTGACTTTAACAAAGAGAAAATACCATATTGTAATTGAGGGTTTAACAACACAGTCTTAACTAAAAGGGAACTCTGTATAAGGTTTATGCCAGATAATGGAATGGCAGGGTTCTGGGAGGCAAGGGTGACCTGGAAACTGTTGTTGTGCTGTGTGACACCTTTTTTGCCTTCCAGTTCACAAAGCTGCCCTCTGGCGAGAAAAAGGAAACTCCAGGATACAGACACTGAATATCAAGCCTCCAAGAGAAAGTCACACCCTCTCAAGCTGACTCTGGATGAAGGGTACAATGCAGATAGCGATGGCAGCCAGGATTTGGATGCAAAAGAAGACTCACTCAGCGAGGACTCAGATGCCACATGTGAGGAAGAAGATGAGCCAGAAGCACTGCAGAGACAAAGGACCCCGAGTCCGGTACCAGAAGAAGGTGAGAAGTCTAGTAAAATACCATTATATTTCTGTGGACACATGGTATCTTATTCCAACATGAGTACCAACCCTCAGTATCTAGAGCACCTCTCCGATAAATGGGTTAAACTATACATAGGCCAGTGATTTTATAACAGAAGAACATGCTAACAATTCAGAGTTACAGTCTTGCATGGGCTGACTATGCTATTTGAAGATAATCGCAGGAAAGCAAAATCCATTTCACAAAGTGGTCTAATGCGCAGTTTATAGACTTGATCTATTCCCTTTAATGCCCCCATAAAACCTGAATGTTGAAAAAAAGTACCAAATAATATTTTCAGTCAATTATAAATTTTCAAAGCACCTCAATGAAAGTCCCAAGCAAATGTTCTACAACCCTATGACAATACCCTTGACGTGGTATACCGTTTATAGAAAGGTAGACATGTGTATATGACATCACCAAAACAGAAAGTATAATAAAGCTAGTACATTTGCTGAAATCTGATACTCAACTCTCTTTTGTCGTTGCAGAGACAAGTCCAGCCAAATCACCATATGAACAAAACACATCCACCATTACTGCAATCACCCAAAAACCCAGTTACAGCAGTTACAAAGAAATCATTGCTAACTCCCTATTGAACCTTGGCCAAATAGCAGAAGAAACCCTAGCCACAGAAGGATACCTGCCTGAAAGTGATCTGCAAGACTGCAAACCCACCTCTAATGCAGTCCCACATTTAAATGAGGAGGTGGGAGAAGAAGTTGTTGAGGAATGTGAAAAAGAAATCATCATCCAAACGGAAGATGCTGAAGAAGTCATTGAGGTCACAAGTGAGCAGGGCAGTGAGCCTGGGCTTGAACCTCGAGAGGAGGTGGGCTGCGAGGAGGAGTGCAAGCTGCAGGAAGCCGCAGAGGACGATGATGATGACATTGATGACGAGGAGGAGGAGGAGGAAGAGGATGAGGATGATGAAGGGGAGGAGGATGGAGATGATGAGGAGGAAGAAGATGCAAGGACTGATCTGATCTGTGAGGAAATGCCTCATGGTTCACATGACTCTCAAAAAATCCACCATGAAGGGCAGCTTAGTCCCAAACCTGATTATGATGTTGTTGTGGAGGTGCGATCAGATGATGAGAAGGATGATGACACTCACTCTCAAAAGTCTGCTGTGACGGACGAGTCTGAAATGTATGACATGATGACCAGGGGGAACCTGGGCTTACTAGAGCAGGCAATTGCTTTGAAGGCCGAGCAGGTTAAGGTGGTAAGGGAACCAGGAAGGTTGCCTGGGGAACATGTAAAGCACTACCAGGCAGATGACAAGCACAACAGAACCATGGAAGCGATACGAAAAAACTACTACAGGAAAGGTATTTAAAAGAGGCTGTCTGTAAAGAGCATGCTTGAACTGTTTTATGTCAGAAATAAACTGAATTTCACCACTTAGTAGTCAATAAGAATACATGAACCTTTCTCAGAGACCGAAAGCTCTTTCATGATGAAACTGGGTTCTATTTGTACTGAAGGGGGAATACAGCAACGAAAGGAGTTAGATAATAGTTTTTGTCCAAAACCTTCTGATTGGTGAGATTCAGAATGGCTCCTTTAAGAAAACCCAAAATACAGAATTACTATCTCAATGTGTACAAAACATCTTTAAATCCTTGCTGTCACCTATATCACTTCTCGCACTGTCTCCTTATTTACATATGAAAAGGCAAATATAAAAAAAACACGCCTAACTGAATATTTAAATAATGCGTTTCTCCTGGCCTCCTTTTTCAAACAAACTCCTAAATATGGCCTCTCTTTCCTTTGGTAGGTCACCACAGCACTTCCACTGCTTTCGTTTTATTTAAATGAGTACGTGGGCAAAGTCTCATAAGGAAAAAGCATCTAGAAAAGGTTGTGCTCACAGACTCATTACAGCCTTTGTTGATAGTTTAGCTCACGTTATTGCATTAGCTTTGCCCACAGTTCACATTATAAAATGGTTTTAATTATCAGTTTTATTAGAACCTTTCCATGCTCACTGATCTCATTATGATTGTTGTCCAATTCATGAGCCTCGTTGCACACTTAGTTGTGGGTTTCTCATTATCAACCTTCTCGTGCTCGTGAATCTCACTGTCACCATGTTGCGTTGGTGGGCTTCATTACAACCTTTGTCACTTCTATGTATTTCTTTATAGATCCTTTGTCATGCTGAAACGTTTCAGATAGTAGGAAGTCCTTGGATATAATAGTCCCTCTTGTCTCTCAGTACGTGTGTATAGCTGCCCCAAACACATCATTATAATGTGTGAGCCTTAAAAATTGTAAAGCCGAAGCAAGATGTACTGGATTTGCAAATCTGTTTTTAGATGCCGATGACAGTTTCTTTGCTCTCAAACCCTAATCTCTACCTTCCTTTCCTCTTAGATCCATCAAGACCTGAGAAACGGGAGATCAAATGCCCTACTCCAGGCTGTGACGGCACTGGCCACGTCACTGGGTTGTACCCTCACCACCGCAGTCTGTCTGGATGCCCCCATAAGGATAGGATACCTCCTGAGAGTGAGTAGGCCATACTGAGTTTAGAGGCTATCTAGTGATGATGATACAATCCAACAATGGGAGGATGCACACATTCTACTGTCCTCAATTCCTTGGGTGGAGTATTAACTCTGATGGTTCATGCAATTAAAAAGCAGTTATTTATTCCAAGCAGACCATGCACTAGCATGGATGCAAAAACACGTTGGAAGCTTTAAAACATTTCATAGGGCTGAAAATTTAGCAATATAACATTTTACTCTATTGTATTGTGGTGTTTTGTAAGTGCTTCATAAAGACATGGTATACAAATTACGATTAATATATATCTGGTTATAAAATATTTATTTTCCCTGATTCTCGAATAGGATTTACAAATATTCTCGGGAAAACTTGGGAATTTTTAATGTAAGACACCTGAAATCTCATTCATCAGAAGGGAGTCTCACAGTACGGCAGACTCACACTTGTCATTACTGATCAGCCAGATAATTTTTGATAAAGTCTCACAAACAAGGATTTCATTCAATGTTGTCAGTAAATCATGTTTTAGTCCAAAACCTGGAATGCTGAAAATGTTACACTTTTGTACTTCGAGAACTCAACTATGATATCCTAAAAGATTTAACATTTTATTTCATCCTGTTTAAATCATTCACATCCTTGTGTCCAAATGTCCACATTTAAAACAAAAATGCTTAGAAATTTGCAATCCAAATTTAGTACAATAGGCCAACCATTGGCTATTTTTAAAATGCAAAATTGTGCTGTACTTTTAGTAAAAGGAAACAACTGTCCATTTCAAGTTGAACAAACAACTTAAGTTGTTGGTCAAGAAGTTTGACAAAGCTTAAACATAAAAAAGTATTTAAAAGTGTGGAAAGAGACACAAAATGCTTATTAGCAGGCCTTTTTCTTGACGAGTGGCACTTGTGTGCTTTGTGGTCACATTTGTTCCCCAACATTTGAGAAATGTATTATCAATAATAGTATAGCATTTACTCATACATACATAAGTAATCAAATCATGGAGGTTACTCAAAAGGGATTTCTACATCTCTCCTTGACATCTGTGAGTTTAGGACGAACGGCTTATTTAATAAACTCACTAATGCTGATTGCCACATAAGAGGAATAGTGTAGGTTGTATGAGAACAATTTAAATCATCTCATTTTTATGGATTTTTAATATTTAATTGTATTTTGTAAGGCTGTCTGCAGATGACAATAAAATAAATATGACTATGTTGAAGTGGAAAAGCTTCTTGAGGTACTGAGTCAAGGATTGCACATCTCCCTGTTCCCTGTGTGCTCCAAAATCTCAAGTAGTCTGTCCTGCCCATGAATTGATTTTGGTCATTCTATGTATTGCTTATAGGTTTTTATGTCCTTGAGATATAAGAATTCCCCTTGACTTTAGCTGGTGGTGGATCAGAACTGTGTACTCAGAACCATCCCTTTTCAAATACCTTTTTTTTTTGCACTTCCTTTCCTATCAAATCACCGCACCTGCACAGTTATGGGTTCTGTGACACACCCTGTGTGTGTATGCTAGGACTGATAACCATTCTGAGAGAAAAAATGTGCCAATCCTACTCAGCTTGCCACCTTTCTCGCTGAAAAATAATGGCCATCCGTTTATATTTTTAGGCACTGGAAGAACTAAGAACAAGTGCCTCCAAACGATTTTTAGTAAAATCCTCCATATTATTTTTTAACAATCGGTGTATGCCATTGTTTGCTATGATAATCGTACAGGTATGGTTTAGACAGCTTCAAAGGGCATATAGAGTGAATGAATAATGTATTTGCTATTTTAAGTTTATGTCTCATGAGGGAAAATGCAGGATTTTGTTGATATTCCCAATATTTTTACTGGCTGTCACATAAGACTAATTCCAGTAAAATACTGGCCAGGTGGCAGTGATACATATATGTACATTGCTAGCGAGACATCTGAAATAAGGGTCACTTGATAGCGGTGAATTCATGCCAACATTTTAGTAGAGGTAAGTGAGAGATTAAAAAAACAATAATTGGGAGAACGTAATTCCCCCATTGACTTCTATTGACAGAGTCAATATCAGTCAGGCAGGAGACAGACAAAATTAAGCCATTTTTGGCTTTAAAAAATAGGAAGTCCTATTCCTGCCCCCACACACACCCCCCACCACCACCACACACACAAGAGCAGGCCTCTTGGCATGTATGTAGTGAGCAACGTTAGAAGAACCGAACAAGCCCCCGTGCACTAATATGTAAACAAATGATGACAGCAGACAACACCTTCCAACATATCAACTTTGTCTGTTTAGAATGAAAAAACAATTAAATTAGCCAGGACACCGTTAAGTGGACATGTAACGGGTTGACAGGTTTTCCCTCTGCCCGCATTAAAGTTTGGGGAGTGGTATCGCCCTCCTATTAGACGGGGTGTCGCGCTTGAACTATTTCCAGCACGACCCCCGCAGCGCCGGCACCCCAGGGCCCCTCCGGTCGGCCGGTGTCCGAGGGACAGGCCTGCTCCCTGGGGCCGCTGCCCGTTCCTGTGGCCGCGGTTTTCACCCGCCCTTCTCCTCCCCGGAGCTCGGTGTCCCCGCTCTGGTGAGGCCCTGGCACCCGAAGGGCCCGGCTACTACACCGGGCTGTTCCCCGGTAAAGGCCCAGGTAGGCCTCCGGGCGGTGAGGGGCCTACAACAACATCCGTGCCCCGGGCCTCCGGCCTCAGCAGTTTGTGGGAGGCCTCAAAAGCGAGGCCCGTTCGTCCGGAACGAGAACTGGACCCCCGGGCTGGCTCTCGCCTCCTTGCTTCGGGGAGCGGCCGGGTCGGGCGACAGCTTCCCGGAGAAGGCCGCCGCGCCTGCCTGCCTCGAGCCCGGGGTAGCGGCCTGCGCCGGCCCTGGCTCCGAGGGGGTCTTGTTCTTGTGTCGTATCGAGGGTTCCCACCTTTCCCAGAGAAACATACAGGCCACCTGCTCACTTTTAACAAACTCCAGCACCTGACTCTTAAGTGGTTTTTCAGGAAATCCGTGTATTAATTTTTAACATGGCCTCTTTGTCTTTTAGTGTACATTATTTTCAGTCAGGGGTCATTAGAATACATGTCAAAGAGTTTTCTTCTTATATTTATGGTTTAAAGTACGTACTGATGGGGAAAATACCAGCGTTAGATTATTTTCTAATTTTTGTACTGACTGGTATATTAAAAAAAATTCATACCGATCCACCCAGGTAGCTAGTCGCACGGTTATCTGATGATATACATTGTGAAAGGAAGGTGCTTTGCCAGTTTTGGTCTTTTTCTTAATTTACAGAGTCGCATTGCTGAATATAAGGTAATGTGGACTTGAACCTAAATAAAACATAAGCATACATGCTAATAGACCTGATTCACAGTCCTTTTAACTTACATGGTGCAACCAAGTGACACACAATATTGGCTTCCCTCACAGGGTCCTCTGGTGAAGTGCCAATATCACACAGTGGCAGGGAAAACAAGCTGAAAACCACTGTAAACAGTGGTTTTCAGCTTGTTTTTGGAGGCTTTTAACTGCCGATGTCCATTAATGGGTGTGAAAACAACCCAGTACATGGCAGCAGCGTCAGGAAGCTTTTATTTTTTTCCCTTTTTTTTTGAGGAGGGAGTTAGAGGCTGGAGTAGGGGCAAAAGTGCTTCTCGGCACGAGGCCTGCCCCCTACAAGGCCCCACCCCCTCCTCACACTTTTTTGGTGAAGTTCTCAGGTTTGGATTCAGGCGGGAGACTCCCAAATTTCAAAGCTATAATGTCTTTATTTTACCAGTTTCCCACCTGAAATTGCCCCTGCTTCCATAAAAGTTATTGGTGAAAATACATTCCCTCAATTTCTTTCAAACTCTCCCACTTTCATGCTTCTAAAATGTTGGCATGTATTCCTAACTCTTTTTGCTATTGTAATTTTGGATATGCCAGCGACAACTATGCCCTTGGAGAGCTGCCTGCTTAGTTCTTTGACAGAGCTCACTTTAGCTTTACAGAGGCCTGGTACGTGTATTTTATAGCTCGCACTTTTTATGACAGAGCCGGTACAAAATTTTGAAAAATCAGCAAAAGCCAATATATTTTCCCCATTTGAAATACGATCTTCCAACAAGTAATTACCTAAAAAGTATGTGGAAGTTATCAAACATAATCATAAAGGATTCAGAAAGTAAAGATGCATAAATGTTTTGGGGAAAAAATTAATGATTTTACAAAAAATCTTAATTAAGTAGCCGACTTTCAGAATCCTCAAACATAAGCAAATGGCCTGTATTCTTCTTTGACAAAGACAGTAACCTAAATTGCTTTTGGGCTCGTCCCTGTGACACAAAGGAGGGTGTGGATAGAGGTCAGTTAGCATGCCTGTTCCTGTGCTCTGAAGGAAAACCTGTTATGAAACAGGACAGAACAGGCATTTTCCTGGGGTAGCCCTGAGGCCCCAGAGGGAACCTTATCCGGTTTACCCCCCTGTCTCTGGAGAGGGGCTTCTTTCCATGACTAGCACTCAGCAACAGAACATCATCTTTTTCAATGACTAGTTGGTCACTAGTGTAATAATAAATGTTGAGGCCCTAGTGGGCCCCTGAGGTTCTAGCTAACGTTTTACTAGCACTTGTGCCCTGTCCTTCTTCTGGTGTCTGTTGTCCTGGGGAAGGATTGCTGAATGGGGTGAGGATGCACCACTACACCACATGGCTGTATTTCGCACTCATTAGGAGCTAAATGTACCCGATTGTACAGTGCATCTCAACATATTTTGCTGCATTAAGCAAAGAATACTTTTTACGCCCCCTTATGTTAACTGGGTGCCTCTCCAGGCCTAGTTCAAAACACTGCAGAGCTACATGATGGTGGTGCCACTCAGCAAGTGCCACAGAAAGCAAGCCACTGTTAAGACGTGTATTGAATTATCCCTGCTAGTCTTTTCTGTTTGTATTAATTGCAAGTAAATAGGATTAGTTGTATTTCCTTACAAGGGTAATCATATTGGCGTGTCTGTAATTCCCAATGTACCAGTGCCTGTGCCTTAGCAAATTTGACTCACGGCTGGAACTGTCGGACTGACTGTGTCCCAACCTTACCAGCCTTTCAAAGGAACCAGCCTGTATGAAAATCTCCAGATTTATCGAGAGGCCAATCAGTGACTTGTTGTATGAATTCTCTTTCTTGATCAGGAGGACTACTGGTAAACCTGGAGGACTCCCTCAAGTTAATTTAGATTGTGCCCTTGGAAAGAATGAGGACTCCTCTGTTTAAAACAATGGAGTCATTGGTAGGTAAAATGCTCGCTTAGGACCAGTGAGTTCACAAGGAATGCCGAATAGCTCTCTAAAATCTGCACCAAGTGGTCCAACCTGGATCATTAGCAGCAGAGAATGCGTCAGCAACCTCTTTGGCATGTACAGCCTGTATTAGCTGGTGAATGAAAGGCCTTATGTTTCTTCCATGAATAGAGAGCGGATGTGCCCAGCATGCAAACAGAACGGAATATTGTGTACTTATGATAATGGAGCAATAGGGGAAGAAAAAATGGCCTTATCTGTCATTTTCAAAGGTTGCACTCCAACAAACAAATGCAGCGCTGCAGGAGATGAACAGAGAGAGAGAGCATCCCTGTCTACAAACCTTCAAAGATGGTGAACGAAAAAAGACTGACAATATGTAAAGGCTGCTGATAATGCCAACTGCACTAATTCAGGCGCTTACAATTAAAAGTGGTGAAGAAAGAAAGGAATATCATATGTTGTGTTGTGAAAGAGAGGATAGAAAACAGACATTGGCTGGAATAGCTACAAATGAACAGGCAGCATGAACAAAACATGGGTGTTGACAATGCAGGAATCTCATCCAAGATTTGCAGAATTGTAGTTGTTGCTCGCAGGAATGTTCCAATGTGGGATAAATAGAAGGGGCAGGAGGTTTAGAGAAGGGGGAATTCATGTAAAAGCATGCTCAAGAGAAGTGTAATGAGAAATCCTCTGATTTGTGGTGGATATGTGTAGATTGGCGAATCCACTGTCGGAATTTCTTCCGCCCTGGATTTTGCTCTTCAACAACAGTAGGTATTGTACTCTAGTTCAATACCTCGGTTCTGTACAATTCTATAAAATGCTGTTACTGTTTTTATTTGATATGTGAGCATTTTCTCCTGGCAAAAAATTATTTTCTTCATTGCATTCCAATGGGAGTTCTGAACACCTTTGGGATGTCCTGTCCAAATTTCTGAAATTGAAAATGTCACTGTGCACTTCGTATTTTTGTAAGCTTCTGAGTTTTGCCTTAACGTATTTCATATTCACTCTGTACAGTCTTGGCCATGCATGAAAATGTGTTAAAGTGCCCAACACGGGGGTGCACGGGACAAGGACACGTGAACAGTAACCGCAACACGCATAGAAGGTACAGTGTTTAATAGACAAAGGTCAATCTGTCCCTATTTCGTATACTCTTTTAGAATTTATTTTTCATTACAATAGATTTAACTAAGCCTGAAAAACAAAACAATGGGAAAACGCAAGAGACGTTCTACTCATTGTTTTACCCCTGCAGTGTACATTAGGTAATACATGTTAGATAAATTAAATGGTGTCTCTCGTTATATCTTAGTCCTAGTCAGGCGGTGTAAAGCAGCTAATGAACATAACTGAGTTAGAGGTGTGACAATCGTCAGCTGTCTCTGAACTGTCCCATGCTTTTAGGACTTTGCTAACCATCTTCTGGGTGTCTGCAGTCACCTACACTGATGGAATTATAGCTGCCTAGATGTGGTTTGTGCTGGACATTAAGAGCTGCAGTGAAGAAAATTCCAGGCACATCTTGGAACGTTTTAAATGTGTTTGCTACATCCAGCATTTTTTAACCCAATGAACTTGATTTTCTCTTATTCTTTGTGCTAAAAACACTTGTGAACTAAACCCAGCTGTTGCAACTCAAGCAAGTGGGTACCATCTGCATCCAGTATACTGGAATTTCCGTCTGGACCAGGGCAGTTGCTTTGCTGTATACCCAAATAACAGTTGAAGGGGCAAGAAACCTGGCAGGAGGGGACTAGGGAGATGCCTTGGGGTCCAAATTGAGGTTCAGCAATATGGACAATGTAGAGTTTATTCCACTCAGATTGATGTTTCACTTGGTCTGCAGAATATAATGATTGTCCTCCTGGACCCAGGCTTTTCTCACTGAACTCTGTTCTTATTCCTTGCAGCTTATCGGGGTGTCCTATTGCAGCTGCTGAAAAACTAGCCAAATCCCACGAGAAGCAACCAACACAGCCAGGAGATCTGACCAAGAGCAGCTCCAACTCGGACCGGATACTCAGGTGGGGCAGCTGGATAGGGAGTTCAACAAAGCTTTGCAATTGACTCACTGCCTAAGGTTTTTTAAAGGCCACTAGTCTGAGCTGTTCGTCTGTTCATCTTGAATACTTTTCTGTTCGAACAGGTGACACATGTGGGACATACTAGCACTGCAACACTGCGTGCACAGGCCCATTTAGTAGCATCTTTAGTATCACTTTGAACAAAGAAGGCTGTAGTTCGGTGGCATTCAATTGCCACAGGCTACATTTACACAACTAAATTCCCTTTCAGTCGTGTTAGAGGACTGAACACCAAATCATACTAGCTGAATAGCTTCTCCTTCCTACCAACCCACAAGTATAATCCTTCCAAAGATGTGCAACGCATGTGTTATGATCCCTCTGCCGTGTTGTAGGTGGTGTGGCAAACTGAATCACTCAGTAGTGATGGTGTAATGCTAAAGTGAAACTTGACAGCCACACACAGTACCAGTAGCAAGTGAGTACCATATAGTAGAGATTGCCTTTACAAGCATCAAGTATGGCCACACAGTGCACGTTTAACTGAAAATTCTCTCTCTGAAATCTGCTCAGTTGCCTATTGCTCAGGACATTAGCACTGACCCTTATACATCCTTTTCCAAAGTCTAGTTGCCTGATGGCAGTCCTGACTTGAAATAGGTTACTGGATGTTTTTATGATTCTTGACTAAGCATCATAAGGAGAATTCGGTTTTTATTCTGAAGTGCTCGCTGTTTTTTTTTAAAGAGATAAAAAAATATTGGTTTATCTTTGGAATAATAGATCAAGCACTCTGCATGCAAGGTTATGTTGGAAACTAAAATTGCAGTACATTTACATAAGTGAGTACTCTTACAGATTTACACATGTGAAATATTGTTTGAAAGTGATTACTTAGCTAGTCAGGTATACACAATAGTAATGGCTTTCTTACAGCTCCTACGTTACAATATTGACCCTCTTAGGAAATTGACTCTCTGGAAACAAAGGGCAAATCAAGAATTTGAAATAGGCCCACGGTTGTTTTACTGGACAACCCTCGACGACCAGGCACAGTGCTTGGAGACAGGTTACTGCCAATACTTCCGATGGCTGGACAACCCTCGACGACCCAGCACAGTGCTTGGAGACAGGTTACTGCCAATACTTCCGATGGCTGGACAACCCTCGACTACCCAGCACAGTGCTTGGAGACAGGTTACTGCAAATACTTCCGATGGCTGGACAACCCTCGACGACCCAGCACAGTGCTTGGAGACAGGTTACTGCCAATACTTCCGATGGCTGCACAGCCCTCGACGACCCAGCACAGTGCTTGGAGACAGGTTACTGCCAATACTTCCGATGGCTGGACAACCCTCGACGACCCAGCACAGTGCTTGGAGACAGGTTACTGCCAATACTTCCGATGGCTGGACAATTAGTACTTAGTAAAAGATTTATATCAAGCACCAGTCCGCGGTATTCCTGGCCATAACCTCATGTGAATCTAGCTCCTGGAAATGAACACCACCTCTGTGAGGTCTACTACACCTGGCGTATGTATTAAATGGCATGGAATAGGGTACCCATCTTTTAGCTGCTAATCACCCATCCTGGTTTGGTCTGCTTTCGTTCTTTTTGTTTGTAAGTAATGCTAGAGGCACGACAGCCTTTTCCTTATGGCTGATTGTAGTTTGTTTTTATATGAATGGAATGATCCATATCTCACTCCCCCAGCGAAGATGGAAGCACAAGTCACTGACCAAAGTCCAAACTCACACACACACTTCCAATTTTACCTGGTCTCGATACGTTGCTGGTAAGGCCAAAGTTAGAGCATTTCCTATTTCTCTCATTGTTTATAGCTTTAGCAGACAGTGAAGGGAGAGAGAGAGAAGCAAAGGTGATATAGTGAAGCCAGAGACTGGATGACAGTATTTTTGTCTCTCTAGCTCCAAATTATGCCTACCAAACCCATCTCCATCATTTAAAAATTGTGCATTCCCGGATTCCATTTCTGTCTGTGAGTCAGTTAAGCAGTACTTCTTCGACTGTTACTTGTGTTACAAGCGTATAGGAACTCAAATTTCAAGTAGTGAAAACAGCTGTATTCTGAGAGATAAAGGGGGTTATTCTAACTTTGGAGGAGTGTTAATCCGTCCCAAAAGTGACGGTAAAGTGACGGATATACCACCAGCCGTATTACGAGTTCCATAGGATATAATGGACTCGTAATACGGCTGGTGGTAAATCCGTCACTTTTCCGTCACTTTTGGGACGGATTAACACCTCCTCCAAAGTTAGGATAACCCCCAAAGTTTGGAACCAAAAAGCTTGTAATAATACAGCCGAAATGGAGTAGTTTATGCTCACATTAACAGGAACATTTGTTGAGGAATTTTCTGAAACTAGCAATATGTTTAAAAGTAATATTGAATTTGAAAACCGTTACCACACATTCTTTCAGTTTTATGTAATTTGGTAACATTTGAAAAAAAAATACATTAGAGTTTTTGATTTCCACCAGTTTGAGATATTCCAATACATTATTTTAGAGAAATACTGTAGTGAGTGTACTGACTAAACTCTGTCATCTCCTTACATCTGCTAAATGATAAATTGCCTAAAACAAAATTCGGCCAATGTAAAGTTCTTTTCGGAGGCAGTTATCTGTTCACCCCACCTTAACCTATGGGACACTGTGGGTAGAGAGGTTCAGTGACCAGCTTGTATAGACCAACCCATAAAAAGGTTATGCGACTACATAGAAAAAGGTCAGAGAGTCATTGTATCTAAGATACTTGGAGTTTTGAAGCCCAGAATGATTGTCCCTTCCAAGAGATATGGTATTGCACAGACAAAGGTTGATCTAGTTGGCTCCTCTAAAAGATACGGTGCTCCATATGCAAAGGTTAAAGACAGTCAGGCTCTGAGAGTTGTGGTGTTTTATAGTCCAGATTTGATGCATTTTTCAGGGAACGTAGTTTTAATTTTTGCAAAGGTCTGAATAGTTGCTTTTTATAACAAGCTGTACCGTACACAGCAGGGTTGACCAAGAGATGTGATGTTCCATATGAAAGTCTAGAATGGTTGTATTTTTAAGAGCTGTGGTGTCTCACTGGTAAAGGCCAGAATGAGTATATTGTCTAAGAGAAGACACCATATTGTTTGTCTCTGCCAGCGTTCTAGTGAGTGCTCCCCCAGCTTCCTTGGACAGATCCTCCTGATGATCTGAGTAGTTCTTCCAAACAACAGAATTATTTCACAGACTCATCTACAGTGTTCATTGCTCTTCTGTAATTTTACTTGTGAAGAACGTCCTCCAACTTGAGATGCCCAAAATTCCCATTTGTCAAATGAAGGAGATGTATTACCCATTCCTTCTGGAGTGGTGGTCTTCCAAATGATTTGGTGCTGACAGACAGGCAAAGGCACAGTGTTACATGAGGAACATTCTCTCAGTCTTTCTTCTATATGTAGGGGCTTTCTCAACCCTGAGAGTTGCCCTTGCAAAGGTCCATCTCCACCAGTCAGGATAAATTTGTATTCATTATAAGTGTGAGTGCAACATGCTTTTTCTACCCATTCAATGTATGTATATATTGCCACTTTAATGAGCTCCCTCTGACAGTTTGCCATCTCATCTAAGAGGAAAGTATTATTAATGGTTGCTTTACGTGCACTTCTTTCAGGCCCATGTGCTTCGTGAAGCAGTTGGAAATTCCACAGTATGGAAACTACCGCCCCAACGTGGTCCCTGCCACCCCCAGGGCCAACCTTGCCAAGGAGCTGGAGAAATATTCCAAGGTCACCTTCGATTATGCAAGTTTCGATGCTCAGGTTTTTGGCAAGCGCTTGATCGCCCCAAAGGTTCAGCCAAGCGATGCCTCGCCCAAGGCCTTAAAGTGTAAGTTGAAAGATCTGCTTGCAAAGTTTCTCCTGCAAAGTGAATTTAATAAAAAACATACATTTTAGCAGCCCTAAGTTTAACACTGCTTCCCTTTCTGTTACAGCTGTAGCACGGCACTTAGTTAACACCCTTCTTTCTGCTCTTGTATTATGATTCCCACCCAGTTTCTGCTCCAAAACCCATTCAGTTCATAGCTATAAGGCAGTCACCGCTTTGAACAAATTATTTACGTGTTTTCAGAAACATGTCTTATTTATTTAGTGAACCAATGTTATGGAAACAACCTACGCTAAAAAAATCCATGTTTCACCCCAGGATATATACCCATTAAGGTATCCATAATCACTATGAAAAAAATAGAAAGATTTTGGAAAGCTTGTGCCTCTGAAAGGTTGCTAGAAGTATTATTTGCTCTCTCTTTATATGAATTAGCACACAAGGAACCTCCATCTATGCAGACAAGGTTCACTCCGGGATCCACTTACTTAACCAGTGTGATCCACACACTAGAAAAACACGATCCATCCAGTACTAAAGGTTTCAACCCTGTAACAAAATATACAGCCCCACTAATGCATTCTCTAAAGAGCAGGGTCATAGACTGTTATTGTCCTCCTTTTAGGGAAGTCCAATTAAATGACTTTTCATTTCCACCCTGAGCTTCTGGGACCTGCAATCTGCGTTCCCTTACCTCTCCAAGCATCTGATGCACAAATCATATTTTGTAAGAATATAAACAACCAGCACAATTAATCCATAGTAAGAGATGTCGTAATGGACATGGGAAGTATAACACTAATGTCAGATAATATATAGTTGATTCCATATCTAGAACCATGGAGAGAGAAACGCAGAAACCAAAGTAAGTTTTTGACTCTCGCATTAGTTTAATTTAAATGTCCTTTGGGTGCGGCAGCAGCTACTAAATATGAGCAACTCCCAAATGTGTTTGTGGGAGGTTTTTTTTTTCATGAAATTTCCACTGCGTCTTTTGTACTCCCGGGAGCGGATGGTTATAGCTTGAAGCACTTCTTTCCTGGAGCTAACTGTTATGGTTTTCCAGAAGGCAAATCTTCCTGTATGATTAATGTGAGTTAGCTGAAGGTTCACTCTCAGCTCTCCAAGAGCCAGCCTGTTGGGTACCTGCCTGCCCAATCACGAATTCATCTATACCTGGCAAGCCCGCCAGTCTTGTTAGAGGTCTCCACAGCTTGCCAGCTATCAACTGTTGCCAGCTGTGAGTCTTCACAACCCACAATGAGTCTTAACCTGTCTACCAGGTATTTATCACAACCAGTGTTGGTTCAACCAATTTCTACCAGGGGCCCCACCTCCCAGATCCTCACAAACATGGGTTGGGCCCACCAGGAACTTGCCTGCTATATTGGGTCAGTTGTACGGGTCGAAACTTACTCGTGGCAAGAAAAGCCAGGACAGCATCTTTCAAAATGTTGCTGCACGAAGTTCTATATTCAGAAAAAGGGAGGCCAACCTGTCATATCTGCTTTATACCTCAGTTATTATCTTTTTCTGATCCGAAAAAAATTGCTGGGAATAGCAGAATTCCAGATATTAAATAAACTGGCTTTAGTTCCTGTTTAGGGATCTTTACATAGAGAACATAGGGTCGCTCAATGCTACTGCAGAGGTTCTCAGGGAAGGCGGCAGCACCTCGCTAGCATCCCATTCCATGGTCTAGACCTACAAGCTGTGCCCCTTCCTGTCTGCCAACCAGTGGTCACCCAGCGATAGGCATCTAACAGACCTGATCCAATTGTTGCGTTGTACAGTGGCAGTCTGTGCAGCCCTTACTGTCGTCCTTGATTAAGACTGATGGAAAAGCCATTTCTCTTCCAGTGCAAATAATTCATGCACCTAATAGGTGTTGTGATTTTCAAGATGAATAGATGATTTCCAAGTAATTGTCCTGACAAAACGAATTTCAGCAAAGTCCCCTTGGATAAGCCCCTCTATGTGACTCGTCACTTACTGAAATATAATTTGCTCAGTCGGTAATGGAGAATGCATGCAAAATTGTGGCACTCTGTGTGAGGGTGGCTTGAAAATTGTCATACTCCTTTGAAAATCCATGTCTTTTTTTCACTTACAAATGTTAAGACAAATAACAACAGTGCATACCTAAGAAAATTAACAACACATCGAGACATTGAGTTCTCATAAATGAGGAAACACAGCAGATAAATGTGAAATGAGGGCGGCAGAGGAAGGCTCCAAGACTCCGTTTTTTAAAAAAAATGATTTCGTCAGGCAGCGACTCCAAGCTTAAGCGAAGAGAAATGTGTTAATTAAAAAAAACGTAAAATCATGAAATGCGGATGCCCAATCTGTTCAGCATAACAGAACATCGTTGCTTGGCTGTGCAAATACTACGGATCTTACTTTTTCTTACTTAAATATTTTTATTTCTGGTTTTGCTTGAAAGTGAAACTTTATGAAACTGAGGCTTGATCAATATAAAGAAGATGTACATGTCACTTTTGGCATAAAGCCATCGATGTATACGAGGGAAAGCTACAGCGCACCTATCAGAAATGCATTACTCCACAGGTAAAATACGTTTTCAAAACCATGCCTGTTTCGAAAAACGAAGGGTGAGTCCCAATTTGAACAGTGCCGAAAATGTCGAAGAACTGAACCACAAAGTAATTAATACTAAAATTAAAATGCAGGCACGTTTGGAAAATAAAGAAGAAAATGCACATTTCAAAAAGGTAACCGTTTCCAAACAAATTCTGAAAAGGCCCCTGAGGAATGCTACAAAACGGCAGCGCAGATTGCATTTTCATACTAGAATTTGCTGAACTTCAGCTTTTTGCACATAAAAATGAAAACCTCTTGGAGGCCTAGGTAGAGAGATGACCAAATTGCAAGCATTACTCCAAAAGTTTTTTTTAAAGAAAATCTGGTGTCTGGTACAGCAGGCCCATCTCCTAAAGTCACTCTTTCGGTGGGAATTAGATAAACCAAGGACTTTTTAGCACAGTATTTATTGTAATTTATCACATTTCAATATTTGCAGAGAGAGTCATGCGCACAAACATAAATCTCCCTTTCCTCAGGTATGTGCTATCCAGAAAGATCAGGTTCTCATTGTTCTGTTCTCACCTCCTTTGTGCCATAGTTTAAACTATTGCAATTAATTCCTCTGTCCTTCAGAACCCTCTTTGCCAAAATGAAGCAAGAGAAAGACGTGTCGATTGAGTGATGTCATTTGGGTAGACATCTTCTCAAGAGTCACAGAAAGTCTTTTTTTACGGATATTATTCCCCACTCCAAGGCCCATTTTTATTCACTGGGTGTTTGAACCCGCGAGGAAACGGACTGAGGATTTTCAATCCTGTACCAATCCTCTGTACTCTTTTTTGCAGCCAAATCTTTTCCAAAGGCCCCCTCCCCCAGCCACAGCCCTTCCAGCAGTTACATGAAGAGCACCTCTTCCTCCTCCACAGGCTTCGACTACACGCACGATGCTGAAGCTGCGCACATGGCCGCCACTGCCATCCTCAACCTGTCTACCCGCTGCTGGGAAATGCCAGAGAATCTCAGTGCAAAGCAGGATCATCCAGGCAAGGTAAGCTGAAGACAAAACCCCTGGGGATCCCATGGCTAGACCAGAAGTCACCTAACGTCTGTGGCCCGAGGGTTATTCCACTGGGAGGCTTTCTGGGTCTTGGCTGTTGCTCCTAAAGAAACACAATAAACTATTGTGGAAATAATAAGAGGCTACTTTGGAGGATGGTCACCTTCTAGAAAGTATCAGGGTATTCGTGAGCTTATGTAGAAGCATTTTGCACTAGAAGGGAAACATTCAGTTTGGCATCTCGAACAAGGGATTGCATTCTTGTAGAGTATGTGGCCAAGTGTAGAGCGCATAAATGGTGCCCAGACCAGGAATGGGGGGACGTAATGCCAATGTATTTGGTCAGGGTGGTGTTCTTGCTAAAGGTATCTTGGTGCAGGAGAGGTGTATCCTGATAGTATGTGGGGGTAGAGGGTGTGGATTGAACTGCTAGGTGGTGCCTTTGGCGATAGGTGAGGCTTCTTGAAAATTATCTGAGACTATGATAAAGCTCTTTGAAGGAGTACAGCTTGAATGGCCAGGTGTCTCTGAAAAGAATAGCCTTTTGAAAGTAAATGTTGCATGTGTATAATTATTATCGATATACCCGTAAAGAAAGCATTGCTTTGTAGGTGCTTGTGTGGAAGGAGGTCAGTGTGGATAGAAGGGGATACTGATGTTCACATAGATATTTGGTTTGCTGATATCAGTACCTAGCTGCGGTTCTGTTATTACCGTATTAATTTCCACGAAGGAGATAGAATCTTATTTAACAAAGAGGGTTCTTGGGGTGGGGGCGGGCCTACTGTTGGCCACACAGAGGAACAAACCAGATCCATTTGCCTCCTTTTTAAGTCCGAATCTTGCATATTACGAGATATTTCGTGATGGCATGCAGCATAGTGGCAAACATCATGCTCCTTTGTGGACACTGTATTCAATCTGGCGTGACTACTTTCGGCATATTTATGTACCTGTAATTAGTTATGTACAATGAGCGTTCTTTCCTCCATTGATGTGCTGTCAGGAGACAAACTTATAGAACTGGTGCTGGCTTCTTACATAGATGTTTGTTTTCTACATGACTTTAAAGGCTGCCTCTAAAGATTGTGTTCTTTTGAGGAAAGAAGGCAACAAAGACACGGCATAAAAAGTGAATTTTGATTTTTAAAAATGCAGATGAGGAAATGACCGTCATTACAAGAAGGCGTGATCTCACTATTCATGACATTAGAGACTAAACGGTTGTTATGATACGATGATCTGGGTATAATGTTAGAGCATGGATAAGGAAACAGGTTGATTGCAGTAAATGGATGGCAGTCATGGTATAAATGGATTATGAGAAAGGTAGGAATTGTCTAGTAAGTGGGTGTGATTTTAGTAAGGGAAAGGCAAAGGAATATGATTGGGAACATGTGAAGAGGGCTTTACTCTGTTACTACACATATAAAGAGGAATACATGAGGCTTGTATTCATATTAATTTCTGGGTTCTGTTAAATGTATTTGTACTGAATCTGTTCAAGGTATTATTTATGCCAACATTGAGTATGTGGTAAAATCATACCCACAAATCAGGAACATTATGGACTAAGAATGTCTCCACTTGGCTTCAAAAGTTGAATGGTACTAGTTGTGCCATAACTTGTTCCATGGAGAGTGGGTTTATATGTAGCAAACAATAGCACAGCAGGGATCGATGGCCAACGGAAGATCTCTTTTTGATGTTTCAGTCTCTAGACATTGAAGTGGATGAGAATGGTACCCTTGACTTGAGCATGAACAAGCAGCGCAAGCGGGACAATGCCTTTCCCAGTAGCAGCAGCTGCAGTAGCAGCCCAAGCATGAAGTCCCCAGATGTGTCCCAACGCCAAAACAGCACCAGTGCCAGCAGCAGTACCATGACCTCACCGCAATCCAGCCAAACCTCGCGGCAGGACGAATGGGACGGCCCCATTGACTACACCAAACCACACAGACAGAGGGAGGAGGAGCCAGAAGAGGTAGGCAGATTTTGCATCATCTCGGAATCTAGAGCTCTTGTCAAGAAGTACTGTCACCAAATTACAATTATTTCCGAATATATCGGGTGCTTGGATTAGTTTGACTGTCTCTTAAGCACAGTTCATTGAGATGAACAATATTCACCTAGTTTTAGAACATCCAAACATCCTATGGGCAGGGATTTTTTATCTTCCCTTAGGACCTATATTTTTTAAAACATGGGCTCAGGTTTCAGTATATAAATCTTTAGAAAAGTGTTAAAATAATCCTTGATGAGAGTGAATTTTCCGCCTCATGGAATTTGTGATGCCTGTCTACATACTTTTTTTAAAAGAAAAAATTCTTGCCTAAAATAAGAAACATGGAAATGTGTGCAGTTTCCCGTCAGGTTTTAGATTGTACAGAAATGTTCAGGCCATAAGGTGCATACAATCGGCCACAATTCTTACCAAACCGAGAGTCCAGTGTATCATGAAAATTAAAGTAATCCTCGCTGCATTTAAAGAGCAGCCCTTCTTTGTTGAGGTTATTGGAGAATTTTTCAATTTCAGTTTTAGAGAAACTAGTGTCTCTAAGCTATGAAATGAGTAGTGCCCCAGCCTGTTTCACTCTGTAAAATCATAAAACTTTCCACAAAATGATGAAGAAAAACAGGTCTGAAGGAGTCCGCCTCTGCATTCAAACACACTACTCAGCCGGCACTGCTATTGTTGTCCTAAGTTTGGATTTTAACAAATTACTCAGATTTTCCAAATAACACAATATTTTTACTTGTCTTTTTTTTCTGTATGCCCTTCTGTTTCTCTGCCTCTTTATCTCTTTCTTACTGTCTTCCACTCCCACTCAACTCCACACTGCCTGTCTTGGCTCCTTTCTGCCCTACAGTCTGAGCAGGCAGCTGCCTCCTTCTCGTCCTCGGAGGCTGATGAGCAGGAAATGCAGGAGGAGAACTTTGAGGACCGGAAATATCCAGGCGAAGTGACATTAACCAACTTCAAGCTCAAATTCATGTCAAAGGACAACAAGAAAGAACTCCTCTCGTGAGTCACAGTCTATTGACTTAGGGAATAAAAAGGGGTTACTCGTTCATTAGAAGTTAGACCATGCAAAGAAGAACTCTAAACATGTGCTTGGTTCCCTTTCCAACTGTGATTTTTAAGCCCAACAGTTAAACTTTAGAAAACAAAGAGCACACACATGTTGCCATCACTCAAAGTCTCAAATGAAGAAGATGCATTTTCACCTTAGATGGTATTGTGAGGGCAAGGGGCACATTTTGGAAATGCAGAATCATGGCATGCTCAGAGAATTATTTAGCTCTGAGTTATTGTGGTTTTCCTTTGAGCATCACCAAGAAGAGAGCATGATGCCAGATTAAAGACTCTTTAGGCATGTTTTGGTAGCTTCACACCTTCCTATGAGCATGCCAGGCCTCCCAACCAGTCACAGTACAGTTAACATGGTGAATCATACACAGGAGAAGATCTTGACTATGTTTTGCTAATTAGTTTTAGCCAGTATCCACCACAAGCCATTAACTGAACACTGTGGTATCATAAGTACCAACTAAGTAAATCCAGAAATCCATAGACCATTTATCTTTGACCTTTCATACACTAGTTTTAAATATGTGCATAATTCCCAAAGGCAGGGCATACTTTCTTCATCACCCCTCCTTAATTTGGTTTTGAAATACACACATTTTAGTCTCCAGTTGTTGTATACACTATGCCAAGGAGGTTTGGGTCTTTTACATGAATCCTTCTGTTTTTTTCTAGCTTTGGTGGACCCCTGCATGAACACGGGTCCCGTACAACTAGCTAAAAATGGGTAAAGAGTTGTCAGCTGTTCTTAGGCAGTTGCTTGTTCCCTCGCAGTCGCAATTCCATGTGTAGTAACTTGTCATGAACCCAGATAGAAAGTGATACAGAAGAAGATAGCGCAGCCCTGTGATGGGCCCTTTGCTTCCTGAACTGACTGACTGGCAGCACACAAATCTCCCACTTAACTTACGTGAAAAATTGATATTCTCCCACCCAGATATTTTGCTGCACAGCGGGATATTCGGCCGGTACACGATGGGGGGTACCCCAGTCCAAAAGGGGGCGATGCAGCAAAGAAAGCAGGAGGATCCCTCCTGAATGAGTAAGTTGTAATAATTTACAAAAAAAAAGAAAATGTACATACGTTTTGGCAGTTTCACGAGGCAGCCTCCTGCGGGAATTTAGGAGCCCAGGTCTGCTTACTCCTGACCAGATTATGTATCGAGGCGATAAGAATGGGTGGGCACTGCTGTGTTTGAAACAGTCTGGCAGATCTTGGAGGCAATTTACTCCAAGGCTCACCTTGCAGAGGTGTTTGGAGATTGGCAGCACCGCAGATACTCTCTACAAGACCCCTCTTTCAGGTATCACTGTGTCTAATATAAGGTACTTTGACTAATATTGTTTTTCCTCTGCATCCACTATGAGCCACAGATAAACATAGATTGATATCCCATAACTTGAATTGCTTGCACACTGTAACCTAGAACCTGAGAGACCTGAAATCAATTTCTAGCTCCTTAAAATAGCACTAATGATTGTTTTAGCGTTGCCACTTGAATTTGGACTTCACTTCAGCTCTATTTTGAACCCACTCTTTTAGTTATTTTTTCTGTTTCTGCTGCCCATGTTTTGGGGAGACGTTGCCATTCTTAAAGAAAACTGGATTTTTTAAAGAAAGCAGCACCTCGCATATACAGGGAGTGCAGAATTATTAGGCAAATTAGTATTTTGACCACATCATCCTCTTTATGCATGTTGTCTTACTCCAAGCTGTATAGGCTCGAAAGCCTACTACCAATTAAGCATATTAGGTGATGTGCATCTCTGTAATGAGAAGGGGTGTGGTCTAATGACATCAACACCCTATATCAGGTGTGCATAATTATTAGGCAACTTCCTTTCCTTTGGCAAAATGGGTCAAAAGAAGGACTTGACAGGCTCAGAAAAGTCAAAAATAGTGAGATATCTTGCAGAGGGATGCAGCACTCTTAAAATTGCAAAGCTTCTGAAGCGTGATCATCGAACAATCAAGCGTTTCATTCAAAATAGTCAACAGGGTCGCAAGAAGCGTGTGGAAAAACCAAGGCGCAAAATAACTGCCCATGAACTGAGAAAAGTCAAGCGTGCAGCTGCCACGATGCCACTTGCCACCAGTTTGGCCATATTTCAGAGCTGCAACATCACTGGAGTGCCCAAAAGCACAAGGTGTGCAATACTCAGAGACATGGCCAAGGTAAGAAAGGCTGAAAGACGACCACCACTGAACAAGACACACAAGCTGAAACGTCAAGACTGGGCCAAGAAATATCTCAAGACTGATTTTTCTAAGGTTTTATGGACTGATGAAATGAGAGTGAGTCTTGATGGGCCAGATGGATGGGCCCGTGGCTGGATTGGTAAAGGGCAGAGAGCTCCAGTCCGACTCAGACGCCAGCAAGGTGGAGGTGGAGTACTGGTTTGGGCTGGTATCATCAAAGATGAGCTTGTGGGGCCTTTCCGGGTTGAGGATGGAGTCAAGCTCAACTCCCAGTCCTACTGCCAGTTCCTGGAAGACACCTTCTTCAAGCAGTGGTACAGGAAGAAGTCTGCATCCTTCAAGAAAAACATGATTTTCATGCAGGACAATGCTCCATCACACGCGTCCAAGTACTCCACAGCGTGGCTGGCAAAAAAGGGTATAAAAGAAGGAAATCTAATGACATGGCCTCCTTGTTCACCTGATCTGAACCCCATTGAGAACCTGTGGTCCATCATCAAATGTGAGATTTACAAGGAGGGAAAACAGTACACCTCTCTGAACAGTGTCTGGGAGGCTGTGGTTGCTGCTGCACGCAATGTTGATGGTGAACAGATCAAAACACTGACAGAATCCATGGATGGCAGGCTTTTGAGTGTCCTTGCAAAGAAAGGTGGCTATATTGGTCACTGATTTGTTTTTGTTTTGTTTTTGAATGTCAGAAATGTATATTTGTGAATGTTGAGATGTTATATTGGTTTCACTGGTAATAATAAATAATTGAAATGGGTATATATTTTTTTTTGTTAAGTTGCCTAATAATTATGCACAGTAATAGTCACCTGCACACACAGATATCCCCCTAACATAGCTAAAACTAAAAACAAACTAAAAACTACTTCCAAAAATATTCAGCTTTGATATTAATGAGTTTTTTGGTTTCATTGAGAACATGGTTGTTGTTCAATAATAAAATTAATCCTCAAAAATACAACTTGCCTAATAATTCTGCACTCCCTGTAGGTTGTGATTATTATTATTTACCAGCAACATTATATTAAGGTTTATATAACAGCCAGGACAAATAAGGCGCTTTATATATAATGTGAAATCAAGGCGGCGTGAAGGTCACGAGGCACAATTTATACATTTATCTAAAGGCTACAGTCCCAGGGGTCTGTTTAGCTGTGTGGACCTGGATGCACTGCAGTTGCAAGCAGCTAGAACAGGCAGCAGACAGACTGCATAGCTTGAGCAGCATTTTGTGCGGTGCTAGAATCAGCAAATTTAAATAATGCAGAAAGCTATTTGTAGTGATTTATTTTTTAGATATTGCAGAACGCTGCAGTTCACATTCCTTCTGTGGGCTCTCAGTCCTTAACCTGAGCGCAGTGAAAGTAAGAGGGCACCTACATAGGGCCAAGGATAACATGTGTTGTGTTAGCCATGACCCCTCTATAGGTGCCCTCTAGAGCACACAAATAGCTACCTTGTGTCACCGAGACAATCCCATCTCTTCTTTTTTTTCTCACAAAGTTGTAATTTCAGGAATCAGCACATTTGTGGGTGCACATCTCCACATGTGCATCCACTGTTTCCTTTGTGAATTCCTACGTTTCATCCATTTGCTTAGGTTAGATTGTGCTTGCCCTAGTTATGTTTGCAGCCGGTTAACTCATTTGTTTATTGGACTTATATTGAAGGCAAATGCACCCCACTCTTACTTACGTGTATTTTCAGCTACACACAAGCGTGTTGACAAAGTTGATACTCCATACACAGCTAGATAAGGCGACTTTTTAACGAGGACTAGCACTCAGATCGTCCCTTGAGATTTCTAATCTTGAAAGACACCACCAGTTACCAATGCTGATTCCGTGTTATACCACACTTTTCAAATCAGATCATGTGGCATAATTCATACATTTGTTTACTCCAAAAGGTTAAATTACAGGTGGAAGCTATACATTTCTCGTTTTGGGAAATCGTGCAATGCCATGGTTGAGCTGTTAATGCATAAAAGTATAAATATTCTGGAATCTAACAAATGTTCCATTAGAAAGCAAGTCCATGCAGAACCAAAAACCCATTCTACTTTGGAGTAAGAATCGTACACCCATGGTGTTGTCCATTGGCCCTACACATTAATGAGTGATGTTTTGTCTTCCTTGTTCCTACCTATAAACAAACGGTGCTGGCCATGACTGGCACTACCTAGTAATGGTAAAGATAGCTATAGGTCATACTTAGTACAATTCCCACTACTTTTAGTAGATTTCATTGCTTAGCAACTTTTGTTGTGGATCATTGTTGAATCTGACCATTAATAATTGTTGTCAGCCATTGATGGTCCGGAACATTAAATATTGCAGTGTGACATTGTTGGTCCTGACCGTTAAATATAGTGGACCATTGTTGGCCCTGAGCATTAAATATGTTTTGTGGACCTTTTTAGTTCTACTCAGTAACTGATATTTTGGCTCATTGATTTGGCCACTGCTGGACCTGTCTAATTAAGATCATGCTGGTCATTGTTAGTCCTACTGAGTAATGTATTGTGTTTGTGTCTTTTTAATTTATTCCAATTTTCCTTTAAAGTTGGAGTGCTTTAGTTCAGCTTTCTAAGTCAGTAGGTGTGCAGGAGGAAAGGGCTGGAAAGAGGGAATTCCAAATAAGGGAACAAAGCTTTTTTACTTTTTAGAAATGTTAAGCCTACAGCACTTCAACACAAAAGTTCCCTTGATATGTTGAGTTTTGAGTTAGGGGTTAATCAGTGCAATGATTGCACACACTTATCACATGCCCTGTGAAGAAAGCATACTGTCTCCCTAGGCCCAAAAATATACACTGCGATACGGACATTTGATTGCTTTACCCTCTCTATCATAAAGCAACCATGGGTAGGGAAAGGGTATCACATGTGGCAGCCACCCTATTGTAACCAGATATTTGCTGCTGAAGTTCCCCTTCTGTAAAACTCGCCATCCTCTTCTAAATATTTAATTGGATCTATTTGTCTTTGAGGTTAACCGCATCTTTGAAACAAGGAGTTAACCCACCCTGTTTTTTTGTTTATTCAGCTGCCCAACCCCTGGCTGTGATGGCAGTGGACACATCACTGGAAACTACGCCTCACATCGCAGGTTTGTCCATCCGTACGGTATTCTTCAAAGCTCTAGGTCAAAAAGCATTTGGGTTTATTTTTTGGGCTTATTTTTGAATAGCGCTGATGGTTTGGTACTATTCTCCCCCCTTTTTTTTGGCTTACCCAGGTATCATATCTCTTCTCTTTCAGTCTTTCTGGTTGCCCTCTTGCTGACAAGAGCCTCAGAAACCTCATGGCTGCTCACTCTGCTGACCTCAAGTATGTTTGCGCTAAACTTGAATCTCCTTTCGCCATGTGGCTGTGCTCTAGCTTCTTCCTCTGTCTCCTCCTCTTTTCTTAGCCACGCCAACCAAAATCTACCTACTCAGGCTCCTGTATCTTGACCTAAGGTTCCAACCCAGGTCCTTGGTCACAATTTCAGGGCTAAATCATGGAATAACCATGATGACTATCCAGGACGGAACCAATAACAAAGTCCATATTAAAATTGTCATGGACATACCGTCCTCAAAGTCAAATTATACTTTTGCAAAGCAAACATGCAAAACCATTTAAATATGAATTTTGGGGGTAAAGAAGGAGGCAAAGCCTGTGAGATCTACTTTACTAAACATTCCACAGGTTCAAATCTCAGAGGTCCCCTCAGAATTTCATTTATCTCACAACAATAAAGTGAGCATTACAATTGCCAAATTTGGAATAGTATACCTTTAAAGGGCTGGATTCTCTTCTTATGTTTATGAAATCCAGTTGTCTAGAAAAATAAGTATATTTGGATTGACTCCTCAGGCAAAAAAACACAAATCATGGGAAATTCATGGAAAAGGGCAAACAGAAATGGCAAGAATGATATATATATTTTAGCACCGCTTGGGATGGACGTGGTGGGGACTGGGGATACTAAAAAAAGCTACCACCTCCAAAGTAACCCCAAGGCTTCCATAATCTTGCAACCAGCCCGGTCACTGCGACAGATGTGATGGGAGACGTTGGGTTGTGGGCAGATTTTCAGTTGGCAGCTTACTTTTTACTTTCTTACTTTCTCTTCTGCTGTCGTCTCACTTTGTAACACTGTAAGGTAAAGAGATGTGCGGGCTCACTGGTTAGTAGCTGTACATGGTCCAAATACACTATCATGCTCCCTCGACCTTGTATGTCCACTTTTTTCTGCTGCAGGTTGAAAGGAAATATTAAAATTATTCTGAATCTTTTCCAAGTGTGTTAGGCAAACATTTTCACCCATCAGTCTTGTTATTTTGTGGGTGTAGGTATCAATTCCTTAGTACATAAAGTTATGGTTGGACTATATATTTAATGCATTCGGAATGGCAGTGTCTCCCAACCAAAAAGGGTTGACTATGGCCTGTGAAGGTTCCCAAGTGCAGGCCCTCCAGAAATCATATTTAGTTTCTTGCTAGTATTTCCTTCTACCAGTAAATAAAAAATGAGAATTTTATTCTCTACTGTGATAGAGGGCCTACAGCTTGTCTTTCTAGCCATCTCTAAGATCCAACAAAGTGTACTGATCATTAGCTCAGACGTGGTGTGTCCCTACATGCTTATACTGAAGAATGCCCATGAAATGAGAAGCAAATAAACCAGAACCTGCCACAGGAGTAAGTTTGAATAACCAAGAGCCAGTGACGTTTTAAGGCATGGGCAAAGTTGGCAATTGCGCACGGCCCCAGCTTCCAATAGCACAATGGGAAAGTGAACTTTATTTCTAGCTCACTTTTGTATATTTTTGTATCTTATTCTTTAATATATAATTCAAAATGATTAGTTAACATAGGGCTTGAATTAACAGAAATGGGTAGTAGAACTCAAAGTTATTTTGAACAGGGGTTCCTGAAATATTTCTCACCCAGGGCCCCCAAAATCCTTAAAATGACACTGCCCAGAGCAGACCCCAGTTGCTGATTTGGGTCTGTAGTGAATGTGCTGTGACATAAGCACTTTGAGACACATGTAATTAGTGCCTTAATAATGAACAGGTATACATTTGATTGATTTGTATCTATTGCATGATGTGCCACACGGCACACAAGTTAAGGAACCCACTGGGTAACACCATAAAATATCTCACTGACCATAGGATTGGATTATACACCAGGACAAAGATGGCTCTGAAGTGAGGTGAGGTATAGGGTAGCAGTTGCATGTGACACATAGCTGATGAGTTTTAGGAACTCCAGTGGCTTCACAGAGTATCATGTGGTTACACACATATTTTACCTGTGAAAACAAGATTTTGATCCCAATCTTGTTTTGTGATTGATCTGTGTATTATAATCTGTGGTTGAATTGAGTTTGTCTCAGCATATTCTCTGTGGGTTTAAGAAAAAGAAAGATGAAGCAGCTGACCATATACTCAGGTCCCATTGGCAGCCAGAAGACAAAGGACACTCATGAACTAGGCTTTCAGTAGTAATGCCTGCATCAGTAGTGATGGGCCACATGGGTATATTCAGTTACACTACTGGGCCGAGCAGAGCCATTAAAGGAAGGCTTGCCCCCTCCTGCATCTCTTAAAGAACAGAAAGCCACCTGTCACTCATTTCTAGGTCACTGTAGGTTTGGCTTACTAAGATTTTCCCACTGATTTGCTCATATATCCAAACTACAATATTCTCTTTTGCAGTTTTTGAACGCCCAAGACATCTCTTTACGTTTCACTCCCGTACATCCAGGACTTCAACACTGGGAATACTCTTCCTGCGTTGCCAAAGACCATGTGCCAGGATCATCTAGCAAAACATAACCAATTATTTCCCAATTAATATCTTGACGTTTTCGTCAGATAACAGACCTCAAACAGTCTTATTCCTTAAACAGATCCTGGGACATGAGTCAAAAGCAATCTGTGTTTTTGTTCCTCACATGATACATGCATGCTGGGTACTGTTATGCAATAGTCTGTGTGTTTGATGTATTTCACATTAACCCTGAATTGTTCACAGGCTCAAAGTGTCATTCTCACAGGCTGCACACGTTGGCAAAAGTACCAGGCACACTTGCATGGTTGTTTGTATAGAAAGGTTTAAAAATTCTCGTTAGGTGAGTCAGGGGTTCGTCACATGCACATTGTCCTTCACCTCTATTGTGAAAGGCCACAGGATGACCTGGTAGCCTTCATATCTGTGTCTAAATTTAAAACAGATCCACTTGTCTCTGTGGCTGAGGCACCAGAGCGCATTGTATCGCGCCTTGATACTTATACTACTCCTAGGACATAGAATCCATAATTTCTGTGGATGTAGATCTCACCATTTTTGTGGCATTAGATACAGAGATTGTTATATTCAGGGCCAGACTGGCCTTTTATTCCATTGGGGTTGTATCCTCCTGGCTGGAACCCATTGGTGGCACCTCTGTCACTTTACCTTGCTCGCCAAAATTATTTGCAGGCAGCACAAAGGACTTTAAGTAAGCGAGAATGAGAGATCATAAACAGGGGAAGAGGAGCAGAAAGAGCGGGAGAAAATGTATGCATGGATAGAGAGAGGACAAGGATGGAGCGGGCTAGATTGAGCATTTTTTCAGGGCTGCTTTTGGTACCCCAGTCCAGCCTTGCTTATATTTGAAGCCTAAGGTCGTGACACCACCACCTCCATCGCTTGGTGTTGAGAAATGGATTACCTCTTCTAGTGCTGCAGGCAGAGTTTGCCAACCCCAGGGCTTATAGCATTGCACCTCTCTCTGTATGATACCCGTAGTGCCGGGAGAATGGAGTCTGCAAGTGCTGGACCTGCAAGTCGTTGGGACTGCAGGATGCAGCTCATCACATCAGAACCTCTCACCTCTAAAATACAGACCTTGACATATGCATGAGCGTAGACTCAACACATATCAAATAGAGAATTTCCAATCTCTGGCATAGTTCTCAGGGACACCAAGCTTACTCTGGTCACCACTCAGCCTACTCTTCTTCAAGAAGGCCTCAAAGCAGTCTCAGCTGAAGAGTTTGTACAGATCCAAAAGAATCAATAAAAGCTTAGCTTTTAGCAGGGTGGTTTAGAAGCCAGTTTGTAGAATACATTTTCCTTGTGGTGTGAGGAAGAGTGACTTTAAAGTAAGCTAAGGAAGCAGAGTTGGATTGGAAGTTAGGCACTTTTTAATGCCCTCCTTGTTTGGCAGGACTTGATGGTCTCAACCTGAATACGGTCACATTACGCCATTGTGCACCTTACCATCATAACACCTTCCCTGTATTTTTCTTTAGGTGCCCTACACCCGGCTGCGATGGCTCCGGTCACATCACAGGAAACTATGCATCGCATAGAAGGTGAGTCATCGGGTATAACTATCTCTGTTTATAGAGGGTTTTGGAATAAATCTCTCACGTTTATCGGCAGCTCATACCTCAACTGGAGCATGACCAGTGTAAAATAACGTTTCTTGATCTCCATGCATGCATAACTTTTAGCCATTTGTCAGTGTTACTTTATTAAAATACTAAGGAACTGATTTAAAGTTTGGCAGACAGGGGACTTTGTTGCAAACTTGACCGAGTACAATGTCCACCAATCCCTCAGTCCATCTGCCTCATTGAGAGATGGTCAGATGTAAAATTTTCTGTTAATGTTTGCTCAGTGGAAGGAAAGTTTCCCCCTACAACTCAATGGAGCAGGGGCCATCAAGATTCATTACACTGCACACCCTACTTAGGGTGGCTGGTGTAATGTCTTTATTTGTTTGTCCTTTCCCCCGTGGAAAAATATGGCAGTGAGGGACAGAAAAAAACTTTGAAAAAGTTTGGTAAACAAACGTCCATAAAGATTTTTGTACCTTGAAGAAATGGCTATGAGGGCAAATGCTTTCAGTGTAAATTGGTGACTGCTGGGCCAGCGGTCATCTTTAAATATGGAGGACGGCAGTTTGACAGGCTGGCGAAGGTAATGTCCTCTGCCACCCTGATAGACGGAGTACCGTTTGTCACACCTTAAATCAGGTTTCAAGTCTCTCGTGTCCTCATTCCACAACCATATTTTTAGAAGACACACCTTGCAGTGCACGGGGCTTAACCTGTTTGTGTGTCCCTTGAACACACACACACCACACCTCTAGAAAATACATTCTATGCCTATGTAACACAAACACACACCAAACCTGTGAAAAATACATTCACTATGACGCTGGCACAAAAACAGATACATCATGGTACTCATTTGCTCCTGCATTTGCACTGAACAAGCCTCTTATCACCTACTTTCCACAACCCTTATCAGCAACAAAAGCCATGTGCGAAATATGTGACCATCTTTTTAAGCTCTTCGCACCTTGCCAAGCACCCAGTATCAGAATTAGTGGGCCAGAAGAAGCACTACAGGCATATGCCTTATACATGCACTTCCAATTCCATTAGTGTGTCATTGGGTAAAAAAACTGAGGAATTTCCTCGCTAAGGATCAGAGGGGGCACCTTCTAGCTTGACACAACATGATCTTCCGTTCGCTATGCAAGAGAATGACAGTCATGTAGATTCATAAACTGAATGTATGAAGAAGAATCACAGACTAACCGTATTCTTTGTTAATTTTTTCTGAAGTTTGTCAGGCTGCCCTCGTGCTAAGAAAGGTGGACTAAAGGTTACTCCTACCAAGGACGACAAGGAAGATCCTGAGTTGATGAAGTAAGTGTTCACTGGGCTTGGGTGGGATTGCTCCCTTTGTGGTAACAGGAGCTTCCTCTAAGTTAGGAATTTAGGATCCTGGCAATCACCTGCAGATCTCAATAACTATAGATTGAAATTAGGACCATTGTCGCATTACAGTTGCCGGAAGAGATTTGTTGTGATGCTAGGCTACCAAGCTTGAGATCCAGAATTCTCCTTGTCTTGTGACAGCCCTCAATTCCAACCACAGCTAGGAGTGATTCCTGATTAGTAGCAGCTTGAGAAGTATTAGGTTATTTCTATATCACAAATCACCATTGTTCTGTTTCTGATTACTGGTTCTGTGTGCAGTAATCAGGAATCAGTAAACAACATGTGCATTACCACAAGGAGATTTTGCATTGGCAAGGCTGCCGCAAAGCTCCAATATTGTCAATCTTCTCACCACCAGGACTCCAAACAATCTCCATTGACTTTGTCCCTTGAAGTGTATTTCTGATTGTGGAGCCCCAAGTTTGTAAGTGATTGCCACTGCCTTTGCCCACCACCTTTTCACAGTAAACATCCTCATGTAGACCTCTACAGCAACGATATAAAATAGCACAGTACTTATACTAAGAGTGCATCGCCATGCAGCTTCCATCAAAACTCATCTTATAGACTGTCATGGTGTAAAAAAATGCATCTCTCGAGGGAAGACTGTTTTAATGTAAAAACTGGAACTGGAGTCCTATATTTGGTTCCGCATGCCAGCACTACAGGATGTCAGTTTAGCATAGGAGTGATGTGAACTTCCCTGCCTATTGAGTCCCATTGCCAATGAGCAAGGATAGAAAACAGACTCTACTAATGTTGTATAATGTGCAACAGTTTTGTGATTTTTTTTTAAACTTCTGTTCTCTCCCTAGGTGCCCTGTACCAGGTTGTGATGGGCTCGGCCACATCAGCGGCAAATATGCTTCTCACCGCAGTGCCTCAGGATGCCCGCTTGCTGCCCGGCGGCAGAAGGAAGGATCCCTTAATGGCTCTGCCTTCTCTTGGAAGTCGCTGAAGAACGAGGGCCCATCCTGTCCAACGCCAGGCTGCGATGGCTCTGGCCATGCCAATGGCAGCTTCCTCACACATCGCAGGTATGCTAAGCATGCAGGCTTCACGTGACTGTTTGTCATGCAAGCATTATGAGAGAGAATGGAACTCTAGTCAAACAGTTTCCTTCTACACTGTATCCAAGCTCACCCTACATGGAGCGGTGTACATGGTGCCTTCTGGGTGGGCCTTTTTTAATGTTTACAACTTGCATACATTGATTACTTTCTCCCTGTACTGCACAAATACCGGTAACACAGCAAGATAACACTGTGAACATCACTTCAGAAATTCCTCTGAATGAGCATTGAAATACATTTGTTTTCACTGGGCGTGTGTGAAATTTAAATTATGCCAGCAACATTAGGGAAGTTCCCAGTTTGTGGTTAATTTTTCAACTGTGAAATGCTTATTGCTGCAGAAACGGACTTGCCAGGAGAGATTGGGCCTGATTACGACCTTGGCGGGTGGGATACTCTGTCTCAAACATGACGGATATCCTGCCCGCCGTGTTACAAGTTCCAGTGTATCCTATGGAACTTGTAAAATGGCGGGCGGGATATCCAACACGTAATCAGGCCCCTTGTCTGCTGAAAATTGTCTCTTGCCAATAACGTGTGATACTGTTTAACGTGAGATGTACACTTGCGTAATGTAGTCTGGTTGTTATATAGGAAAAACCACATTTGCTCTCAAAATGTAACTGCTTTATTTTGTAAAAAATAAATATGCTGTTCCACACAACTCTTTGAACACATTGTGATTCTATATAATTGTTACGGAGGTCAGAATGAAACAGTGAAGAATAAAATGCTCTTCGTTTTGGCTTTGTCTCCATGTTACATACTTTGGAAACAAGTGCATTTCTTTGTTTTGTAATTGACTGTGCTCAATTTGAGAGGGCATCTTTTTTAGAGAATGGCTAGTATGAACTTATCTTAATTCTGTTTTACTACTACAAGTAGCTGTGGAGTGCTTCAACTATGCCTCGGTTTTTCTTTCAGTTTGTCGGGGTGTCCAAGAGTCAGCTTTTCCGGGAGAAAGGGAAAACTCTCAGGGGATGAGCTTCTAAGCACAAGATTTCGGACCACTGATGGTAAGGATATTGTACTTTGCAGCACAAAGACTGATAGAAAGACACCTATATCTTAGATACACCCAACTGCCACACACATCTTATGCCACAAAGACTGCGGTTATCACTAGCCTCCACAGTTCTTCACTAAACTTTTCACTTACAGTCCACATACTCTTCCTGAACATTAAAACAATTTCCCATACTTGGATCCGTTGCAAGATGCAGTGCCTCATTTGTGAATACCTCACCAACACTGCCTGACATCTCTATAAAACAGTTTCTGTAGGAGGTTGGCTCTGTATGTGCTATTTCAAAGTAAGGAATAGCATGCACAGAGTCCAAGGGTTCCCCTTAGAGGTAAAATAGTGGTAAAAAGAGATAATACTAATGCTCTATTTTGTGGTAGTGTGGTCGAGCAGTAGGCTTATCCAAGGAGTAGTGTTAAGCATTTGTTGTACATACACATAGACAATAAATGAGGTACACACACTCAGAGACAAATCCAGCCAATAGGTTTTGTATAGAAAAATATATTTTCTTAGTTTATTTTAAGAACCACAGGTTCAAATTTAACATGTAATATCTTGTTTGAAAGGTATTGCAGGTAAGTACATTAGGAACTTTGAATCATTTCAATTGCATGTATACTTTCCAAGTTATTCACAAATAGCTATTTTAAAAGTGGACACTTAGTGCAATTTTCACAGTTCCTGGGGGAGGTAAGTTTTTCTTAGTTTTACCAGGTAAGTACGACACTTACAGGGTTCAGTTCTTGGTCCAAGGTAGCCCACCGTTGGGGGTTCAGAGCAACCCCAAAGTTACCACACCAGCAGCTCAGGGCCGGTCAGGTGCAGAGTTCAAAGTGGTGCCCAAAACGCATAGGCTTCAATGGAGAGAAGGGGGTGCCCCGGTTCCAGTCTGCCAGCAGGTAAGTACCCGCGTCTTCGGAGGGCAGACCAGGGGGGTTTTGTAGGGCACCGGGGGGGACACAAGCCCACACAGAAATTTCACCCTCAGCGGCGCGGGGGCGGCCGGGTGCAGTGTTAGGACAAGCGTCGGGTTCGCAATGGAAGTCAATGAGAGATCAAGGGATCTCTTCAGCGCTGCAGGCAGGCAAGGGGGGGCTTCCTCGGGGAAACCTCCACTTGGGCAAGGGAGAGGGACTCCTGGGGGTCACTTCTGCAGTGAAAGTCCGGTCCTTCAGGTCCTGGGGGCTGCGGGTGCAGGGTCTTTTCCAGGCGTCGGGACTTAGGTTTCAGAGAGTCGCGGTCAGGGGAAGCCTCGGGATTCCCTCTGCAGGCGGCGCTGTGGGGGCTCAGGGGGGACAGGTTTTGGTACTCACAGTCGTAGAGTAGTCCGGGGGTCCTCCCTGAGGTGTTGGTTCTCCACCAGCCGAGTCGGGGTCGCCGGGTGCAGTGTTGCAAGTCTCACGCTTCTTGCGGGGAGTTTGCAGGGTTCTTTAAAGCTGCTTCTTTGGATAAAGTTGCAGTCTTTTTGGAGCAGGTCCGCTGTCCTCGGGAGTTTCTTGTCGTCGTCGAAGCAGGGCAGTCCTCAGAGGATTCAGAGGTCGCTGGTCCCTTTGGAAGGCGTCGCTGGAGCAGAGTTCTTTGGAAGGCAGGAGACAGGCCGGTGAGTTTCTGGAGCCAAGGCAGTTGTTGTCTTCTGGTCTTCCTCTGCAGGGGTTTTCAGCTAGGCAGTCCTTCTTCTTGTAGTTGCAGGAATCTAAAATCTTAGGTTCAGGGAAGCCCTTAAATACTAAATTTAAGGGCGTGTTTAGGTCTGGGGGGTTAGTAGCCAATGGCTACTAGCCCTGAGGGTGAGTACACCCTCTTTGTGCCTCCTCCCAAGGGGAGGGGGTCACATCCCTAATCCTATTGGGGGAATCCTCCATCTGCAAGATGGAGGATTTCTACAAGTTAGAGTCACCTCAGCTCAGGACACCTTAGGGGCTGTCCTGACTGGCCAGTGACTCCTCCTTGTTATTCTCATTATTTTCTCCGGCCTTGCCGCCAAAAGTGGGGGCCGGGGCCAGAGGGGGCGGGCAACTCCACTAGCTGGAGTGTCCTGCGGTGCTGTGACAAAGGGGTGAGCCTTTGAGGCTCACCGCCAGGTGTTACAGCTCCTGCCTGGGGGAGGTGTTAGCATCTCCACCCAGTGCAGGCTTTGTTACTGGCCTCAGAGTGACAAAGGCACTCTCCCCATGGGGCCAGCAACATGTCTCTAGTGTGGCAGGCTGCTGGAACCAGTCAGCCTACACAGATAGTCGGTTAAGTTTCAGGGGGCACCTCTAAGGTGCCCTCTGTGGTGTATTTTACAATAAAATGTACACTGGCATCAGTGTGCATTTATTGTGCTGAGAAGTTTGATACCAAACTTCCCAGTTTTCAGTGTAGCCATTATGGTGCTGTGGAGTTCGTGTAAAACAGACTCCCAGACCATATACTCTTATGGCTACCCTGCACTTACAATGTCTAAGGTTTTGCTTAGACACTGTAGGGGCACAGTGCTCATGCACTGGTACCCTCACCTATGGTATAGTGCACCCTGCCTTAGGGCTGTAAGGCCTGCTAGAGGGGTGTCTTACCTATACTGCATAGGCAGTGAGAGGCTGGCATGGCACCCTGAGGGGAGTGCCATGTCGACTTACTCATTTTGTTCTCACTAGCACACATAAGCTGGTAAGCAGTGTGTCTGTGCTGGGTGAGGGGTCTCTAGGGTGGCATAATACATGCTGCAGCCCTTAGAGACCTTCCCTGGCATCAGGGCCCTTGGTACCAGAGGTACCAGTTACAAGGGACTTATCTGGATGCCAGGGTGTGCCAATTGTGGAATCAAAAGTACAGGTTAGGGAAAGAACACTGGTGCTGGGGCCTGGTTAGCAGGCCTCAGCACACTTTCAATTCAAAACATAGCATCAGCAAAGGCAAAAAGTCAGGGGGTAACCATGCCAAGGAGGCATTTCCTTACACAACCCCCCCCCAAACGAAAGAGGATGAGACTAACCTTTCCCAAGAGAGTCTTCATTTTCTAAGTGGAAGAACCTGGAAAGGCCATCTGCATTGGCATGGGCAGTCCCAGGTCTGTGTTCCACTATAAAGTCCATTCCCTGTAGGGAGATGGACCACCTCAACAGTTTTGGATTTTCACCTTTCATTTGCATCAGCCATCTGAGAGGTCTGTGGTCAGTCTGAACTAGGAAGTGAGTACCAAAGAGGTATGGTCTCAGCTTCTTCAGGGACCAAACCACAGCAAAGGCCTCCCTCTCAATGGCACTCCAACGCTGCTCCCTGGGGAGTAACCTCCTGCTAATGAAAGCAACAGGCTGGTCAAGGCCATCATCATTTGTTTGGGACAAAACTGCCCCTATCCCATGTTCAGAGGCATCTGTTTGCACAATGAACTGCTTGGAGTAATCTGGAGCTTTTAGAACTGGTGCTGTGCACATAGCTTGTTTCAGGGTGTCAAAGGCCTGTTGGCATTCTACAGTCCAGTTTACTTTCTTGGGCATTTTCTTGGAGGTGAGTTCTGTGAGGGCTGTCACAATGGATCCATATCCCTTCACAAACCTCCTGTAGTACCCAGTCAAGCCAAGGAATGCCCTGACTTGAGTCTGGGTTTTTGGAGCTGCCCAGTCCAGAATAGTCTGGATCTTAGGCTGGAGTGGCTGAACTTGGCCTCCACCTACAAGGTGTCCCAAGTAAACCACAGTTCCCTGCCCTATCTGGCATTTGGATGCCTTGATAGAGAGGCCTGCAGATTGCAGAGCCTTCAAAACCTTCTTCAGGTGGACCAGGTGATCCTGCCAGGTGGAGCTGAAGACAGCAATATCATCAAGATAAGCTGCACTAAAGGATTCCAGCCCAGCAAGGACTTGATTCACCAACCTTTGGAAGGTGGCAGGGGCATTCTTTAAACCAAAGGGCATAACAGTGAACTGATAATGCCCATCAGGTGTGGAGAATGCTGTCTTTTCTTTGGCTCCAGGGGCCATTTTGATTTGCCAGTACCCTGCTGTTAAGTCAAAGGTACTTAAGAATTTGGCAGCCCCTAATTTGTCTATTAGCTCATCAGCTCTAGGAATGGGATGAGCATCTGTCTTGGTGACAGAGTTGAGACCTCTGTAGTCCACACAAAACCTCATCTCTCTCTTTCCTTCTTTGGTGTGAGGTTTGGGGACTAAGACCACTGGGCTAGCCCAGGGGCTGCCAGAGTACTCAATTACTCCCAATTCCAGCATCTTGTGGACTTCCACCTTGATGCTTTCCTTAACTTGGTCAGACTGTCTAAATATTTTGTTTTTGACAGGCATGCTGTCTCCTGTGTCCACATCATGCGTACATAGGTGTGTCTGACCAGGGGTTAGGGAAAAGAGTTCAGTTAACTGCTGCAGGACCTTCCTACAGTCAGACTGCTGTCGGCTAGAGAGGGTGTCTGAGTAGATCACTCCATCTACTGAGCCATCTTTAGGGTCTGATGAGAGGAGATCAGGGAGAGGTTCACTCTCAGCTTCCTGGTCCTCATCTGTTACCATCAACAGATTTACATCAGCCCTGTCATGGAAGAGCTTAAGGCGGTTCACATGGATCACCCTCTTGGGGCTCCTGCTTGTGCCCAGGTCTACCAGGTAGGTGACCTGACTCTTCCTTTCTAGTACTGGGTAAGGGCCACTCCATTTGTCCTGGAGTGCCCTGGGAGCCACAGGCTCCAGAACCCAGACTTTCTGCCCTGGTTGAAATTCAACCAGTGCAGCCTTTTGGTCATACCACAACTTCTGGAGTTGTTGGCTGGCCTCAAGGTTTTTACTTGCCTTTTCCATGTACTCTGCCATCCTTGAGCGAAGGCCAAGTACATAGTCCACTATGTCTTGTTTAGGCTCATGAAGAGGTCTCTCCCAGCCTTCTTTAACAAGAGCAAGTGGTCCCCTTACAGGGTGGCCAAACAGAAGTTCAAAGGGTGAGAATCCTACTCCCTTCTGAGGCACCTCTCTGTAAGCGAAAAGCAGAGATGGCAGGAGGACATCCCATCTCCTTTTGAGTTTTTCTGGGAGCCCCATGATCATGCCCTTTAATGTCTTGTTGAATCTCTCAACAAGGCCATTAGTTTGTGGATGATATGGTGTAGTGAATTTATAAGTCACTCCACACTCATTCCACATGTGTTTTAGGTAAGCTGACATGAAGTTGGTACCTCTGTCAGAAACCACCTCCTTAGGGAAACCCACTCTGGTAAAGATACCAATGAGGGCCTTGGCTACTGCAGGGGCAGTAGTCGACCCAAGGGGAATAGCTTCAGGATACCTAGTAGCATGATCCACCACTACTAGGATGTACATATTTCCTGAGGCTGTGGGAGGTTCTAGTGGACCAACTATGTCCACACCCACTCTTTCAAAGGGGACCCCCACCACTGGAAGTGGAATGAGGGGGGCCTTTGGATGCCCACCTGTCTTACCACTGGCTTGACAGGTGGGGCAGGAGAGGCAAAACTCCTTAACCTTCTGGGACATATTGGGCCAGTAGAAGTGGTTGACTAACCTCTCCCACGTCTTGGTTTGTCCCAAATGCCCAGCAAGGGGAATATCATGGGCTAAGGTCAGAATAAACTCTCTGAAACCCTGAGGCACTACCACTCTCCTAGTGGCACCAGGTTTGGGATCTCTTGCCTCAGTGTACAGGAGTCCATCTTCCCAATAGACCCTATGTGTTCCATTTTTCTTGCCTTTGGACTCTTCAGCAGCTTGCTGCCTAAGGCCTTCAAGAGAGGGACAGGTTTCTTGTCCCTTACACAACTCTTCCCTTGAGGGTCCCCCTGGGCCCAAGAGCTCAACCTGATAAGGTTCCAGCTCCATAGGCTCAGTTCCCTCAGAGGGCAGAACTTCTTCCTGAGAAGAGAGGTTCTCTTTTTGGTGTTGTGTTGCAGCTGGTTTCCCAGCTGACTTTCCTTTTCTCTTGGTAGGCTGGGCCATTTTTCCAGACTCCAGCTCTACTTTTTCACCCTGTGCCTTGCACTGTGCCCTAGTCTTGACACACACCAGTTCAGGGATACCCAGCATGGCTGCATGGGTTTTCAGTTCTACCTCAGCCCATGCTGAGGACTCCAGGTCATTTCCAAGCAAACAGTCTACTGGGATATTTGAGGAGACCACCACCTGTTTCAGGCCATTGACCCCTCCCCACTCTAAAGTTACCATAGCCATGGGATGTACTTTAGTCTGATTGTCAGAGTTGGTGACTGGATAAGTTTGTCCAGTCAGGTATTGGCCAGGGGAAACCAGTTTCTCTGTCACCATAGTGACACTGGCACCTGTATCCCTCAGGCCTTCTACACTTGTCCCATTAATTAAGAGCTGCTGCCTGTATTTTTGCATGTTAGGGGGCCAGGCAGCCAGTGTGGCTAAATCCACCCCACCCTCAGAGACTAATGTAGCTTCAGTGTGACACCTGATTTGCTCTGGGCACACTGTTGATCCCACTTGGAGACTGGCCATTCCAGTTTTAGCTGGATGGGAGTTAGAAGTGGTATCTTTCTTGGGACAGGCCTTGTCTCCAGTTTGGTGTCCAGACTGACTACAGTTTCGACACCAGGCCTTTTTGGGATCAAAGTTTTTACCCTTGTACCCAGGATTGTTTTGTGAAGAGGCTCTGGGCCCACCCTCCTGTGCAGGTTTTTGGGGGCCTGTAGAAGACTCTTTACTATTTTTATTTTTGGCTGTCTCACCACCTTTCCCCTGGGGAGGTTTTGTGACCCCTTTCTTTTGGTCACCCCCTGTGGAAGTTTTGGACACCCTAGTCTTGAACCAATGGTCCGCCTTCTTTCCCAATTCTTGGGGAGAAATTGGTCCTAGGTCCACCAGATGCTGATGCAGTTTATCATTGAAACAATTACTTAATAGGTGTTCTTTCACAAATAAATTTTACAGCCCATCATAATCATTTACACCATTTCCTTGAATCCAACCATCTAGTGTTTTTACTGAGTAGTCTACAAAGTCAACCCAGGTCTGGCTCGAGGATTTTTGAGCCCCCCTGAATCTAATCCTATACTCCTCAGTGGAGAATCCAAAGCCCTCAATCAGGGTACCCTTCATGAGGTCATAAGATTCTGCATCTTTTTTAGAGAGTGTGAGGAGTCTATCCCTACACTTTCCTGTGAACATTTCCCAAAGGAGAGCACCCCGGTGAGATTTGTTCACTTTTCTGGTTTCACAAGCCCTCTCAAAAGCTGTGAACCATTTGGTGATATCATCACCATCTTCATATTTAGTTACAATCCCTTTGGGGATTTTCAACATGTCAGGAGAATCTCTGACCCTAGTTATGTTGCTGCCACCATTGATGGGTCCTAGGCCCATCTCTTGTCTTTCCCTTTCTATGGCTAGGATCTGTTTTTCCAAAGCCAATCTTTTGGCCATCCTGGCTAACTGGATGTCCTCTTCACTGGAGTTATCCTCAGTGATTTCAGAGAGGCTGGACCCTCCTGTGAGGGAGCCAGCATCTCTGACTATTATTTTTGGAGTCAGGGCTTGAGAGGCCCTGTTCTCCCTGGATAGGACTGGTGGAGGGGATTCTTCCTCCAGTTCACTATCATCCTCCTCTGTGTTATCCACAGAGGGGTTGGCTCTATCATACTCTGCCAACAGCTCCTGGAGCTGTGCTTTGGTAGGTCTGGAGCCCATTGTTATTTTTCTTATTTTACAGAGTGACCTTAGCTTTCTCATCTGGAGATGGAGGTAAGGTGTGGTGTCGAGTTCCACCACATTCACATCTGTGCTAGACATTATGGGCCTGATTCTAACTTTGGAGGATGGTGTTAAACCGTCCCAAAAGTGGCGGATATACCACCTACCGTATTACGAGTCCATTATATCCTATGGAACTCGTAATACGGTAGGTGGTATATCCGCCACTTTTGGGACGGTTTAACACCGTCCTCCAGAGTTAGAATCAGGCCCTATGCTTCTAAAAGTTGGAATACTTTTTAAGAAACTAAAACTGGTTCTAGAATCTAATTCAAACTTTTACACTCTAAAAGAAATGCTAACAGGGACTAACACAAGGCCCTAGCAGGACTTTAAAGAATTTAAAAAACTTTTCAAATTGCAAAAATCAATTTCTAATGACAATTTTGGAATTTGTCGTGTGATCAAGTATTGGCTGAGTAGTCCAGCAAATGCAAAGTCTTGTACCCCACCGCTGATCCACCAATGTAGGAGGTTGGCTCTGTATGTGCTATTTCAAAGTAAGGAATAGCATGCACAGAGTCCAAGGGTTCCCCTTAGAGGTAAAATAGTGGTAAAAAGAGATAATACTAATGCTCTATTTTGTGGTAGTGTGGTCGAGCAGTAGGCTTATCCAAGGAGTAGTGTTAAGCATTTGTTGTACATACACATAGACAATAAATGAGGTACACACACTCAGAGACAAATCCAGCCAATAGGTTTTGTATAGAAAAATATCTTTTCTTAGTTTATTTTAAGAACCACAGGTTCAAATTTAACATGTAATATCTTGTTTGAAAGGTATTGCAGGTAAGTACATTAGGAACTTTAAATCATTTCAATTGCATGTATACTTTCCAAGTTATTCACAAATAGCTATTTTAAAAGTGGACACGGTGCAATTTTCACAGTTCCTGGGGGAGGTAAGTTTTTGTTAGTTTTACCAGGTAAGTACGACACTTACAGGGTTCAGTTCTTGGTCCAAGGTAGCCCACCGTTGGGGGTTCAGAGCAACCCCAAAGTTACCACACCAGCAGCTCAGGGCCGGTCAGGTGCAGAGTTCAAAGTGGTGCCCAAAACGCATAGGCTTCAATGGAGAGAAGGGGGTGCCCCGGTTCCAGTCTGCCAGCAGGTAAGTACCCGCGTCTTCGGAGGGCAGACCAGGGGGGTTTTGTAGGGCACCGGGGGGGACACAAGCCCACACAGAAATGTCACCCTCAGCGGCGCGGGGGCGGCCGGGTGCAGTGTTAGGACAAGCGTCGGGTTCGCAATGGAAGTCAATGAGAGATCAAGGGATCTCTTCAGCGCTGCAGGCAGGCAAGGGGGGGCTTCCTCGGGGAAACCTCCACTTGGGCAAGGGAGAGGGACTCCTGGGGGTCACTTCTGCAGTGAAAGTCCGGTCCTTCAGGTCCTGGGGGCTGCGGGTGCAGGGTCTTTTCCAGGCGTCGGGACTTAGGTTTCAGAGAGTCGCGGTCAGGGGAAGCCTCGGGATTCCCTCTGCAGGCGGCACTGTGGGGGCTCAGGGGGGACAGGTTTTGGTACTCACAGTCGTAGAGTAGTCCGGGGGTCCTCCCTGAGGTGTTGGTTCTCCACCAGCCGAGTCGGGGTCGCCGGGTGCAGTGTTGCAAGTCTCACGCTTCTTGCGGGGAGTTTGCAAGGTTCTTTAAAGCTGCTTCTTTGGATAAAGTTGCAGTCTTTTTGGAGCAGGTCCGCTGTCCTCGGGAGTTTCTTGTCGTCGTCGAAGCAGGGCAGTCCTCAGAGGATTCAGAGGTCGCTGGTCCCTTTGGAAGGCGTCGCTGGAGCAGAGTTCTTTGGAAGGCAGGAGACAGGCCGGTGAGTTTCTGGAGCCAAGGCAGTTGTTGTCTTCTGGTCTTCCTCTGCAGGGGTTTTCAGCTAGGCAGTCCTTCTTCTTGTAGTTGCAGGAATCTAAAATCTTAGGTTCAGGGAAGCCCTTAAATACTAAATTTAAGGGCGTGTTTGGGTCTGGGGGGTTAGTAGCCAATGGCTACTAGCCCTGAGGGTGAGTACACCCTCTTTGTGCCTCCTCCCAAGGGGAGGGGGTCACATCCCTAATCCTATTGGGGGAATCCTCCATCTGCAAGATGGAGGATTTCTACAAGTTAGAGTCACCTCAGCTCAGGACACCTTAGGGGCTGTCCTGACTGGCCAGTGACTCCTCCTTGTTATTCTCATTATTTTCTCCGGCCTTGCCGCCAAAAGTGGGGGCCGGGGCCGGAGGGGGCGGGCAACTCCACTAGCTGGAGTGTCCTGCGGTGCTGTGACAAAGGGGTGAGCCTTTGAGGCTCACCGCCAGGTGTTACAGCTCCTGCCTGGGGGAGGTGTTAGCATCTCCACCCAGTGCAGGCTTTGTTACTGGCCTCAGAGTGACAAAGGCACTCTCCCCATGGGGCCAGCAACATGTCTCTAGTGTGGCAGGCTGCTGGAACCAGTCAGCCTACACAGATAGTCGGTTAAGTTTCAGGGGGCACCTCTAAGGTGCCCTCTGTGGTGTATTTTACAATAAAATGTACACTGGCATCAGTGTGCATTTATTGTGCTGAGAAGTTTGATACCAAACTTCCCAGTTTTCAGTGTAGCCATTATGGTGCTGTGGAGTTTGTGTAAAACAGACTCCCAGACCATATACTCTTATGGCTACCCTGCACTTACAATGTCTAAGGTTTTGCTTAGACACTGTAGGGGCACAGTGCTCATGCACTGGTACCCTCACCTATGGTATAGTGCACCCTGCCTTAGGGCTGTAAGGCTTGCTAGAGGGGTGTCTTACCTATACTGCATAGGCAGTGAGAGGCTGGCATGGCACCCTGAGGGGAGTGCCATGTCGACTTACTCATTTTGTTCTCACTAGCACACACAAGCTGGTAAGCAGTGTGTCTGTGCTGGGTGAGGGGTCTCTAGGGTGGCATAATACATGCTGCAGCCCTTAGAGACCTTCCCTGGCATCAGGGCCCTTGGTACCAGAGGTACCAGTTACAAGGGACTTATCTGGATGCCAGGGTGTGCCAATTGTGGAATCAAAAGTACAGGTTAGGGAAAGAACACTGGTGCTGGGGCCTGGTTAGCAGGCCTCAGCACACTTTCAATTCAAAACATAGCATCAGCAAAGGCAAAAAGTCAGGGGGTAACCATGCCAAGGAGGCATTTCCTTACAGTTTCCATGTCCATAACTTGTTTACTCATTTACTGCCATAGATATGCAACCCCTCAATACACCATAGAACTTTATTCAAGGAAAAAATACTTGCGCATCTACACATTGATAGTCTGTGATCACAACCCAATTCATATAGTTGGCCATTCATTCCATTTACATACTTGTATCACTGAAGCCCTCGGATCCTTCCACATCAGTGGAACAGATGAATGCCTGTAGACAATTCATCTTGCAAAGTTTACATTAAAAGTCTCATAAAAATCACTATACCCTAAAATGCAAAACCGGTTTATATAATGGGAAAATGCCCAGCTTGGATATTAGTAACACAAAGCCCTCGAATCCTCAATGGGGATTTGTGTCATGCCCTACAGCTATGAATCAATACATACTCAGTGAATTTCTCGGCAAAGTAGTATAGATCCAGAAAGTATGGAAAAATTCCAGCCACCTCTAATTAAAAGTCAATTAGAAATACAGTAAAGCAAATGCACATTCAAGCAGCAGGGGGTTTAGAGCAAATGATAATGAAAACACTGCAAGTGACATAAGCCCTTTATGGACTGGTGGTGAATGCATGGTACCGCCTCCTAGGGACAACTTTCAAAGAAGTCTTGGTAAAACTTAAGGGATTGGTCAAAGTTTAATAGCTGGCACCATGAGGTGATTTAGAGTTGCACGAAAGTAAGGCAGCTCCCAAAAATTGGCAAATGCCCCATCTGCCTGACAGCTGTTGCCCTGCTTCATTTAGAAGTGAGGTGAGGGAATCATCTGGTTTTGTTTCACCAAGCTCCGGAATTGGAAGTCTTTTTCTGTAGTCAATCTGCCAAATGCAGCTACATTACAAGAGTAAGAAAATCCACCATATTTTGGAGAGGCATTCCTACGTGATTTAAGTCTCGCCTGAGACAGTGATGAACTGTCTCCTGCAAGACATATTTTTTAGCTTACAGTGGGTTTATAGCCTGCCCATTACTGACCATTATTTGGCTTCATCATCACTCTCATTTCCTTGCTTGTCATTCATCAGAACACGCCCGCTTCACTTCCTCTTCTTGTGTTTGACCCTTCTGCCTGGCCAAACTTCTTGTGCCCTTCCTTTGATCGCAATTAGGGAGCTACTTTTTTCTTTTTGTTGAAGCACTCCATGAGAGTGCATGTGTTTGAAATCTGTAGAAAAGATATTGTCGGAGTCGACAGCTCTCTAAAGCGAGACCTGTTGGCTTTGCTAATGCCTGCTCCGGACTGTCATCAAAGGCACGGTGGCCACAAGCAGTAAAAAGCAACCCCTTACATCCTGACAAAAAATGTCACATATACCATGGACATTGGTGAGGTTTGTATTTGTAAAAACAAAAATAGGAACTTTTCTTCCATGGCATGGAAGCTTCACCAGGTTTGCATTTTCCCCCAAAATGCTCCCCCAATCTTGACCAGAGCACTTTCAGCAAAACAATTGTTTGTGAGCAGTCGGTCCAAGGCTAAAGACAGCAAGACCTCTCCAACAACAATTGGGAGGATACTCTGTCATGAGGCTGTGTATCTTAAAGCAAGTGCATTTTTTACGAAGTGGTGTGAATAAATGTAGAGCTTCACGGCAGTAACTCTTTGTTCCTTTTTCTGCAAAAATCATCGGAGGGAACCACGTTCACATTCAAGGATTCTTGTTGCCTGGCACGAGACCAGGCACTGTATCAAGTCCAGTGACATGCGAAACAACATCAAAAAGGCATTTAATGAGAACCTACTGCATTTGTTCTTATTTGTAAGCCAAGCTATGTTTTTATTTCCAGTGTTGGAAAATGATGAAGAAATTAAACAGCTGAATAAGGAGATCAGTGATTTAAACGAATCTAACTGTGAGATGGAGGCTGACATGGTGAAATTGCAGTCACAGGTAAGTGCCTACCATCAGAGCGTATCAATATATTAACCGCTGTACTGCCTTGCTGCTGTCCAAAGAACTGACTTATATTTAGACTACTCAAGAGAAATGGCCATCTTATTTAAACCTGTGCACACCAAGCAATGAAGTGGACTGGCTACAGAAAAGTAAAGTACTAGGACTAGAGAGCGTTGGAAAATGACGTGCTGTACCGAAAATTGGAAATTGCTTTACTCATCAGATATTCATGGTATTAACACTTATTTTCCTTCTCCCTATTCAAAGTTTTAGAGTTGCTAACGGTGGCAATATTTCTGTGCAGTTCAGAGTTATTCCACATTACAAATGTGTATTTCAATGTCACCTTAAGAAAAAATGTGTTAAATGTCTGAAAACCTGCTAAGAGCACATTTAACAAAATCTTTCTGCATTTCCAACCCTCTGTAGTAGGGCCTGTATGTGTTTTGTAACTGCTGTATGTATATCATTTCACTTGGTATTACAAGAATGATGATGGGCCATAATAGAATTAATGAACACAATTTCCAGAAAAGGCAAATTACATTTCTATAAATTAATTACGTTTCGATGTCACTGCCCAAACAACTAGTGTGTTTCCAGTGGTGATTTTGCGTTCAAATATTTTGCAGCATTTTTGTTTGGGTCAAAACAACTTTCCTCTAACTGGGTCAGGGCACCGTGGACCACTCTGGATTCCACTCACTGACTCAGTTCTGATTTCCACCTTAATCGGGCCATGCGTTGGCATACTGCACATGATGAACTAAATTGGGACGTTTCCAATCAGTAATAAAAGTACTCATAATTATTCTTCTCAGATCGCCTTCTGAATTGTTTATCATGACCTCAGAAAATGCAGGTTTCCTTCTGACCGTACATAAGAATTCAAAAGATTATTAATCTGAGTAAAATTCAGTGGCAGACAGAGTTAAGTTATTTGCCCAAACCCGTTTCTGTGCTGTTCTATAGTCAGAGAGGATCCTGGTTCCTCCACAACCGGATGGATGATTTCAAAAGGTAATGACACTATGGGCGTCACAAACACCCTGCTTTAGCAGCCACAGCGGCCCCTTCTGTCTGGAACAGGGCAGGCAAAAGCTACCAAACAACGCTGAAAGTGAGGGAAGGATGGAACGTTTAGAGGAGGGAAAGATGAAAGTTAGGAAGGGTGAAACAAAGGTAGGGCGCGTGATAGGAAGAATGGCTAGATAAGTAGGTCGATGGATGAGTGGGTGATTGAGTGTGTGAAAGGATGAGTGAATGGATGGATAAAAGGAGGTTGGAGTAAAGGAAAATCTAGCAGCATGGATTGACGGACATACAGATGTATGGAGAGATCTATCAATGGATGGATAAGTCTAAGGATGGATGTATACATGCATGCATTATGGATATGTGAACAGATTATGGCTGGAATGGCCGATAGATGGATGGAATGGTAAAAGACTGAGGGATGAAAGAATGAATGGATGACAAATGTAAAGGTGAAATGATGGTAGGAGGTGAATGGAAGGATAAGAGGTTTAATGGATAGATGCTTGGATGGAAGAGTCAATAACACCCTTCTAGGGAGAGTCGCGCTCACTAGTTTCTCTTGCTCGGTGCTGTCAGAGCTTTGGTGCAAAGTAGGGGGTGTTTTAATTTTCTGGCTACTCCTTTGGATGATACTAATAAAGATTCCATAATGGAGAACTTACTTCTATAGATGTCAATCCAGTGCCGTGTCCTGGATCCAAACCTCCTCTGTTTGACCATCTATCAGTCACTGACTGAAACAAACCATCTATGACCCTGCCAATGAATGTTACAGCCCTTTCTTCCCACTAAGGCAGCAAAAATTAACATATTTACTGTCCCTCGCTTCTCAGATATCGACCATGGAGAAGAATTTGAAGAACATTGAGGATGAGAACAAAGTGATTGAGGAACAGAACGAAGTGCTGTTTGTGGAACTCTCCGGGCTTAGCCACGCCCTGATACGCAGCCTCGCCAATATCCGCCTTCCGCAAATGGTAAGAGGGAAAAGTTGCATGTCGCGGGAAATGCAGGCTTTAAAAACTGCTAACACATGCAGTGTTTAATCTTTCTTAGTCGTATCCCTAGATGCTGTGAGTTTAATGTGTCTCAGTTAAAATCACAAAAGGCTCTTCTCCACGCACCCTACCACTTTGATTGACTTGGAGTTCATTTCTGTTGCACAAATGCACACAAACACGCACACACCTAGACTCACTCACACACAAAGAGTTACAGATCTAGTGTCTTTTAAACTAGAATTTAAATCATGAACCAAGGAAAGAAAACAGGACGTGCCTCAGCACAGCTTATACATTACAGACACTGATTGCAAAACCGAGAGAGGATGAAAAGAACTAAGCACACAGACACAGGCATGATAAACACGAGTGGAACTTGTGTGACTTGAAAATGTGGCAGTTCACTGTTTTTTCAACTTGCATGAACTCACTCTAATAAGTACACCTAACTCCTGTTACCTTTACACTTCAGTTTCCAAAGGGCACAAGACTAACCCAATAACCAACAAATGTGTAACAATTAATAATCATTAGATTTCCATAAAGTGCTTCAAAGCCTTGTCAGGGGTAGCAATCGCTATATAAATCCAATCACACTACAATGCGATTCCCTGAATTTAAATAGGGGGAATTATGAAATGGGTAATACTTCGATATAGAAAAAGTTAACGAGTACTAACTAAACAGACAGCAGTGCACAGACAAGGATATTGTTGGGTACACCAAAATTAACCTGTTTGCTGCTGTACTTCAGGTTTAACTGGGGAACTCACAGAGTGGGTCCAAGAATAATCCTCTTAGGTACATTAATTTACTCATTGAGACTGGAATTCAGCCCGGAGGGACTTACAAAGGGCCAGTGTTGAGATTTGTGTAGGAACGTTTGTTTATTGTGCAAGTTTAACGCCTGCTGCTAAGGTTGTCTCATTTAATCCCTAATAAGCAGTTCTATATGTGGTATCATTATGCAGTGAGATGTTTTCTTAAATTAGACCAGAAGTCAGAGTCACGAGCCCAGCTTTGTCATGGCAGTGTAACTTGCAACGTTCAGTTCCTCATATCAAAATAACTTGTTCATCTCTGTATAGAACCGAGGTGGCTCTAGTAACTGCCTCTCAATTTCCTTCCAAGATAGCACCTATAATTGTGGATTATTCATCTAGCGCTCATAGACATTTTCATTTGCAGGCCTATTAATCAGGCTACCTTTATCTGTCAAAACAAAAATATTCTACAGCATCGTTGAGAATGTGCATTTTCTCAATCTGTACATTCAGTCAATATGAGTGAAGAGACATGGTTGGGCTTTATATGTAAGGTAAAGCCAACTGTTGTCGCTTGGATGTAATCCCCCTTTCAGTTTCCCTCCTTTGACGTACATGCCTATGTCATCCACATTTTTTTTTCTCAATATAAGTGAGGATAGCGAAGCTCCAGCGTAGTGCTCTGCAGTGCATCCCCACTTCACACTATCATTTAGGCATTAGTTCTGACCCTCTGGTCCCTCATCGCTGTCACTATACTAAAATGAACATACCTGACCATAAGTGTTACCAAGGGACCTAGTACATAAGTAACATACTAAAATGTAAGTAACATAATAATATGACCATACACTTACCATATGTTATTAGGAAAAAGAGTAAATGAGCTACATATAAATTAATGTGTGTGTATATATAAAGTTTTCAGCGTGATTCATCAAGCGGTGGTCGAGAAAAAGGGGGGGGGGGCAAAAATGTGTGTTTGGCAGACAGCTAGATTCTGTTCCGCAGGTTGTTCCGCAGGCTGTGCATTTTGTTATTTGATGTAAATTAGTGCAGTAGCTTTCGAGATGTTGAAGTAAAAAATAAATTTGTAATTCCAGGGCTGTGGCGCTTTCAACCTTAATTCGTGATTATTGTAGCGAGTTTGTGAATGCACGTGCCAAGAGGAATGCTGTGATTGGCTGTCCGCAACTTGAGTAGCACATTGCAGCCGCCATTTTAGGCAATGGGACACGGCCCCCGGGGCCGAAAATTCAAATCAAAGTGCTATAAGGGGCAAGGGTAGAGATAGGCTGACCCCATGGGTGGAATGTAGGGGTCTTTGAGGGAACCCTGATGTGTTTAGTATGTCACAAAACATGTTGTTTTCCCACATGCAATATTCGCAAATTTGTCACAATGATTACTGCACCCCCCCCATGTAACGCTGCAACAAATTCACGAATATTGGTGAAAAAATGTAAAAAAAATACATTCACAGACTCATTCAGACACTGCAGACCCCTGGGCAGTCAGGCACTATATAAATCGATATAACATAACATAACATAACTTATAGACGTGCTCAGAGACTCATGCAAACTCACACATGCGCAACGGGGGTTAGGTGAGTATTTGGGTTGTAGGCATCACTTCCAAATAGTGATTCTTTAGGAGATGCATTAATGTTTTGATACCCAAATGTGATCTCTACAAAGGACCAATTCTCCTATGTGAATTAAAAAAAAAGTTGCTTGGAAAGTAGGTAGTGGGCAGGAGACCAATGTCAACTGTCAAACACACTTTTAAAAAAAAGTAAAATTCCTTTTTTAAACATGGCCGTTTAAAAGTTCACTTCACTGAAATACAATCACAAACATGGTGGTATGTGGATCCAAGCATGCTATTATCCCTCTGATGCCATCCAGTTAGAGGAAGTCACAATTTGCAACCTGCTTTATTAATAATAATGAGGTAGGTCGGATTGCAACTCATTCTGAAGGGGAATTTGGCGAACTGATCTATTAGTATGTAGGTTGGGTTGCAAAATTCCACAGTGAGCGCAACAATACAGGTGACAATTTGTGACCAGTGTTTTGTACATCAACCCTACTGCAATCTAAACCAGACTTTATCGAGAAGGTTGTTTTCCAAATAGAGATTAGTCAGCTGATTTGCCTTGCTACTTTCTTTGTTAATTCGGCTTAATTTTTTAAAATCTTCCTTTGTCTCATTGCAGGAGCCAATCGATGAACATAATTTCGATACCTATGTAAACACTCTAACTGACATGTACACCAATCAAGAGTGCTACCAGAATCCAGAGAACAAAGGACTGCTTGAGAGTATCAAAGAAGCAGTGAAGGGAATCCAGGTTTAAGTGTGAAATGAAGCAACACAAATTCAGCAACAATTGAGTATTTTAAAGTCTTCAGGCCAACAAGTCATTCAACTTCATGAATGGCAAAAGACAAATGGGACCAACACTTGAACCCAAGGGTCATTTTTCGGAGAACCAAGAACTGGATGAAAGCTCTCTTTTTATGAGGGAGGTGTTAACCTTCCTGAAAAAATATTTGGAAGAGCTCTCCTTCCTTAGGTCAAAGCACTGTTGTGGCTATTCACGTCATGTTGGTTACTGTTAAGTCAACATCATCTTAAATAGCCAGTTTGCATGGTTGAAAATTAAGAGACGTTTGACTTGTAGTTTGGTAAGTGAGAGGTGGACACATGGAAGATTTAAGACTACCTTTGACTTAGATCCTGTCGGTTTAACTCAAAGCATATTGAGTTCACCACATAGTTAGGTGTTGTGTGAACTGGGAGGAGGGAAAGACAAGAGGTTGCTTCTGTGGAGGGGAGATTCAGGAACATGTCTTGGATCACCCAACTCGCAAGGCCTCCAGACAATCCCTTGGGCACAGTATGACAGGGTGAAGAGAAGCCTTCCGGTTCCTCGGACCAGCCAGCGCTTCATTTCAAATGTATCTTAGCTCTGAAAGCTATGGAGACAGCATCGTTGGACCTGCAGCTTGCGCACTAACCCGGGAGCCACTCCTTGCCTCCAGCCCAGCGCTTTCAAGGAATGTGCTGTCAGCATTTGAAGTGTTAAAAACGTAGCTTATGTAAATCAAAAACTAAAGATGTAGTTTTGAAATTCCAGTGGAAGCGCAAGGGATAAAAGGTTCTCTCAGGGAAGCTTTTGGAGTTTGCACCCGTAGCAATCCTTTGACTGTCTTATAAAGAGTGAATTGCTGCAAAGAACTTTATGAACTACTTATTCCTGGAGGGGCATGGGTGCAGCCCTTTGTGTGCAACGTCCAGTGTCCATGGTCCGTACACTTGAGTTTGTGAATTGTTTGGTTTCATTTTGTTCTTCAAATCGTTACCTATAGCAGTAGAATGTGTGCTGAAGTCGAGACACTGTCTTCAAACTAGGAGATTGCACAAATAGGCCCAGGGGTAATACTTTGCCAAAGCTATCATACGAGGAGCATTTTTCCAAATAATTGGTCAAGTTTGGATGGAACACAATTCACTGTTTCCCGATGGGCATTGTGTCGCCCACATCAAAGCAATGGATGGTACTGGAAGCATATCCTCCACAAAAAAACCTTACAAATCTTGCAACATCTGCTCTTGTGAGTGAAGGGCATACACAAGTGAAAGCCTCTCTACAGTGCTCCCTCTCGCAAAGCTGACACCCTAAGTGCAACACAGATGCATCCAGAATGCGACCAATAGAAATGGCTGCTGCTCTTTCCCATTATCTCGTCCCACGCCAAGGTCTTCAATTGCTGCAGCATATCCAAAACACTGTGCCTTCTCATCCCTTGCTCCTCTCCTAGCAAACTCTGTCCTCTTTCCCCCATAACCAGTGGTATACCCTCCCATTTGAAGCTCACTAAAATAAGAAACACACCTTCTTCTGAAAAGATAAAGGGCAACTCACCCTAATTGTGTTCTGCTTTTAGCTTGAAAACATTACATCGGCACCACCAAAAACCGCTAATGTTGCTTGCCACCACTCCCTAAGAAAATAACCATCTGCATTGAAGTTTCTTGTCTTGTACTGCTTCAGATGAAGCAGCATGTATTAATTTGATGAAGTGGTGTGTAGAAATCAAACTGTTAATTAGATGCCAATGTAGAATGTTAGTCAAGCAGCCGTGGCAGCCATGATGGAATAGAGGCGTGAGCGACACCAATAATACACTATCAGTCTGTATTTTTTCCATTTGCAGTTGCAGGCAGTTTGTAACCAGCTGCTTAAAATAACAAGCAAATGTCTCTACCACATAAGGCTGTAATCTTAACAAACGCCTTTTGGAGTTAATACATACATTACAATTATTACTGATTGATAAGCGTGCAAAAGAAATGTAAACTGCTATTCTTCCTTCCAAAGTCTCAGTGGTGGTGTACCTTCTAATATCTTCTGGCATTATCAGTAACTGGACCCGAACCAGGCCGAAGAAGGCTGACTTGCTGAGAAAAGTCAGGGCCAAGGGAAAAGACAACTGGCTTCTAAGGAGCTTGTCCTTGTAGCGGTTAAGGTTACTGGAACAGAGAGGGATGTGATGCTGCGGTTTCATTGTTATTGTCTTGAAAAAAGTATTGAAAAAAGTCCAATGTCGGAACTGCATGTTAGCATGTAACCTAAAATAGGTGATATCTAGGGAGCCAATGGGTCAGGGGCGCATCTAACACCTGGATGACATCTCACTCTCCTACTTTGCGTTGCTTATGTGTCTTGGTTGTTACGTTCATTATAACATTTTATATACTGTGCCTTGGTTGTAAGGGGCGTCCAGATACCCCATCAAATATTCGAAAAAGAAGGAAAAAGCCCACTCAACATGTGAGTCAACTTTAATAGACCTGACCTCGTGTCACTGACTGAAGGCCTGAGATAAAGCTGCAGAAGACCCACAGGAAGGTTGGAAATAGAGACTGGTTAATCCAATCTATCTTCCTTCCAGATAAGTTTCAAATCCTGACGGCATGTTGGTCGAATTTATGAATGTTATTTATTGAAAAGACTTCCAGGTTTGGGTGCACTTCATGGTGCTTTCGAGACCCACCTCCCTTCTCCAGATATTTGCCACATTCTGTGCAGGTTGGGATGGGATTATTGTTCCCTTGAAGATGGATCTTTCATAGCGCCATAGCGATTTGTCATCGGTTCTCTTCATGGCCTGCAAAAAGGTGCAAAAACGAGATGCATTTCTGTTTGTTAATTCAATGCGTTAAAAAGAATTGTTCTTAATATGTAAATAGAGTCCAAATTGATTGTGACTGCAATTCAAATAGTATTAAAAAGTAGGGGAGAAAAAATGCACTTCCTCAAAGAAATTAGAACTTAGTTTTTTTAATGAAACTGTTTATTATTTAATTTTTGGTGAGACCTATGGTAATTTATTCACAAACACCTGGTGTTACTTGTGTCTATTTATTTACAATTATTCTAATTTATTAACTCATTAATTAATTCATTATTGTTATACTTATTTCACAACTGATCGCCAGACACACACACAAGTGGGAGGGTGCAGGGTAAAGCAGGAAAAGAATGCTAGACAAAGAACACAAATGTAAAAATAATAAAAATCAAATCATTTTGACAAAAGAAGAAGAAAAGAAAAATATAACTTGTAACACTAATTTTGATGCAACCAAGTTATTTTTATATATTTTGTTATTATTTATTCTTTTAAAAAAATGGGAATTTTTTAAAGCTATTTTATAACCGAGAAGTTTTGATATTTGTTTTTTGGGGAGTGAAAATCTCATTTTTAATATGATTTACTTCTTCTTTTGTTCACATACTTTCAGGCACTGAAAACAAAAAATGAATATGTGGTATTTATTATTTATTTAATATTTAAGTCTAATAAACTGTGCAGTGGCTGTATATTTATTTTGTCATGTTCTGTGTGTGTCTGTTATGTAATGGCTGAGTATAATTGTCATGTGAAGGAATATTGTTAATATTTTAAAAAAACAAGAATATAGCATTGAATTGAAAGTTATGGGAGGCTATATGTTAATCTGTGATGAGTAAAAACTGTGATTCTTTCTAACCCCCCTCAGGAAATGTAAGAAACAGACAGGAATTCATTGTGTATTTGCGGGACGATTTCATAATAAAACCCAGTTCTGTCTATGAATTTGGTTCTCTGTTTGCTGTTTGTTTGGGTGCTTGTTCAGCTTGTTTGTGTACTTGTTCAGCTGTTGACGCCAGACTACTGTCCATGTCTTCCAAGTTTTTCTTCAGGGGTTCCCCTCATACCAATGTCACTTGGGTCAAGTACTCCAAAAAAGACCCCAACCCACGTGACCGCTATATCAGCATAGCACAGGTATAGGGCACCTGGGACCGTATTATACAAAGTGCCCTGGGGAGGGTGCAACTGGTGTTTACACCAGATTTGCTCTTGGGGCACTTTGGTATTACAGAAGGCACCGAAGACACTTGTGCGTCTCCTTCTCTAATACAGATAGTTCTGGGATACATTTAGCTCCAACGCTATCATCAGAGGGCGTTCCCTCATTTGCATCTCTTTACCTCTTCACCATACAATAGACGAGGGCGCAAAGGCAAAGAAGCTCTCAGGAGGCGCACTGTCAATCACTCCTCTAGAGGGGACAAAGAGGGTCACTCACTACACCTGCCTGCACCCCTCACCCCTCTTAAAATTGCAGGTAGGTGGCTGCCTGCACAGTAAAACGCGGAGTGGCTGCTTTAAAGCCACTCCGTATTTTCTTGAATTCACTTAAGCGGGAGTTCACAGCTGCCCTGGGGCCAGCACATTTATTCTAATACATCTTATTCTCCTTGTTTGTGCAGGGCGCAAACAAGAAAAATGCACCATATGTGTAATACAGCCCATGTTGTCTTACAAAAACATCTTTTGATACCAACAATGAGTCTCACAACGAGATCTTATTAGAACCAGCTACTTGTCCTGCTCACTTTGCCAAGTGCGGGCCATCTCGTGAATTCACCTGGAAGTCTTTACCTCTACATGAGGTGTTGCTGGCATTGTTAATTGTAATTGTGGGTCCATGCAACTCTAGAAACATGACCCAAAGCACTGTGTTATCATATTTACCAAGGTTTCTTTTTGGTTATGTGTGACTTTTCCATGTTTTCATTGTGCTTTCGGGTGACATTTAAAGGCCTTATGTGTGACTCTGTCATTAAGGGAACATAACAGTTGTGTCCCTTTAATGAAATAAATTGCAGATGTAAGGCCTATCAAAACTTACCTTACCCTTTGCAGAGTGAATTTGCAGAAACCCCCCAAATATTGGTATTACCATGGGAGGGAGAAAACACAAACTTGCTCTTTATGCCCATGATGTTATGATAGCTCTCACACATCCACTCAATTTACTGCCTCCTGTTATGGATGAACTAGAGGCATTTGGGAAAGCTTCAAGGTTCAAAGTCAATCTACAGAAATCACAGGCACTTAACCTCAAATTCCCGAAAACCGAGCAGCTCACACTTGTGCACCTCTTTCCTTTCACATGGACCACTCCTCTCAACCACACGGTCATACAGGTCTAGGAATGTTGCACTCTTTCATGGCCGGGGCAGCTAGCGGCAGTCAAAATGACTCTTCTACATATGATACTGTACTTTATGCAAACACTACCCCTGCAGCCCCCACCACAGGTCTTGAGCAAACTGCCGCACCTTATAGAGGATTACATTTGAGCAGGCAAGAAGGCCCACATGGCAAAAAAGAGTCATTCTGGTCCCCAGCGGAAGGTGGCCTTGGTACACCTCACCTCACCCAATACTATCAAGCTGCACAACTTTGTTATTTGGTGGAATGGGTCAGACCCTATTCAGAGAAGCACTGGTGTTTTATCGATCGGGCGGCTGCTTGCATCCATATCTGGAAGGTACCCTGGCTGCCTAAACCTCATAGGCCACCTGGGGTGTACATTTCATCTGTACTTAGAGCAACTATGGGTGCCTGGGATAGAGCACAGCTGCCAAACAAATTATCTACTTGCATCTCCACCCAAACCCTGATGACTGGGAATCCTGACTTTCCTCCAGCATGCCAGGGTACCACATACATACAATGACAACAAATTAACTGCAAAAGGGTAGGAGATTTCTTCAACCATGAAGGGTTGATGGATTTCCCCCAGATCCAGCTTAACTATGGCCTTCCCTCAACCGTATACTGGCAGTGTGTTACCATCCGCCACCGGGTCACACAACCTGCCATTCGCCCCATGCTAGCCGCCCTTTATTGCATTTTGAAAAGTGGCTACTTACCCGACTCACAGATAAACGTTTACTTTTTGACATTTACGCCTTCTTCAGTACACCGCTGACCCCCACCAAATCAACAGCACAGCAGCGCTGGGAAAAGGAAACACTCCTTAAGGAAGTACACTATTGGTACTACACCCCAGCATGAACAGCTCAGTGGAAGCAAGACGGGATGCATGTTTCTGGAGGGGCTGCGGACAGGTGAGGACTCTGACCCATCTTCTTTGGTAGTGTCCTACCTTACAACAATACTGGGTTGAGGTCCTGTCCATCATTGAGCATACATACAATACCGACCTCCCATGTTCCCGAGCTATATTCTACAGGGTCTCCCAAGCTCCCTGACTTACCCTCTGAAATACACAAAGGGGCGTGCTATCAGTATGGCCCTATGCCCGGTGAAAACTAGTCATACTATCGTGCTGGGGCACTGCCAAAGTACCCACTCAGTTAGATTGGCTTTATAAAATCTGGGAACTCCTTGGGATGGAAAGACTGACGCCCATCATTGCTAAACATACCCTAATTTTACAAGACTTGGGGTACCTACATACAGTTCTTTTCTCAAGAGTTCAGGGAATTAACCTGTCCTGCGTACTTTTACATCCTTAGCCTCAAACACGCAAACTGCAGTGGCAACTAGGACCTCATAGAACAGATTCCACATACACCCACAAACTGCAGCTTAGGCATCATCACTGTTTACCTGGTGGAGGCTGCGTCTACAACCCTGCCGGCCCACCGCCGTCCCCTTGCCCTTTCTTAGTGTGTTGTCCCTTTCCTTCTACTGCTATCTTCCACTCCATCGCTCCTTCACCTTCTATTGTCCCTCACCAACCGGTGGATGTAGGTGAGATATTACTGTACTGTTCTCCCTCAAATTAAACTCAATAAAACAGACCGACCCCTAAATAAGTAACCAAAAAGCAGAGGCAGCACTCGAGAATTAGGCAAGGTAACTCATCTACTTCAGAACAAACTATGTCCAAACCATCTAAAAAGTACAATAAGATTTTATCCGGAATCACTTATACCTGGCGTTTATAAATACATTACCATTACTGAAATGTCACTCTTAAAAAAAGGTTATTTACTCTCTTTCCCCAATAACATTTTTAATTACTGCAATGTGGTAACACAGAACATGCAGGCCACATCCCCAGAGAGCAGAATCATAGGCCTTTTCTTATAAAGTTGAAGTTGCACTGCATCTACTTGTAACCAGTGTTACTGGACTAATGTGCTTTCCTAGAGCATTTCATAAAACATTCTTGGGGCCAAGGGTGGAGGCAGGCCTGTGGTGACAGACCCCCTACAAAGTCGTCTTTACATAACACACACAGCCCAGTTTTGACCAGGGTTGCTGATCCTTGTATCCATACGACACATAAGTGGCAAACAAATATTGGTCTTGAAATTTGGGAGGTATGCACTCCCACAAATTCCTTTAAATTTGTAACTGTGTCACTTGGGAGGACTGGACTAGGAGTTAGTTATAAAAAAAAGTCTCTTTTGACCTTCATTATTCTTTTAACTAGCGTTCCATACCACTTTGCTGCAATTTTAAGAACCATAAACAACCTATGATATGAGACGTTACTGTTCACCAATGTAATGGTACTTAATTTACCAACCTCAGAAGGATGAGCTCATCCCTACCCCCAGTTTTGATATCCAGGGCTGTTGCAGGAGCTTTTTGCTTGGAAACCTCACACCATCGTGCCAATTACGGTACCCACCCATCTCCTGGTCATTACACTCAGTTTCCAGTCCTTGAGTTTTGGGTGATATCTTAATGCATTCTGAGTGTTACAGTCTTGTTTTGCTTCCATTGAACTAATTATACTAACGCACCTTAACTCATCCAATTGTAGGTGACAAATTCAGGAATGGAGACAGTATCCGTACTGACCTGGAGTGAGGGGGAGTGGCATGTATACATATCCTCATATGCCGTCTCTTGCTGCACTATATGAAGCAAACACAATACAGTTCAAGAAATGAAGAATGTGGCAGAGAAATTTACAGACATATCTTGAGAGAAAGGCTTTTGCACCTTAATGAAACATGATGTGCATAGTGTGGTTGCCCAAGGGGGGTTGTTGGGCATCCAAGCAGCAGTCTACCTTCAAGCATCATCAGAACTGCAAACTGGAAGGAAGTGGTAGTATGTGTTAAGATCCAAATATTAGTCACAGGCAGTGTTGGGTTGAAGAAGTAGTGTTTCTTTTTTTTACATCCAAGTAATATAGAGATCCCATCCACAGCAATAGTTCAGGTCTATGTGGTCTCACCAATTGACTCACATACCATTCTAATCCCACATTCTAGATGTGTTGGGTACAGATAAACACATGATCACATGTTTACAGAACACTTGGAGAACACTTGGTTACAGTGACCTAAGATACAGTGACCTGAGATACAAAATACCACATCGCCTCCCTCACTTAACCTAATAAAAGAACAAACAAACCTATAAACAAAAATAAGATATCATACTAACAATACAACTTTACCACCCCAGAAATTACTCCTGATAAAAACGTTTACCGCCCCAGGAATAACTCATCATAATAAGGTTAATTTATAATCCTGTAATCGTATCGGTCTTCTCTCACGCTGTGGTCTGACCATTTGATCTCCTGACGAATCTGTATCCAAGGAAGTCGACCCTTCACCTTGCACAGGGCTATATTTCGCCACTTTGTTGAGGTTCCAGATTTTATGATCTTCAGTCTTTACAGCATTTTAAAACAATTTTATCAGTTTAAAAAGGTTTACTAAACAACAACATTTTGCCATCCTTTCCTAGAGGTTTGATTTTTATCCAATCCCCTACCCACACCATAGTTCTTTGACACCTTTCCTTTTGTCAAGCAGTTCTTTTCCTCCCACTTTTTTTCTTCTCTTTCCCTCCATCTCTCTACTTAAATAAGTTTCACCCATCCAGGAACCATTTCATTATCCATAATTCTTCCTCTAAATAACTGAGAAGGTGACACCCCCGTGGTGGAATGCAGGTTCAGGCAGTACTCCCTTACTTTCTTCCTCATACCATCTTCCCAATTCAATCCACACCAGGGATTGTTGCAAACTTTCTTTCAAAACTTTAATGAAGCGTTCCACAGCTCCCTTTGTTTCAGGGTGATAAAGTGCTGCTTTCTTGAGTTTAATCCCTCTCTTCTTCAAAACTTCCTCAACCACCTCTGAGGTAAGCTGAATCCCATTATCTGTAAGGATGGTGGATAGAAAACTTTCTCTCTCAAACAATTCTTCCAAAAAAACAAAGCACATTCTTGGATTCTACTGGATTTACGACCTTAACTTAACTTAAGCAAGTGTGAGTACATTTCATTGCATACTAGAACATACTTATCAAATGTTTTCACCTTCACAGGCCCAAGAATATCTAACGCGATATTTGCCCACCGACCTGATGCTTGCTCCATTGACACCATGGGTTGTGTTCTACACTTCAATACCTTGTCACTTCGCATACACTCAGCGCAATTTCTCACCTCTCTCGCAACCATCAAGTCCCTTGCCGGCCACTAGTAGCCCTCCCTAACTGCCTCTTTAATTTTTGATATGCCCTTTTGCTGCCATAGGCACAGTCTATCAATTGTTTCTTAGCCTCTGTGGTGGCACCAATTTACTTCCTCTCAACAATAATCGATCTGAAACAGCCAATTCCCTTCTTGCATAAATCTTAAAACTTCATCATCACACTTGTTTTACCAACCCAACCACCTAAAACCATTGTAACAACTTTCTGTAGACACTCATCTTCTTGAAGCTCTTCCTCCACTCATCTTACTGTACAGCTCCTTCTGTTATCAAGCAGACATTCACCGCCTCATCACATTCCTCCCTCCAAAATACTCATCACACAAGAGATTATCAACTTCAGGTTGAGGACACAACCCTGAGAAATAGTCTGCTTGTAAATTACTCGTGCCACAGCTCCAACTGAAATTCCTGAAGTGCAACAAACCATTTGTGGATGTGAAAACCTCTTTGGGGGGCTTGTGGTCTGTTTTGACTTCGAATTTGCGCCCCTACATAACTTTTCTCATGTTCCTTACTGCCACAAATACCCCAAGAGCCTCCTTTCTTAATAACGGAATAGTTGGTTTCCGCTCCCCTCAGATCATGCAATATAAACAAAATAATTCTTCACATACCTCCTGATCTTTGCATCAGGATCGCCCCAAAATCTTTAGATCCGGCATCATTTATGACAATAGTTTTATCTTTGGTTTTAAAGGTCCAAAGCGTTTCTAGGCTGGATTTCACATCAACAAATTTTTTCCACCATGTATCACACCATACAAATTCCTTTCTTCTTTAGTAGCAACCTCATGCACTTCGTTCTGTTTGCAAACTTGGGAACAAATTTATAATAGTACTCTGCCATGGCCAAAAAAATTACTAATCCTCTTTACTCCTGGGCGACAGCACATTTTTAATGGCATTCACCAAACCAATTTTGGGCCGAATACTAGATCCTGTAATTAAGTGCCCCAATTATTCTGTTTCTGGAACACTGAATTTGCGTTGCTCCTGTTTGAGCATTAACCCCCTTTTTGCAGTTTCTCCAACACTTCCTGCAACCTTCCATTATGTTCACTGATTTTAGACCCAAACACTAGCACATCATCTTGATACATTTTCACCCCCTTACTCCTTTTAATAAACCTTTCCATAGCTCTTTGAGAGACAGGGGTTTGGCAGATATCAGCCTAAATTGCATTTTTAAATATGTAGAAGTGCCAAAAGGAGTGCAAACATTGTTCATTCTTGTGAAGTTGGACCCAGTTTTACTTGATGGTAAGCTGAGTTTGGTCTAAGGACGAAAAATGTTTGGCACCATTGAGAGAACTCAACATTTTGTTGATATTGGGCAGTGGATAGTGATCCACCACCACAACAGCCTTACTGAGTTCTCTCAGGTCCACACATAATGTAGCCTCACCATTAGCTTTTCGTACCATCACCACTGGTGAAAGCCATTCAGAGACCACTGCTTCCTGGATAATGCCATTGTCAATCACCCTATTCAATTAGTTCCTCACACTTTCTTTGACAGACAAAGATACATCCCTGACTTTGGCTAGTTTTGGTTGAGCATTAGCTTTGAGCATAATCATATGCACATAATTTTTGAGACATCCTAACTCCTTTTTAAAAACATCAGGAAAATCATTTGCTAACCCACCACAGCCATGTAAAATACTCCTGATGATTGGCATATGCCTCAATCCGACTGCAGGATTCTCATTGGAATCAAGATATGCAAAAAGGTCTCATTGATGAAACCAGCTTTTAAGGGAATCACCGTTACCAGATACATAAATCTTTTTTATGTATTTTTTAATTCAATTGTTCTGTAAAAGTACCCATGATAATCTAATTGGTTCTCCGCTGTAACCGTTAGGCCACATATCTGGCTTCAAGAGTTTTACTTTCTCTTTTAATTTTGTTCATAAAACACTTTTGATATCAAAGTTATTTTAGCACCTGAGTCAAATAAAATTTTGACCGGTTCACCATTAACTTGTACAATTTCAATAGTCCTGCAGAGGCATTTTCTTTAGTTTGCAGAACTACCACTTCTTCCACTACATTATCACCATCATCACAATCTATTTCTCGTACTTTGTTTTTAGACTGGAAGATGATTTACAGTGTTTTGTGAAATGTCCCTCCCTCCCACAATTTTCACACAAAGCTTTCCAACCCGGGTACTCTTCGGAGTTTTCCAAGTGACTTATATTGCCACATCAACAACCCCTCCAGAAAATGTCTTAGCAATTTTGCTATATATACTCATTTTATCCTGAGTTGCCCTACCAGCTATTGATTTCTCTTGTACAAGCTTAACAGTTGCTTCATTGACTTTGACCGCACGAGATTCATCATGGTGAATAGTCTCAACACATACTTTTGAATGTTCATGAGTCTTCGATGTAGTCAAGATTTCTCGCAGAGTTGGATGGTCTCCCTACCACATGGTTTCTTTGGCCTTTTCTAACCTGCAGCCCAACATTAATCGGTCCCTCAAACATTCCACTCTGGAACAAACAAAGCCACATGTAGAAGCTAGCCTACATAAATATGTATTGCTCAACAGCCTCTCCTTGACGTTGCATCCTCTTACCAAAGTGGTAGCGGTGAAGAGCTTTGCTCAAGTTAGGAAGGAATGAAAGTCATGCTTCATGAGACAAATTTCAATCAGACCTGCTGCATCTTAATCTGGCAAATCAGGAAAATGCTCAAATACATCTTGTCCTTCAGGACCAAGTCAGTGTAATAACAGTGACATTCTTCTTTCTGCACTAAGTGAAGTGCCACACACTCTTGCATAGTGACTGATTACCTTCTTCCACTTGATCCAAGGTATAGGTGGATCACCAGGCAATACAAGAAAACATGGTGGGGCAGTGATGTTCAAATGCTCTCAGCCTGTGTAATTTCTGTATGAGATATTCCACAGCAAAAATGGAGAACAATTCACAAGTAATGACTCCCCAATAAAAGTCATTAACTTATATCTCCTTCCCCAAACACAGGTTAGTCCAGAAACAGTTAGCTTATTATAACAGTAGTTGCATGAAGGTTGCCCAAGTAGGTGTTATCTTCGCTGCTTCTCCAGCCTGTGCACTGAGGATGCACAAAGAACCAGTATGAATTATGTTTGTATCACAGTGGATGCACACATCGAAAAATGTAAACTTCCCAACAAAGGGGCACGGTACGGCATGTTGTCTGCAATAGGTGTGCGTTATTTATGTGTGCGTATCACAGAAACCCAGTGCATTTCCATGTCGAGGCACACATCGTTATAATTTGTGTGCATAGCACAGTGAAACAGGTCATCTAAATTGAAGCCAATATGGCACTCATAGGGAGGAGCCAAATCCAAGATGGCGCTCAATGTTATGTGTGAGGTGTCAGAAAGCTTTGGATGTGCTGCGTAGGTATACCTCCCAAAGCGTCTGATGAACTGCATTGGTATGCTTCCCCAGAAGGTTCTACTGGAAGGACGCACACTGGTCCGAGGTGAAGAGTTAGAAAGTGTCTGACGTGCTGCTCAGGTATGCTTCCCAGAGCCTCTGTCGAGCTGCGGTTGTATGGCTCCCCAGCAGGTTCCCCTTGAGGGATGCACACTGGGCCGAGATGAAGATCGTTTGAGGCAATGAGATGGCCGTGTTCGATCGAGACAGGTTTCACTGGAGGGACCTGCTCATGGCCAAGATGAAGGGCGCTCAATGCAATGAGCAGGCCGCGTTGGAGTGAGAGCACGCATGTGAAATGGTCACAGCAAACATTTTTAAAAGGTAACAATACTTTACCTTGTAAGCAGCATCTCCGCAGGTACTTTGACTACCTAGGAAATGATTCTCCATTTCACACACAATCATTTATCCAGTACCTCTAACAAGTTCACCTTAACGAGTGGTAGTGTTGAGGTCTCTCATAGTTAGTTGTTCACTCTTCTCCCCATGGGTCATGACAGATTCCCTTGTCACTAATGTTATGATCCAAATAATATTCATGTGCAATGTTAGGTTGAAGAAGTAATATTTCTTTTGATCATGTCCAAATAATACAGAGACCCCATGCAGAGCAGCAGCCCAGGTCTATGTGCTCTCACCAACTGACCCGCATACCATTCTAATCCCCAAATTCTAGTGATGATGTGTTGTTTACGGATAAACACATCATCACATGGTTCCAGAACACTTGGAGAGCACTTGGTTACAATGACCCTAGATAAAGAACACCACAGCATGTGACTAATTAAATGTGTTGCCCACTTTCCAAAGTGTTGTCAATCCCATTCACTCCCCTGTAACCGTGTGCCTTCAGTGAGAAAGACAGCTACTTTCATAGGTGAACACAAGTGGTTAAAAAAGACTCACCAATGGCATCAAGTACAGAGAAGCACTAACAAGTTGCTAAGAAAAAACTTTCAGCTGCGATGCTCAGCCGATATACGTGGTAAGTGTTGGATCCTATGGAGATGCAGGTATGTATTGAAAAAGTGTCCATCTACCCTGAGATGTTAGGCACCTGATAGGGCTGTGCTATGTGGTATGGTTTTGTTGGAGTAAAAAAGTGAAAAAAGACAGCAGATACTTGAAGAGATCCTTTCAGTGGAAAGTCCTTCAAACAGAGTGTTCATCTTCTACCCGCCTCCAAGATGCTTTTTCTTCTTTATTGACACTGAGGAGTCCTTAACTAATATGCTTAGTTATACACCCAAACGGTAGTTCCTTTTGTCTTCTGTCACCTTCTGTGTTTCCACAGTCACACATTCCTTTAGTTCTACAGTTCTTGTCTGTTTTTATGTCTGGCCTGATAGTGAAGCTGTAATCGGGCTTTTAGTGAGCAACAGAAACAGACTTTCAAGGAGCACTGATGAGACATGGGCTTTGGCTCTATCAACAAGATGATTACTTTGGATACTGCATATGGTTAGGAAAAGGTTGAGTCTTTCCACTGAAAAATAGTGCTTGTATTTCAATTCCTGTTTTGTGGAAAGCTGATGAATAGTTATCTCAAAGACAGTAGGCTTTATGTGTTGATTATGGAAAGCCTATGCCAAAGTCAGTGGGATTTTAAGGGTGGATGGTTATTATACAGAGTAAAAGCCTGTAGACAGGTATTGTGTTAGACGGAATATCACAGATTACTATAGTAGGCAAATGTTGGTGTTGGATAACCCCTGTATGAAGACAGAAAATGTGCACTTTGACAATACTTGTTAACACCTCTTAGGCGAGGTTGTACATTGTGTTGCCAACTCTAATTTTGTACAATTTTCAGTTTTATAATTGTAGGCCTGCTTTTTGCCTTGTGGGAAATCTTAACTGCATTACAGAAGGCCTGAATTGGTTATGCTGACAAGTCAATGATAAAGGTTAGACGTCTGGTTGGTTCATTGTGGTGTCAGATGCTATAGGTCTTATTTGTTTATTATGAAAAGGTAGATCAAAGGCAGGAGACCTGACATTTTTTGTGAATACATATGCTAATGCCAGTAGGCATTAACAGGTGTATTGCCATCATACTGTGTAGAAGAATATAGACATGTATTTTCTTATATGCAATCTCACAAATTACAATAGTAAGTGAGGGGTTTGGTGCTGGTTAGTCTTGTGACAAAACATGGTGCTAGAAGAGGTGCACTGTGGTAATCCTTGTTAGGCTCTTTTGATAAGGGTTGTATGTTGTTTTGCTAACTATACATTTGCTTTAATTTACGTTTGCAGTCCTAGTAGTTGCCTTGTTAGAAATCCTATGATCACTTCAGTAGGCCTAAGCTGGGTATGGGACAAGCCAGTTATAAAGGCTACCGGCCTGATTGGTTATTGGGAACAGTTACGCCAGATGCCATAGGGCTGATCTGGCTAATATGAAAACTTACAATAAAGGCAGTACGTCTGCCTTTTGTATTGTGTTAAGAATATGTTAAAGACAATAGGTGTTTAACAGTAGATTGTTATGACACTGTTTTAAAGCCTACAAACAAATTTGTAATATGGAATCCTACAGATTACTGTAGTACAAAAGGGTTTGCTTGTCAACCCCTCTAACAAACTTCAGGTGTAGAAGGTTTGCATTTTGATAATCCTGTTAAACCCTCTTAGGAGGTGTATATTATTTTGTCACTCTAAATTTGTACATATTTTTTATTTAATGTCTATGAGAAAATGTATCTAAGATACCTTACATCTGATCTGTTTTGTATGAAACGTTACCACAAAAGCAGTAGGCTTGAAGTATTTATTTTCAAAAGGATATGGAAAAGCAAATATACAATCGAGGGTGGAATATTATTACATTATGTTAAAAAATATAGATAGGCATTTTGTCACATGGAATGTCACAGATGACAATAAAAGGCAAGGGGTTTAATTACACCCAGACTAACCAAGAGGGTAGAATATTTGTAATGTGGTAAACTTGTTAGGCCCTTAAGGAATAATATACTGTTTTGCAAACTTTAGTATTGAATATTTGCAACGTTATAACTGTATGCCATATGGCTGCCTTGTGGGAAAGCTTACACTAAATTTAGTAAGTCTTATGTAGTTGTGGTGACAAGCCACTGAAAACAGCTGTAGGTAAAATTAGTTCCTTAGCGAAAAGTGCGTCAGATGTCATAGGTCTCATCTGTTTATTTTGAGAAGTTACAAAAAAGCAGTATTCCTCACTAATGTTCTGTGAAAAGCATAAGATAGAATTCTCTTTAGGGCCTTGTAAGAGGACTGTATATTGTTTTTCCAGCTGTAATTTTCTACATATTTATAATTTGATGGTTGCCTTTGAAAAACTTACGCAGATCTGCAATATAGCCTCCTAGACAAAGTTAGCAGGCCACCTGCTTGCCATTTCAGCAGCAGAGAGTTGCTTCCATTTGGCAACTGCTTCTAAACCATACAGCCATCTTGGAATGTATTGTTCACAGTGTACCACTGATGTACACTTACAAGTTGATGGCTACGTTTTAAAGCATTATGTCAACCATCTTGGATCTAGACAATGATACCTTATGTACAATACTATTCCAAGATGATCGGTGTGGGCAATCTGCCTTTAATCTGTAGTCGCCCCATATTTTTTACTGGTGTGGGAAATCTGCCTTTTTTCCATAGTCACCCCATATTTTTTACCTTCTTGTGGACCCCATATTTGTGTTGGCTGTGGAATTCTCTGCACTTTACCCCTGCTAACTAGTAGTGTAAAGTGCACACGCTCCTCCTTCTCCTCCTTTAAACATGGTTGAAATGGCATCTAGCTAATTGTCATATTTAACTTGCTTGTAAGTCTCTAGTATATGGTGCAAAGTGTACCTTGGGCCTGGAATTAAATGCCACCAGTGGACTGAAGCACCTATTCTGCCATCCACTATATTGGTAGTGCAAATATGACTTGAGGCCTACCCTGTGTAGCCTGACTGTAGCAGTGTAAAAACTGTAGTTACTGCAATTACAACCAAAATAATCCCTTTTGACAGATCAAAACCTCCCTTTGAAATATGTTATCCCCAAAGTAAGCCCTGTAGTCCACAAGACAGGGTGCTTGGTATTTAAAAGTAAAACATTTAGAAATTTGATATTAACATTTCCTTACAGTGACTAGCACCCAAACACTTTTCCCACCATGGCAGGCCTAGCTGTCCTATGTAGAAAACCAGAGTACGAATCAAAAAATCCTAATACTGTATATCAGGAATGGGAGTAGCTACAAAAATAAACAACTATTTTTAATAGTTATTATAAATCCAATTCAATACTGAAGTTTTTAATACATATAAAGGAAAAGCACGCTTTATAAAGTTATCTTTTCCCTGCCTCAAGCTCCTGGAGGATAATTTGCATTTGCTTTCAGACTTCTACCGGCCACTGATTAGAATTTGAATAGGTGTGAAAAAAGCACAAAGTGCCGCTCAGGAGCAGAAAATAGGCTGATCTGAATCAGCAGAGATGACTGCTCTGAACCTCCCAGAGTGTGCAGGGTAGGAGCTGTGAGCATCCCTTTTGACATTGCAGTGTCAAATCATAGTTGAGTGTCAAATCCTGTTTGACAGGTCTCAGGTGTTTACACATAGGGGTGCACTTGAAAGGAGAGGAACAGGATGGCAAGTAAAATCTTTTTCATTCACTGTCTGGGCGCTAGAAAGCCTTGCTGTGTTCTACCAGACTGCTGTCTCTGGGTTTATTGTGGCTGCTGTGGCTGTCCCAAACTGGATTTTGATGTTAAAATGTGGTAGGATGCTTGGATTACAACAGTATAATCCTCACACACACACACACACCAAGGTATCAGAGTCCAAGTTGAGTGTAGCTGAAGAGTTTCCCCATCTTGAAAGTGCTCAAAGTGGGCAAGTTTTACCATGGGAACTTTTACCTCATTGGTTAGGGTCATGCCCAGGAGTCATCCCCACACACTAGCTCATGCCAGGTGTAAACGTGGCATCTCCAATCATCCACTCCAGAACACCACAGGAACTGAAGAAGTACAGAAGAGGACTGGGCCTGCTGTCTGTGACCTTAGAGGAGCCCCGAATGACTGTACCTGCTCCCTCTTGTACTCAGAACATAGACGTGGACTCCAAAGGTCTTAAGAATGACCTCCTGTTAAAGTTACATAGGCACAACAAGCTATAAGAGGCCTTTTCATGCAACTGGCCAGTGGCAACTGGAACTTGCTGCTGGCCTCTGCCTGACACCCCTTGAGTTTCTAACTGCTTCCACTGAGGTCCTAGGGGACTTTAACAGTGCACTCTTGTGGTGGATTGGTGCTTAAAGGTCTATGCCAGAAGGTAAAATCTTTGACCTGGTTGACCCGCACTCCTACTTTAAAAAAATCATATCACCAGTCCCCATATTAGATTTTTGTCATTTAAGTGTCTTATGTTTATGAAATTGTACTATTATTTTTCTAATTGGATTTGGGATTTGTATTCATTTGCATTTTGACTTTATTACTGCTTGGTATTGTGCAAATACTTTACACGTTCCCCTAAATTATCCATGTATACTCCCTGCCATATGGAACAAGCCCTGCAAACTGATACATAGCAATGCTGCTGCTCAGTTACATAAAGGTCACAGGATCAGATAGGGTGCCCCCATTGTACAATCTCAGGCTTCTGAAAGCAGGAACGATAATAGCAAAGTCAAGGTTTTCAACAAAGACAACGAAAAGCCTCCACATAACTCATAAAACAGCAGCCATTGCAGCAAGCATTCTCCGAGGACTTGCAGCTAAAATCAGCAATACGTCTCTAGAACTCAGAAAGACTTATCCCTCATATACCAGATTTAAATGAATTTCATGAATGCAATCACTTTATACAAAACATCAGCAAGCCAGTTTTTTAAAATACCCATATTTTACAAAGAAATGCAGAATTGCAATTGTGCATAAATAAGCTTGGTTCCCTAAACAGAAGCTCATCATTTTAATGGAAAGAAAAGCAGTATGCTTGTTCCCAAAACCAATATTTTAATTATTTCACCCTATACAAACAGTTGTTATTTTCACAAATCACTCACATGGACTACTGCCAAACCTGGACAGATTCTTTCATGTGCCCTTGTCATCCTCCTCCTCCTAATCATCAAACATAGATATTTTTGCCATCATCGTGCAAGTGATAGCCAGAATTAAGTCTCCTACTAGCACAATAGGTCAAGGATAGGCACAGTTGTACCAAGGCCAACATTATTCAATGGCAAGCCACAATTATGTGAAGATCAAGGTGTCAATATACACTTCCTCCCCCTTGAACTCTTCCTATTCACTTATGCTAATCTTGCTAGCTGTCCCGTTACACTTTGATTGCTGAATGCTTTCCAAACATTTAGGGGGCAAAGTAATGTCCACACATCATCCATTCCAAAATTCCCAATCTCTTAGATAAAGAGAGAAGTTCTAAAGGTCTCATTAAGAGTTTGGCGGTTCCACCACAGGACCGCCAAACTCACGGGGAGTACGCCACCGCCATGGCGGTGACATCCCCCTGAGCATATTACAATGTTCCCGCCGGGCTGACTGCAGGAACATTGTAATACCCCTGGCAGGGAACAGTGCTACGATATTGGCCTAGGCTCCCTCAAGGGAGTTGAGGCCAATATTGTAGCACTTCAGCACCCTCGGAAGGCACACTGTCTGCAAAGCACAACTCAGGTCACCGTCACCACCTCGGGAAATATGTTCCCGGCGGGAACTTCTGTCTACTGGCCGGTCGGCCCACAAGGGTTGTAACGTGGCAGTGGACCACCACAGTTTCGGTGGTCCGATTGTCAGAATGAGGCTGGCGGTCCTTGGACCGCCAGCCTTGTAATCAGGCCCTTAGAGTTTAATCCTGCAGCTATAAAGAGTTAACAACAAGGTAACCCATGTGCGACACAGTTCTAAAGAGAAGTCTGCCTCTCTGAGTACTACACCATTGGTAAAGTTTTATGAGTGGTCAACTGGTGATCGTGGGGTGGAGGGACGCTGAAAGCTTCTGTAGCTCCACTAGAAATCACAGGAAACTCCTGACAGCTAAAATGTGCTATTTAGCTTCAGGGTACATGAGTGAGGGGGGAAAGGGAGATATTTATTTATGTATATTATTCGTCTTGCTTATTAATGTAAATGGAATAACCATAGGCTTGGGAATATACACACATTTATTTTATTACAGAATAGTTCTTCAGAGATGACAGCTCCAGAGTGTGTGAGTGTTATAAAAATTCTATAATCAAGCAAAAAGAGAAAATGATTGCGTCAATGGATTGTAGCATTTTTATAGCACTCATACTCTGCCAGATTAGCTGCTGACATCCATTCCTTTATCTATCGGCCAGAAGCCCCTAACTAGGGGTGGGCGTAATTGCCATAGCATCATTATGCAATATTACAGCAAAATTAAACAGGATGTCATGGAAATACTCAAGGAGCGTTACCTGGCATTTAGTGCTTTTTTCTTAACCCAAAATGTATCATTGCAACCAAAATAGACTAGAGGACATGTGGTCGGATTTTGTGCCAAGATACTCATAATTACCAAACAAGCATAATTACGAACTTTTCGGTTTATTTTGCATCAAAAGAGTAAGGCAAAATTACTGAAATTACTCCAATTACTCCGGCAAAATTAAAATGGCACCCTGGCCTGCCTCTAACCTTCTTGATTAGTGCTGTAAGAATTACTCCTCCCACCTTGTTTATGCAAACTATTGTGGTGGCATTGTCTGTTAGCATCTGCACATTGCCTTGTGGCAGAGGTAGAATCACCCAGAGGCCCAAAAAATTCACACTGACTAGGTTCAAGCATTTGCTCCTAATGAGTACATAGAAGGTTGATGGGATTGTGACCCAGATGTGCTCCCAAATCTGACAAAGACTCTTTTGCTACCAGGGTGATCATAGGCCTGTGAGGTCTGACTATAACCTATACCTTCTGGAAGTGGCTCCACCCCCACTATTTCGAAGATTCAGGGATGTGAAACTTGTCTGTCATTGCAGCATCTCACTGTCAGCCACTCTTGAGGAATCACATATATGTCAGCGGTCTGGACTGTTCTTGCAGATTGAACAAGGTTTTGCTGAACTGAACAATCGTCTGTTGAATGTGCTCCAACCTCTATGGGGTGGAGGTACTCAAAGAGTCAAGGAGATCTTCTATTGACTGGAGATTCTGAGATGGATGGAATCAAGATGCATGTTCTCTTTTTGATTAAGAAGCACAAAGCACAGATAGCAAGACAAGAGATTTAGAGACATCACCCTCCACAGAGATCATAAAATGTATTGCCTCTCAATGCTCACACCCAGATCATTTTCTCTTCTGAGACACCACAAGCACATTTGCACCAATATTGTCTAAAAGGGTTCAAGCCAAAAGATTTTGGAGGGTGCATGCCACTAAGATAAAGAGAATTTGAAAGTAAAATATTCTGAATAGGACAGACAAACGCACTGGCCCAGGATCCTGCATATGCAAGGTGCAGAAAAACAGGGAATAATTCACCAGCAACTGTTGCCTTTGCTAGAACTTCTTTGACACTTCTTCCAAACTCACAGCCAAAGCTGAACAGTGCCACCAGGCACGGGTGTGGCCACATTGCTGATAAAAAGATCTGGATGCAGTCTGACAACTAGCAACACGTTCACACATGAGAAATATGGAGAGGGAATATCCGCTAGAACAGTTGTTTTGATTGTTAAGACTTTTTCAGACTCACATATTGCATATTATTCAATTGTTTAATGGTCAGGCTACCAAAAGCATCTTGTTATAAGGGCATTGGCAATAGGCGGTGTCAGTATAACTCATGATGTAGATCTGAGGTCCACGAAGGCTGATAACAGCACAGCTATCATCAGATTAGATTTTTTTCATGGTAGTACACAGAGTGCAAACATGAACACCATAGCCTTGCCACAAGTGAAAGGAGCCACCTGCTGCAAACTGTTTGTGCCACAACACTCATCAATTTAACCCACAGTATGTTTGCATAAACCATCTACTGGAAGCAAGGGTGAAAGAAACCAGGATTGGCAAAGCCAGGCATAATTGAAAGTGTTCCTCAGTGATTGGTAAGTTTAAACACTTATTACATGATCATCTTACATAGTGTATCATTGTTTTAATATTCCACCATGGCTGCCAAGTTTAGAGGCAAAATATTGGTTATCTTGGAGGAATAAAACAATAATATACTATGAACATTACCAGTCAAAGATGACCACTCAGTCAACATCACACTGGCCCACTGCAAGAAATTGGATCATAATTTGGAGTGGGTGACTACCCACCACAAAGAGAAATCACAGCCCTTGTCAGGACGAAACCTCAAAGTCACTAAATTAACCTGACCTCAACACCCTAACATCTGCATACATTTTTATGGTTATCCTACCAAGAAGAGCCTCCATCATAAAAGAGGACTGACAATCTACATTGAAGAACCAGGTTAAAAAACTGGGTGAAAAAAGATGCTGTAAAAAATGTGAAAAAGGATGAGTCATGTGGCCCTGCATAACAAGATTTTTAACTGCCTGTCATATATAAAGACCTTAGGGGTGGGGGTTTAGCCCCAACACCTTTAGGAAGGGTAGGGCTTGTCGGGCATACCACAAAAGTATTAGAATATTTCCTTTAATACATGTGGTGTTTTTAGCCAATTTATGTCAACACTGTAAAACATACCATTTGGACCTATTTTTCAATCTTTTCCCATGGGCCACCATCTCACGCTCAACTGGAAGAAGTCAGGCTTGCTCACTTATCTCGCTCTTTCATTCCTACTTGAGATGGGTAGTTTCACCCCACCAGTTTAAAAGTTCATCAGGTGCAGCACTTGCTAGCTGAAGGATTTATCAACCAGTAGCCAACTTCAATAATGAATAAGCACCATAGTCCCAACTCTACTGTGACATCCTTCTGGGTCAAAGGACATGTTTTTTCATTGAGAACTTTGCCGTCCCACCTCAGTTCTTTGTAATCGGTCTGGCCTGGTAGCTTTTTCCTTAGTCATGGACTCAAATCCCAATCTCACTGCACAGTGCCATGGATGTTTTGTTGTAATTGCTTCTTCCTTCTAGCAAAGGTCTAGTTCTTGTGAAACTCAGCATACACTCAATTCATACACTGACCCCTGCTCTATGTTGGCTTCTGCTCCCTCTAGGGCAGTGGTTCCCAACCTGTGGGCCAGGGACCCCTGGGGGTCCGCGAAGCCTCCTCAGGGGGTCCGTGACTGCTTAGAAAATGTAATAATATTAACAGGTTAAGTCCCCAACTTAAAGTAATGGCTTATTGGGGGTCCCCGGATTCCAATAATGATTCAGTGGGGGTCCCTGGGTTCCAGTACTGATAAAGTGGGGGTCCACAGAAGTCAAAAGGTTGGGAACCACTGCTCTAGGGAGAATAAGATGTTGATCCTGAATTATAATCACACTATAGGCCCATATATTGTCTACCTCTTCCAGCAAAGGTGTTGGAAAAAGAGATAAATAAACAACTGGTAAAATACAGTGAGATCAACAACCTACCTGATAAAAACAGATGGGTTTTAGAACTCTGCATTGTACAGTTCAGTGCTGGCTCCACACGGTCTTCCATCAGAGTTTATTTCAGAGATTGGAAATTCTGGATGTACAAAGAAATGCTTAAAAGTGGGCGTCTTTAATTCGAGTACATACCTGGTGGCCAAACGAGCTAGGAGAGGTACCTACCCCAGTGGCTGGAAGGAATAATTGATTCCGAACTAAATATGAATAGACAAGTATGCCAGGTATTATCATCTTGTTTTATGCACTTAAGACTTTTAAGGACCTTATTACCATAGCAACTGGTGGCACAGTCACTGATTTTATCACTACTGGGCTACTGCAATGCTCTGTATCTGAAACGTACAACTGAAACTGTGACGCACCTCTCATCACAGGGAGGAAAATATATCAGCTTCAGATGCCAGGAAAGAACTTCACTGGCTATCTCTGAATAAAAGACTGCATTTCGAAATACCCGGTCTAGCCGACCAGGCTTTTAACAAAATAATACATTATGAACCAAGAAGGATGTTGAGGTCTGGAGACCTCCAGCTTCTTAAAATTCTGAGGTTCAAACTGGAAGGCAAGGGAGGTATATCCTTTTCTGTCTTGGCTCCAAAATTGTTGAACAATCTACCTTTAAATCGAAGGCCAGAAAAGAATCATTGGATTCTTTGAAAACATGGCTTTTTCAGCAATTGTAAGTTGTCATCTCATGTTGCCATAGTGCCCGCTGCTTATCACTCAAAATGGCCCGAGGTAAAATTTATGAGTGAGGTCTGGACTCTGTTGGTGACAGTCTGTTGTAACTCATGCATTTTGCCATATTGGTGTTGCTTCCTGAGGTAGCGATCAGCCACCTGGAGAGAGAAAATCGACGATGACACAGCTTCAAAGCTGCGCTCGAAGGCTGTTGAAGTGATAAGCCTTGTCCTCTTTACTTGTGCTTGAAAAGTAGAAGGGTGCAATGGAAGAATCGTCACCAAGATTGTAAGAACAGGTCTGGATATTATGAATATTAAAGCCAAGTGTCTTTATTCAGCACAGTGCTCGATGTATTCGTGGCTGTTCCGTACGGAGGCGCAGAGCTTGCGCTAAGATAGGTACAACACAATGCGTCACACTGGCAATGTCACGGGTTTCGCTTCAAGACACTGCAAGTGCCATTGCATGAGAGAGTGTACACATCAAGAATATAACACAGTGCTTCCCCTGCAGGTGTTCACTGGGAGAGGTTTGAGGGACTCCTAGGGATCCCCCAGTAGGTGGGTGCAGTAACACACCGGCAGAGTGCTCCCACATGTGGGATTGATTTTTCCCCCCCTCTTCAAACGAGGCTGCACAGTCTCCAGTGAGACTGATCTGTATTTTCAAATCCTAGTTTGTCTTTCACTAATATCCTCTCCTCAGTGCAGTGTCCAGTTCTGCACCCGGCGCACCGAGGGTTTTCTATAGAGCAAGAGGAGACAAGGTGCCTGATGTATAATTCGGCCCCTGGAGTCAGCTCCCCAAAGAATAGATCTCTTCCCCAGCAATGGTCCTTCTTGCCCCCTCAAAGACCATGCTTACCCTCACTGGTCATACACCAAATCCCAACTGGAAGCCTGGGGCCCTGGACAAGGTGACGAGCCAATTCTGCTTTCAAGTCAACATGACCAGAGCCATAAATATCTAGACATCACATGACCAGGGACAACGGATTGTTGCAATGGTGGACCTGAGTACATCCTATAGACCACTTGCTGTTCTCCCTCATCCCCTCAGTGATTCCTGTATGTAAAGCCTCAGAAGATGCCTCTTGAATCAATTGGATAATAATTCAAGTTTGGAAGATAACAACCTCTGTGACTTGGCCCTTTTTTCTCTCATGCACCAACAATGTTGCATATATTTACCGTAAACGCTGTGATATTGAGTTGCCTGCTGACCTCTGAAGAAGCTGATCCCTAAGGCTCCCCGTACAATATTATGGCCTGTAAATGTATAGTGAAACCCAAACTGATGGCACCTCTCCTTTCATACACTGAAGCACTTCGGACACATGCTGCATGCAAACAGGGGAGTCAGGGAGTCCGGGGAAGACAGGCTGGGTGGATTTACGAGTAGGCAGTCACTTACTGCAGAACATGTGCAAAGGCTGGTCCCCATATATTTAATCACCTGCCACCAACTGTTGATTGTGACATGTCTTTGTGTGTCTTGTCACCTAACAGAGTCCAGGACTAGAAAGCTGAACAACAGGAAAAAACATGCAGAGCACTTGTTGTTGAACTTCTGCCACAACCTGCACTGGAAATCATACCAAGTGGGTCAGAATGGGAAAATGAGGAACAAGATGTCCGAATGCCAGTGGAACAGGAACATTTTCGACTCTTCACTGAGATTATCAGTTAGGAGCCTCTTTGCATATCCGTGTCATTAATTCTTCCCAACATCAAGCTGAGAAAATGAAAATAAGAAACAAGAATTTAGTTGACAATGGACACAATGTTACCTCACTCAAAGGCTCAATGTAATGAAACTGTAGAAGTGTCAACAAGTAAAAATACAAGGATGGAACCAAAACCTACCTTGGATGATGAAGCAACTCAATGTCATGCAAAAACATCAATGTATGTTACCCGACAAAGGGATTCTGCAAAGGGTCCAATGGCTGCCCCTAATGGCTGATAAGAAGGCAACTCAACAAGGTCCATCACAGACAACCTAGACAAACAGTGTAAAAGTTTAAAAACAACCAAAAACCTACTATTTCAGGAAATGTGGTCTCATTCAGAGTATCAGTTCAGGTAAAATTGTCTAATCAATAGGGATATGACCTCAGCATTTATGGGGGTATTGCGATTCCCAGGGGTAAACATCCTGTAGAATGACATTTGCAGTGAGCAGACCATGGGTATTGTTCCTGATTTACTCATTGTTAGTAAAAATAGGGACTAAAGTGGAAATGCTGTTTTGTAACCCTTTTGCATGTGTTGGTAATAAACACATTTTTTTAACTTTTGCACAGGTTTTTGCACCAGCTACAATATTTTGTCACATGCAATAATGAAGGGGCAAGCAAGCACAATTTGAGTTTGCCTCCTGATAGGCGCTAGTGCTAAAACGTGTCCAAAACTCATCGGCAGCCATTGTAGCCAAACATCGGGCCTAATTGACATGGGGCCTGATTTAGAGTTTAGCGGCGGGGTTACTCTGTCACAACTTTGCCGGATATCCCATCCACCGAAATATAAATCACATTATATCCTAAGGGATTTATATCTTGGTGGGTGAGATGTGCACCGCTGTTGTGACGGAGTAATCCCTCCTCTAAACTCTAAATCAGGCCCATAGTTCGAGTCACATTCAGAACTCCTTGTAAATTCAAGGTGGGGTGCAACCGGAAGTTTGTATGCAAATTAGGACGCCAAGGTTTACAGAATTTACAGCACATCCAAAGTTTCTCAACTTCAAATATCACCAGAAAACCTGAAAAAATGTGAAAGGGTAAAAGAAGGAAAACCTGTGGAATTGGGTACTCAAAACTCCTAAATCACAATTTGGCCACTTTTAGACCAGAACAACTTGTAATTGGGTGGGAATATCACACCTGGTACACAGCACACATTGCATTATTAGTATTTACTACATGTGAAAAAAAGCCAAAACAACATGCAAAATAGTAACTGCAGTAAATTTGAATGCAGCAAAACCACATGTGTGATCTGCAAATGCACAAATCATGGTGTGTACATTAAGAAAATGTGCTGAAGTAAACAAACATGGCAACTCACAAGGTCCCATCGTTTGTCACACAAGATGGGCTTCTTTCAAACAGTCTCCTGATGAGCAGCCAGAATCACTCTGTGGGAGACAAGGGCCCTGATTTAGAGTTCTGCAGCAGATGAAGTTAACTCTGTCAGGATAGTAGATGACATCCGCCATGTCATGGGGCCTCTGCCAGCCCTGCCGACTACTATATACAGTGACAGGAACCCGCTGTCATGGTGGTTCCTATCAATGTAGGACATTTTTGTGTTTGATGGATAGGAAAAAAGCCTTTACACCATCAACCCTAAATAGGGCTAATCGTGTTAAGTCTCTCCTTTGACAGCCCCTACTCCATCTCCCAACACCTTGCACCACACAACATGTCCCACGCTGAGGGCTGCGGCAAAAGCCACAAGGCCCCCACAGCCCAGCCAGCTTCCCTGCCTGCACCCTTCCTGGGTACAGTGGAAGCCTTCATTGATACTGCCCCACAGAAACAGCTTTTGTTTGGCTCCCGCCAGGCGGGAGCAATTCTGTGTTTCCCTGCCCAAGAACATGGGCAGGGACAAAGTTTTGTGTCCCTACCCAGCAGAGGTTGAGGTCCCTGGGACGGCATCAGGGGATGGAGTCCCTGGGGCCATACCATAGCTCTGTGAGGGGAGCCATGTGGCCCCTCCACATTTGGGAAATTTTGACCCGGGGATGTGGCCCCTGGTGCCTCATTGAGGCATGGGCTGGGGGGCCATGGGTCCCCCCGCTATTTTTTGAATATCTGTTTCAGGGGATAGGATTCCACAGTAGCTAGAAGGGGGGGTGCATGCCTCTCTCAACTTTATTTTATATTTGGCAAAGGGGGATGCGGTCCCCGGTGCCCTAGAGTCACTCGAGTAGGGGCAGACGCATGCCCCTCCTCCCAATTCATATTAGATATGGCCCAGGCTTTGGGGTCCCCAGGGCTTCTCTGCGGCTTGGGGAGGAGGTGCACGACCTCCTCCACAAAAACACAACTGCATCATCCCCTGGGCTCTGCAACATCCTGTTTTTTTTTTATTGGAAGGCAGTGAAACAATTGCTGGCTTTGGCTCCATTGGGGAACCCCACCCCAAATAGACCTAGGTAAGCAGTGAATGGCTACCTGCTCGCATCTTTTTTTTTCCCTTTGTTCTAGGACAGGGGCTGAGTCTCAAGTGCTAAGATGGCTGCCTCCACATCTTTCTTAATGTGGTCGTCACCATTCAGACCCTATCTTAAGATCTGTTGGCTCTGCGAATCCTCCATGGTGTGAAATATAAAATGTTTTGGGCCTTAATTTCTCTAAAACTATTCAACAGATCTAAACCAAATCACAAAAAACACATTTTCTGGCCAAAATCTGGCTTTCAGCTAAGTTTGGTGTAATATCGTTCACTGTTTTTTGCGGTATCGCTCTTCAATTTTTCTGTAGAAAAATGCACCCCCTCCACCCTTTTTCTCTGTCCTTGATTGATGAAGCACCTTGAAACTTTCCAGGAAAGTATCGGAGTGGATTAGACTCCTTTTTGGAAAGTGTTGTGAAGATTCATCAAAAGGCTTTTCCTATGGAAACGCCAACCTAAGTATAACTATCCTGTGACAACACCACTGAGTGTTTTATATATATATATATATATATATATATATATATATATATATATATATATATATACACAACCTGGTGGTGGTCGCCACTATGTAGTTATAATTAGGGCCTAGTTTCTATAGAAAAAGCGTTTTTTACTTGCCTACATCTTTTGCACCGGTTAACGAATCTTCACGAAATTTTACAAAAAAAATGTGCTGCTCACATGAGCTGCTGTCTGGAATGTTTTGTGGTGATTCAGTGATTCATCAAGCAGGGGGCGAGAAAAAGGGGGGAGTCCCAAAAAGCTTTTTCCCCATTCATTTTTCCATAGGGATTTTGAACAGCAATAGCGCCCGAATCATTGGACGGAATTACACCAAATTTGGCAGAAAAGTAGCTCTTAGTCCAGAAAGCGACCTTTTTGTGATTTAGTGTAAATCTGTTCAGTAGTTTCTGAGAAATTAAAGAAAATCCAAATGTGTATATATAGGGGAGCAAAGGCTCCTCGAACCCTCCCGATCTTGTGCTGAGATCTGATTGGCTGCCGACACTTCAACAAGGAAGTGTTGGCAGCCATCTTGGGACTCAGCTTAAGCCGAGCCCTAGAAAAAAATGTAAACAAAAAGAAAAGTTTTTTTTTTTTTTTTTTCAAATTTTCAAGGTGAGTCACCGCATCGCACGGCATCCCGTACTTCATAATTCTGAGGCCCTCGGGTGGGCCAAGTCCCGGGGGCATTGCCATTTTAATGCAAGGGGGTTGCCCTAACCCCCTGCAGCTCCGGTACCGCCATCTCCCCGGGGCTTCATTCAAATTCAATGCGGGGGCTATGCGCGCCTCGCATGCAGCCCCGTGGACCACCACCTCCCCAAGGCTATTTGAATCATTAGAGGGGGGCTGCACTGCCCCACTCGAGGAGCCAATAATGGCCCTGGGAAGCACCAGCCCCAGAGCCGGCTCCTCCTATGTCCCAGGGGGTCCACCACCGGGACATACCTGTTGGCTTTTGCTTGGTGGGAGCTGACAGCCCCCACCAAGCAAAAGCAAACAAAATCTGGTTTCTCACAGCGAGAGCTGTCAAACAGCTTCCACTGTCAGAAACAGAGTTTTCATCTGTTACCCTGCATGCAAATAAAACATTGCTCCCACAAGCAGGGAGCAGCTATTGAAAGCAGTTCCAAGCTTGGGGGTGCAATGTTTTATTTGCATGCAGGAGACAGGAAGCTGGCTAGAACCACGGGGGCCTTCAGGCTCCCCGCAGTCCTGTCACTCTCCCTCTCTCTCTCTTCCATTCCATAATGGGATGGAAAACAGAAAGAGATAGTCATTGCAACGGTCTCTCAAAACTGTAAACCTTCACACTTGTATAGCACACTACTCACCTGTTAGGGTCTCAAGGCACTGTATGCATACCACTGTGGAACCCCTCCTGGCTTTTCTCTGTGAGGCACCCACTCCTGGACAGCCCCAGGGTGAAGCCAAGCATCTAAGCACCATTGTGGAGATTTAGCAAGCTATTGCCCAGAGTTACAAAGTGGGACCCATCAATTAGATTAGGCACTGAGGCAAGAATTATTGGGTTCAAGGGAATTGAGCAAAACACCCGGTGAGGTGGGAATTGAACCCTGGTCCCAGGCCAAATCTCTGCATTAGAGGTCTGCTGCTCTAACTATTGTGCCACACTTCTCCACGAAGCAATTATCTCAAAGAATAAACTAGCAAGATGTTTGTGATGAATGTTATACTTACTTTTAGACGAAGAGCGGAACAGAGTCACTTCTGGCCTAATGGTCAAGGTCTTCTGCTGTCACTCAGGAGGCTGAAGGGTCAAATCAGAGCATTGCTTGCATTGTGTTTGTTATTTCACTAGTGTTTTGACTGTTAAACCTTCCTAGAGATGGAACATTCAAATGTCTTTCTTTTCATATGCCTGGGTTGCATGTCATAGGTATGTCTGGAAACAGCAGGGTAAGGAATCACCTGTGGTGTAATGCTTAAGGTCACAGACCCTCACACTGAAAATTGAGGGTTTTAGTCCTGATGTGTCTGTGGCCATTTCCCTACTTTAATTTGTTTTCAACTTCAAAAGTTTAAGGTTCATAATGAAAGGTGATCTCAGTCTTTTTAATTGACAAATTAAAATTGTCTTTTCAATTTGTCAAGACCCATTCAGACACTCACGCACCAACTCACAGACCCACTAAGGCTCTCATGCACCCACTCACAGCCCCACTCAGAACCACACGCACCCACTCACAGACCCACTCAGACATACACACACCCACTCACAGACCCACTAAGACTCTCACACACCCACTCACAGACTCACACAGAAACTGACACCCCCAGTAAGACACTGATGCACCCACTCTCCCACCCGGATACCCCCTCTCACACCTATCCTCACACCCAGAGAGACAGGCTGTGGCATCCAAAGGGCTGTGCACAGCGTGGGGTTGGGTGGTTTGGGGGGTTGGCCACAGGGTCTGGCCACAGGCCGGGTCCTGCGGCCAACTACCACCGTGCACTGCTGAAGGCCGTGCACAGTGGTGGTTGGATTAACGTATAGTAATGAAAATTACTTTACGTTAAAAAAACATAGACATTCATAGAAAAAAAACTAAGGTAATAGGGACGTCATAGTTGGGAAATACATTTTTTTTTAAACATAGAAATTCACTTAAAAAACAAAGGTTACAGGGACATTATAGTTAGGCTCACCTTTTAAACATACCAAACCATAGACATTCACCTGTTATAGTTAGAGTTACCTCAAGTAACTATAACTCCTGCCCAAAGGTAACTATCTATAACTCGAGCACTTGGTATATCTATATATGACGGTCACCAGTAGCTACTTATAGTTAGGACCTAGGGCTACATGTACCAAAGTTTGGTTTTGCAAGTCAGAGCGACTCGCAATTTGCGAGTCGCAAAACCTTATGTTGCACAGTGTTAATGACACTATTTGCGATTCACAAGGGGGTCGCAAATGCCCACCTCATAAATATTCATGAGGTACGTAACAATTTGCGACCCCCTTGGGAATGGCCGCCCTCACAGTGATGGTGGCCTGCTGGAGACAGCAGACCACCATGTCTGTGACTGCTTTTAAATAAAGCAGGTTTTTTTTAGGAAAATGAGATGCAGTTCAAAAACAAAAAATGAAACGTTTTCGTTTCATTTTTTCAGAGCAGGCAGTGGGCCGTAGGACCACTACCTGCTCTGAAAAAATGTTTTTACTGACATTCACAAAGGGGAAGGGGTCCAATGGGGACCCCTTCCCATTTGCGAATGGGTTAGCACCAGAGTGACACTGGTGCTAACTGCGATTGTTTTGCATCTGCATTCGCGGTCACAAAACAATCATACATGGGACTGCGAGTCGCAATTAGGAAGGGAACACCCCTTCCTAATTGCGACTCGCAATCCCTTTTTTCGATTCGGTAAATAGTTTACTGAATCGCAAAAATGTGTAGGAACATGCCAAAGTGCATTTTGCACATCGCAAATGGCCCGAAATGCTGTTTGCGATGTGCAAACTGCTACGTACATGTAGCCCCTAGTTTCCACAGAAAAAGTGTTTTTGTTTTGTTAATAACTTTGGCACAGTTTGACTAATCTTCAAAAAAATTTCAAAACTAGTTTGCGACTGGAAAGTTTTGAGGCGATTCATCAGTGGGGGCAGAGAAAAAAGGGGGGCCCAATACGCGTTTTCCCCAAGCATTTTCCTGTAGGGATTTTAGACACTACAACAGTTCGAGCTGCTGAACAGTATTACACCAAATTTGGCGGAAAGCCAGATCTTGGTCCAGAAAGATCTCTTTTTGTGACTTGGTGTAAATCCGTTCAGTAGTTTTGGAGTTTTAAAAAAAAATCATTTATTTATATCTAGAGACGTGGAAGGTCAGTGAATCCAACAGATCTCAAAAAGAGATCTGATTGGCTGCCGCCACTTCAACCAGGAGGTGTTCACTGCCATCTTGGCGCTTGGCCGAGTCCAAATAAAAAACATAAAAAAATTAGAGGGAACAGGGTAGGAGTACCCTAATCCCCTAAGCCTGAAGGAGGAGTCTCACAGTGAACCCGCCAGGGGCCGAAAACATCTTTTAAAAAAAAAAGTCCACAGAAGATCTGTAGGAAACAATTAAAAAAAAACATGTGCAGCTTTCCGTAGTAGTTTTATTAGCCCCCTAGGTGGTCAGGTCTTGGGGGGATTATTTATTTTGTAATGGGATGCTTTTGCCCCTGTAGACCCCATCCCCTGGGGCTTGCCATTAAAAAATCAGATGAAGAGGGGGCAGTGCGGCCCCACCTCCCAGGCCGTTTTCAGCCCCAGGAAGCACATACCCTGGGTCCCGGTCAATATTGTTAATGTTGGGGGACTCTGTGGCCCCCCCTGCCAGCCAGATTTCGGCACTGGGATGCCATACCTTGGGGCCTGGCCTTAGCAAAAATGGTGAAAGGGTCGCACGTCATCCCTCTCTCTGCCGCTTCCAGCCCTGGGGACCCCATCCGCTGGGGCCCTGCCATGTGCTTAATGGTGAAAGAGCCCACACGGCTCTCCCAGGAGTCATTAATGGCTCTAAAGACCCTATCCCCCAGGGTCGGCTCTTGCTATATCCCGGGGTACCCACTCCCGGGACATAGTGGCTTCCCTGCCAGCACTGGTGCAAGCAGGGAAACCTGTGTTTGCTTGTGCTTAGTGGGAGCAATTTCAAAGCTCCTGACAAGCAAAAGCAGATACTAAGGGCCTCATTACGAGGTTGCCGGGCGGACCTTCCGGTCTTCAGTCCCGTGGAGAGGAGACCGCCGCAGAGCTGGCGGTCTCCCTCTCAGGCTGAATACAAGGTTTCCACTGGGCTGACTAGCAGAAACCTCTGAAATCTGAGGTTTCCATGGGTCACTCCGGTGGAAACCATGCCACGGCCTTCGTTCCTCATTGAGCCGAGGCCAAGGCCGTCACACAGAGGGTGCTGCCAGCGCCTGCGGAATACACACTGTCTGCTGTAGTAGATAGTGTGCTTTCAGAAGGTGCTGGGCAGGGGGGGCAGAGTACTGGGCACCGGGGCCCCTGCACTGCCCTTGCCCATGCCATGGGCATGGGCAGTGCAGGGGCCCACAGTGCCCGATAAGCACTGGCTTTCCACCAGCCTTTTAATGATGGTGTCCCCACCCACACCGTCGGGAACCTTCTTTCTGGCAATGGTAGTGGTCCCCCGGTGTTCGGACCCCCAGGGTCGTAATGTGGCAGTCGGACCACCTGGCGTGCGGCGGTCCGACCGGTACTGTGAATCTGGCGGTCTGAAGACCGCAGACTTGTAATGAGGCCCTAAGTCCACTCCCAGCGGGCGGGAGTATGAAAAATGCTCTCATCCACTGGGAGCAGACTTTTCATCTGTTTCCCTGCCTGCACTGAAGCGGGCAAGGAAACAGATGAAAATATTGAGATGTGGGAGCAATGCTGGCTCGCACTGGAGGCAGAGAGCTGGCTGGGGCCACGGGGAGCTTGGGCCTCCCCTTAAGTCTCCCAAAAAACAAAATGGTGAGTGTTGGATTAACGCATTGTAATTAAATGTTACTTTAAGAAACCCTAGACATTCCCTGAAAAAACAAAGGTTATAAGGACGTTACAATTAGGAAATAGAATTATAAAAACCTTACAAATTCTCTGAAAAAAACAAAAGATTACAGGGACGTAATAGTTAGATTTCGATTTTACACACACAAAACCAAAGAAATTCAGCTGTTATAGTTATACTTACCTCAGGAAAATATAATTTGTGCCCTAAGGTAACTATAACTCACACCCTCACCATACACTGCTTATTACTCCACACACATCTTCAATGACATCATTGATAATATCACTGCACCATTTGCAATAAAATTATTGATGAGCTAACTATGCATGACAAGGGTGCGTTATAATTACCTTAGGGCACGAGTTATAGTATCTTCAGAAAACTGTAGCTGCTGAATTTCTATTGTTTTGTGTGTGTAAAATCTGAACCTAACCACATCCCTGCAACCTATATTTTTTTCAGTGAATAATATACACACATATAAAATGTATAATTAGGTATTAGATGCATAAATATAGAACTATTGATATATACTCGGCATACCAAATGGATGTAGTATTTCAGATAAACAGTCTGCCATATCATGTCGTGTTTACTACTTATTATTTGGCCAAGTGATATAGAGTTTAAGGTCAGGAAGCTATAACCCCGGCCATTAGTTAGTGGCTCCTCCCACACTGGCCAAAGCCAAAAGCCAGCTTGTACATAGCCTTGGCGATAGCCTCAGGTGTCCCTGAAGCTGCCTTAGCTGGGGTCTCCCCACAGCGAGTGCGATCTCCGGGTCCTGTGTTCTGGCTTTTCATTATAAAGGACGTGATGCCACCTGTTTGTTCTGCCACTTGCAGCACATCCAGTAACCATGGAAACCGAAGCATCGGTAGAGAGTCCGCTAACAGGACCACGCACAGATCATGAATTCCAGGAGTTGACGAAACCATCTGCTGGCCGAACTCGAAGGGGCCAGCACTTCACTGATAAGTATTTATTCTGGTGCAGGTTAAAAGTCCACGTTTTTTTTTACCCACTGCAAAGGTTCGTGAAAAGAACCCCGGCAGATGCATTTGTAAATAAACAGGTCACCTTTTCGAAAACAGGAGTAACAGTTTGATGGATAATAAAACCACCTATGATAATGCAATAAGTGATGCTGACTTTTTACATAGAGAAACAAGTGTACTGACAGTACAACGGATTGTACTGATTCACTGATACACATCGCGGTGCTGCTGCACCAGCAGGAGCAGTGCAAGTACAGCAAGGCACACTTTGCCACACACACACATACACACACACAGCATATATAGCAGGTGCTGCATAGAACAATTGCAAGCACAACCTATAGATTGGCCTGCTACGAATCCACCAAAGCCCTTCAGTACCTTGTCAGCTTGACAACTGCAAGCTTTATTTGCACAAACAAAGAGCAGTTTCAGCATCTGATGCAACCACGAGTTCTCATCTTGGTTGTAATCAAAGTTAGTAAGTAACATGAAATTGTCTTTTTAAAAGCCAAGGGTGAAATAATACATCAATCAGAAAAAGAGGATGTGTCAAAAATTCACAGCGCTTTCATCCCTGGAAAGAACTCTTCTCGAATATGGGCCTCAGTACGAGGCTGGCGGTCTTCAGATCGCCAGCCCAGTGATGGCAGTCAGGACCGCCGCTGCTGTGGTGGTCTGACCGCCACATAAAGACCAGGGTTCTGCCAGCACTGCCGGGATCCATGATCCTGGCGGTGGCGGAGATCGCAATCAGCCAGGGCAGTGCGGCATGCCGCGCTGCCATGCGGATTACAACCTCGTTCTCCACCAGCCTTTCATGGCAGTTTCACCGCCAAGAAAGACTGGCGAAGAACAGGTGCAGGGGGTCACGGGGGCCCCTGCACTGCCCTTTCACTTGGCATTGGCAATGTAGGGGTCCCCCTGCCCAGCACCGTCGCAATGTTCACTGTATGCTTTGGAGACAGTGAACATTGCAAGGGTGCAGGGGCATCCTGTGGGCTACAGCACAGCAGGTGGCTCGATTACGGGCTGGAGACAATGCTGTAGCCTGTTTACCGCTAGGCAGGTGGGCAGAAACCGAGGTTTCCGCCCACTGGCCTAGTGGGAAACTCCTAATAGGTCCAGCGGGGTGGTCGCCACAAAGGCTTTCCCGACCGCCAAACTCAAAATGAGGCCCTATGTGGCCTATTCCCAAACTACATTTTGTACTAAGTTAATGATACCACAATAGCACAACTAACATACTACAAAATTCTAATCACAAAACTACATGCAGAGGCCTACATCTCCCCCTCTCTTATCATTTGGGTACAGAGATTTCCACCATGAGAGCACAGACCTCAACACGCAAAGGTATACGTTTTAGCAGTAAACGTGGAAGGGGCAGCGGGAAAAGACTAGAAACTAGGAAATATTTACAACTAAATGGGAGTGGTTATGGGAAGAGTAAGGAAGGGTGTAGGGAGGGTTTAGATATGGTTTAGGGATGAAGACTTATCTAGTCACAAAATAGTAAGGCCATTGCAATTTACAAACTGCATTTTTATAGTTTCTACAGCCAGTAACCTATTTTAACTTTTAAAAAATATAAATTAATTTAATGTTAAAAATATATAAATAAAATATAAATATTAGTTTATTCTAAAATACCTTAACCTTTTTTACATGTAAACATGAATGTAAACTTTATTTTTCAAAAAATAAATGTATTTAAATTAATTTGTACAGAACTCCTATCAATTTGTTACTACATAATAAATACAAATGTTATACTTTATGTGGAAATGTTTTTTTTTAATTTTAAGTCTTAAGAAAAACATTTTTAGTTTACCATATTCAAAATAATTAAATATTTAATTCAAAATGTAGTCATTAATGCTGTAGCATTTTTTATTTTGTTCTAGGTTTAAAATATATATTAATTTATATAAAAATTTATCTTAAACTATTTTTACTAGCTTTTTGTCCACTTTAATAGACTTTGAAACTTTCCATGTACTTTACCATTAGAAGATCTCTGCCCTGGTGGTGACAAGTAGTAACATTACATTAATAAATTAGGGTCCACCCTATGAATTCAGGGCGTGAAGAAATGTACGCCTACACTTTATAGTAAATTCACACTCATAAATGGTGAAAAGCTAAAGTAGTACATTTCAGTAGTGGCTTGCATGCCGTGGAAGGGGCAGGGCGGGGAGGCACGGGATGGGGGGGGGCAGGAGGGAATAAACATTAAATGTAATTGAAAAAAAAACACTTACCTCCTCCACTGCTCCTCCGTCCCTCGACGCTCCTCTGCAGGCACAGGCTCCCAGCCTGCCCTGCGCCAATCTTGACACAGTGTCAGGATTGGCTGGGAGCTCCCAGGCAGATTGGGAGCCTGTGCAGCTCTCTCCAACCCTGCAATCGGGTTGCTGGGCTGGAGAGAGCCTACAGTGCATGTGTGTTTGGCCAGCCCGAGACAGCCAGCCAAACACACATACGCTGACAAAGGGGAGTGCTGAGCACTCCCCCTCAGTGCACGTCACCCCCGTGGTCCCACCCCTTTCAAAGAAAACGATAATAAACATAGTTTATTATTGTTTTCCTTAAAAAGGTTTGGCAGCTGCTGCTGCTGACGGGGGAGGTGATGCTCCTCGTGCCCAAACGGAGGAGCCGCCACTAATACATTTAGTACAAAGTGCAAGAGAAAACCTATATGTGTAGATTTTCTCACATAAGTGTTTACGTTTTTGACTAGCCCACTATGATGAGTTCTGTAGGGGTCTTCTGAAACGTTGATCTACCTTCACATACCTCACCTGGCACTTTACTAATACTTTTAGAGACAACATATGGCAAACTTTCTCCACTTCTGGAGGCCACATCTGGTTAGTTGTGTCTAACACTCGAGGCAGAAGTTGCAGAACTGCTACTAAAGAGTACTTTAAACATAAGTGTAGTGTAGGGGGGGTTCTACACTTGTCAACTGCAGGTACTAAACATATGATGCAGTCTTACATTAAAAGCAGAACTTCTTGCAGGTGGAACAGTTTGAGAGGAAAAACATATACCTCAGTCTACCAGCTACTTTTTGATTGCCCGTAATACAACATCAGAACGGCTAACAGCAATTGTTAATCTTGATCTATATTGCTTAAAATTGGCCTAACCCCAAAGTTGTTACTTGAAAACAACACGATAAACTCTTCTAAGTTCTTCCACCAAAATTTCATACATCTAAATAGTTCTTGATGTATTACCGTACTCAATTCCTCTAGTAAGACAACTTGTGAAGAACATTAAAAAAAATAGAGACATGGAATAGAGACAGTGAAGCCAGATCATATTTTGACACCTGACATTGTAAAACCAGCAATATTAAAACTGCTACACAACAGGAGACCGTAAAGCAGCTTTGTTGAAGGCTTACTTCCTAGGAGCAGGAGAAAGATCTTAAATAAAATTATGACTGCATAAAAGTCTCATATCGGTAGTCAATACCATTTACGTATGGGTGGAATATCTTTCACAATCCGTGATAGAATATTGGAGGGAAATATAGGGCCACATTCATGAAAGGTGGTGTGCCACACTGTGCCGTGCAAGTTGATGCAAAACCTAAAATGAGATTCACCAAGCCATGAATGGCCACATTGCGTGTCCATGCGTTGCGGGAGAAATCTAGAGTAATGCAAAGCAGAACAAATTGCTGTCTTACGTTACTCTGCAACCGAGAAGCGTGGCCTGGGTGAATCATGGATGTTCCCATCCATCCACCAATGCATTCTGACACATTCCCAAATTTACCAACACTTTGAATGCATAAAAATTGTATGCCCCCCACCAGATGTGCAACAAGGAGAAATATATTTATTTCTCCTTGTTGTTTCCTCTTTCTAAGTGTGACGCACTGTCCAGAAAGAGGAAAATGCCATGAAAGATTGATTTGTGCAGTTAGGTGTCCCTTCCTGCACAAAACAAATCCACCTACAACGCAGGCACCCTTGATCTATGGTGCAAGGGTGCCTGCTTTGGTGCTAGGCAGCAATTTGTGTGCCACCGCAGGCAGAAAGCAGGAATGTGCTGTATAATGTTAAATATGTAGCAATTCTACCCTCTCCCTTTCACACAGCGCAGCAAGGCGGTTTGCTGTGCTCTGCTGCCTGAATATTTGTTAAATATGCCCCTTAGTTCCTAGGAGAGAAGACAAATCCAGCACCAGGGGCGACAAACATTTCCAAATAAAAATATTTCCTCACTTACACTCTGTGTGCACAGTTTGGCCCTAAAATGCACACCTACCTCAATATTGCAGGACCAGATTTTGAACAGTGGGGGGCCTATACACAATAGGTAGACTTACACTTGAGTAGATCTACATGTGAAAGTTTAGTCTTACACATCTGAATACCTTTACAACTTTTGTGTGTTCACTATTGATGACTGTAAAGTTACTTGAAATGTACATTAAAATGTCCTCACGCACTAAAACAAATTTATGAGGTCAGAAAAACTAATGCCGAAATGAGCAGTAGAAAGTTCAGCACAACAGTTCACCAACCATTAATACTGCACCACACTGCCACAGAAAAAAATGGACGCTGGAACTTAAAGTAGAAACTCAAAGAAAATATTGTTTTTTATATATATATATATATATATATATATATATAATATAATTAAATGGTTACAAATCTCTCTCTCTCTATATATATATATATATAAATATATTTATATATATATTTATTTATATATATATATATATTATTTTTTGATTAACTATGTTAATAACTCTTAATTTAAAAATAAATGTATATTTAATTTGTAACAAATATTAATTTAAATGATTATCTTACATAACGTTTGGTAATTTCTAATACATAGTAAATAAATATACACATTTTACTTGGTGTGAGGTTTTTGGTGAAAAAGATATTCAACAAGTGATATCAATTTAAATTAATATATTTAAATAATTAAATATTTAATTTTCCCTGGTGACAGAAACCTCCCTATGGTAAAATAGAAGGAATAGTAAAAAAGTTTTTTTCAATTTAAAAACAAAAATTGCAAAATCATTTTTTATTAGATATTATTGTAAACTAATGTTATACATTCATTTAAAGTGTAGAACAAAACACAAAATCCTACTGTATTAATACATTCGTTTTCATTTGAATAATTAATTTAAATATACGAAATTAAATTAACATTATTTTTCTAAAGTTTGAGTTGAGAAAAAATGTAAATTAACAATATTGTATTTTCGCAATGTATTAATAATTAATTGTGAAGTTTAGAATAAATAAAATGTAAATGAATTATATTTTACTAAAAATTAATGTTCCATTAATTTTTAACAGAAGAACCTTACTAAAATATGTTAAAATAAGATTAAACATGTTTTATTTTTAGATTTTTGTTAACATTATTTGAATCTCTTTAAATTTTTAACTATTTTAAGTAATTTAATTAAACATGTTTTTGCTGTGGGGTTTTATCTAAAGTGCCTGCCCTATTTATTTTACAGTACATGGGAAGTAGTTGCAATAACTGTGACTGGCCATATGTGGCGCTGGACTCAATCCAGTACATTTACAACTGTTGTGGGTCTTTTTTGACTGCACTAACTTTTGAAAAGCAGTTTGTAAATAGAAAATTGCTATTTTGTGGGTGGGTTCCTAAGCCTCCCCTTAACTGTCTCCTAACCCCTCCCTACTCTTTCCTTAACCCATCCCTGTTATTAGTATTTCCAGCTAGTCCCTTCTGTCCCTCCGACATTTACTACTACATGTATACTTACGTGTGTAGAGATTCCACATTTGGGCGGAGATCTCCACACAGAAAACCATAGGAGAGGCAGAGGAGTATCCTCTGCACATAGATTTGTGAGTAGCATGTTGTAATAAGTTAGTAGTAGTAATACTAAGCGTACTACAAAATGCAGTTTGTGAAAAAGGCCCCAGAGGTACTAATCTTTGACTAACTGGCAGAACTTGGTAATCATATTTATTTATATTTATTTACCTGGCACTCTGGCATTTAAACCTGAAATGCTGGGCATTAGGGATATAGCACATCACATGACATGTAGTTGCAGCAGGGAGCATAAACCAGATAACTGAAGCATTATTTCAGAGATGATCATTGAGATGATTGGTGAAACAAAACAACAAATAGGATATGTGAGATATTCTCAAGCTACATGTGACCACAGGTTTTGTTTAAGATCTGCATTTGTAGGCATTGTTCCTCTCCAATCACATTAGGTAGCACTTTAGATTGGTTTTAAAGTGTCTCACACACGGACATCTAGGGATAGGAAATTCCTGTAATGGGGTTTAAAAGATGAAGATATCAGAACGTGGAAGCTGCACATGGTAGTTTTGGTGTGATCAGTAAAGTCTGGTGTGAGAACAGCAGATTGATGGTGGGTACCACCAGGTTAAAGCATCAGTGAGGTAGTATAGAAAAATACACTTTGCCCAAAACTTGAAACCCTGTGGAGGAACTTGTTTTTAGCTGAAAGCAATCATTCCTTGTGACACAATGGAGTGGTGACAAGTTGAACAAAGTGCTGATTGAGAAACTGAGAACCTTCTCTAGTGTAGAGAAGGAATTTTGAGGGAAGCCCACCAGCAGACTGTTGCAGTAGTCCAACTTTTTTAGCACCAGGGAAGGAATATGTGCTTTGGCATTTTTTTTAAAGAGGCTTTGGTGTATTGTTTGTATGTTAACAACTTAGAATCGTTCTGCTGTGGCAGTGGTAGTAATATGCATTAAACAATGCTGCACAGTATTCCTAGATTTTGCGATATGGAGTTGTAGGTCTGGCTGTCAGGAGGGAAGTGTATAGAAGTTGTAGAGGCTATGGGGGTAGAAGAGGAGAGAAAGTAGACTATTGCTTTAGATTAATTCAGAATAAGGGACAAGGGACAATAAGAAAAACAATCAGAGATACATGATTGGAGGTGGGGAGTAAAGTTGGAGAAACAGAAGTAGTTCTGCATCATTCATATAGAGATTATAGCAGAAAGCAATGAAGAGATGAAGTTTCCAAGTGTGGTGATGTAGACATTAACAGAGGGCCCAGAACTCACCTTTGTGGAACATCAACAAAAGGAATGGTGGGGATTTTGTATAGTCCAGGTCTAAATAGAATGTGTGGCCAGATAGGTAGGATGAAATTCACTGAGCACCCATATAGTTGATACCAACAATTTGGAAGAAGGAGGGCACTATGTTGTCAAAAGCTACAGACAAGTCTAGAAGAATAAGGACAGAAGGTAGATGGGTGTGGTGAGTACACATCCACATCAATGAACATCAACAAAAGGAATGGTGGTGATCTTTTATAGTCCAGTTCTAAATAGAAAATGTGGCCATATAGAGAGGATGAAAACCACTGAGCACTCATATAGTTGATACCAACAGTTTGGAGGGAGGAGGGTACTGTGTTGTCAAAAGCTACAGACAAGTCTAGAAGAATGAGGACAGAAGGTAGATGGATGTGGTGAGTAAAGCAAATGAAGTTGGAAACATGGGAAAGTGTAGTTTCTCTTGAATGAAGGGCAGGGAAGCTATGTTGGCAGTAAATGAGAAAGTTGCTGCATGACAGATGTGTAGTGAGTCCACTGAACATTAGTCTTTCAGTATTCAGGATTTATACTAGACCCGAGTTGGAGGGGGCAAAGAATCACCACTGTGTTTCTTTAGTTGAAGCAGAACCACATAGATGTCAATTCTTCTGTTGTTGCTATTTGTATAATGCATTATTCCATTATTATAGCCTTGTAGCATTGTTCATTCTCTGGGTGTGCTTTCCATGCATTGTCAACATTCCCCTCACAGACCAGTTTGAAAATTCCTGTGATGATATATTCAGGGAGTTTTAGTCTATCTATAGGACTGGGTGGTGTGCAAAAGAAAGATGGATTTATGTTCAATGGTTTTGGTTGTATGCTGATGTGTAGCATGAACCAAAAAAACGTTTTAATGGAGATCTGCAATAATGCCACCATTATCACAGGTGGAATTACCGGTCTCTTAAAGAAAGTTCTACTGTTGTCAAAGCCCAGCTCACCTGAGTTCTTGTTCAGTTCTGATGGAGGTTGAAGACAATCCAACCCCACCCTGAACTGCTTGTTCCAGCACACTAGTTTTTAAAACAGTGCACTAAGAACAGAAGCTCAAGGGAAGGGGGGAAGTGGATAAAATAAAAAAGAGAGACAACACCGTTCTTGCGTTTCCACTGTTGAAGTGCTGCACAAATCTGCGGCCCTTTCTGACTTCTGTAGAAACTGGTGCCTAATGAAACATAAACAAAGAACAGATAAGTGTTAAGCCCTTTATTTACTAGAAATTCTCTTCTAAAAGTACCTCTTGGATCCTGGTCTCTAGTTTCCAGGTTTGGAATGTGTTACTGCTCTGGGATGTGTTTTCTATTACTGTAAAGCTTCTAAAACATTAAACAAATACCGTTATCTGCTGCACATGTTCTTGAAAGGTGTGCAGAGTTTCAGTTATTATGCAAATGAGTTGGATTAACACATGGCCTAGGGAGCAGTGTTTTAAAGAAGCCTTGGTAAAAGCAAGGCCCAATGTGTAAACAAAACAGCACATTAAACAACATACACCGAAGCCTATGGGGGGGGAAGGTGAGATAACAAGAAAGGCTTTCAATAGTAAGTTTAAAAGGGAGCTATTACAGAACCCACTAGTGCAGTGAGAGGGGACATGCTCTTTGCTGTGTACAAACCCTAACAGTTGCCCCCCTCAAAGGCCCTCCTACAGGACGGGGTTTTCCTGGATTTTTTAAATAAAACCGTCTAATCAGCTGTGGGGCATGTACATATGATGCTGGTTCCCATGAATTCTCAGATTCATCATATCCTTTCCATTCTACTAAATAAAACAGACGTCCACTAATTCTTTTTGAGTCTTTTATGCTTTTCACTTCATATTCCAGATTTCCCTTAATTGGTATGGGTGGAGGTGGTGGTTCAGGTCGGGTTTTTGAGTTGTACGGCTTAAGCAAGGACACATGGAATGTAGTATGTACTGGATATTCTTTTGGTAAATCTAATTTTACTGTTACCGGGTTTACTATGGCAGTTATACTAAAGGGTCCAATGAAACGTGGTTGCAGCTTTCGGGATCCCTCTATGTTTAGGTTCTTTGTGGAGAGCCATACCTTGTCACCAATTTTATACATTGGGGCCTCAGACCTGTGTTTGTCTGCTTGTCTTTTCATGCTTTCCTTGTACTTTTACTGTAATCCGTTACTGTAGGCAAACGGGAATCTTCTAACAAAATGGGTATAGCTCTTGGATGATACCCCTGCAAGAAATAGAATGGTGAGCAAAGTAGAGCTGAATGCTCAGTATTATTATAAACAAACTCTGCTACAGGGAGAGCTTCCAACCATTCACTAGAATAATCAGCCAATAAACAACGTAGCGTTTGAAGTAAGGTTTGGTTCAGTCGTTCAGTCTGTCCATCTGTCTCTGGGTGGAAAGCAGTGGATAAGGCCACATCTATTTTCAGTTTTTCACATAATTTTTTCCAAAATCTGGAGTTGAACTGGCTCCCTCGGTCTGACACCACTTTGCTTGGCAAACCATGTAAACGCACAATTTCCCTTATAAAAATATCGGCAAATTCTGCCGCCGTGGGTAATTTCCGTAATGGTACAAAATGTGCCATTTTAGATAAAAAATCCACTATAACCAACACTGTTGTGAAGGATTTTACAGGTGGTAAACCTACAATAAAGTCTACGCTCACAGTGTGCCAAGGTTGTTTGGGTGTTGGCATTGGTATTAACAAGCCGTCAGGAGCCTTATGATAAGATTTATGTCTTGCACAAATTGGACAGGTAGTGACAAATTGCTTAATGTCCTTTCTTATAGTGTCCCACCAAAAGTGTTTTTGCACATTTTCCAGGGTTTTTACCCAACCAGGATGACCTACCAACGGTGAGGCGTGATGCCAAATTATCACCTGTGTTTGTAATTCAGAGGTGGGCACTAACAGCATGTTGTCGTGATACAATAAACCTCGTTGTATTGTGTTATGGGAATCCTTTAACCAATCCTGAGGTGCTATTTGCATGTGTGCATTATATAGATCTGTGATGAAATCCTTCTGTTGTACTGGTGCCAACAACTTTTGGGAAGGAATAATGGGTTCTCCTATTTTATCTTGTTTCATGTCTGAGGTATGTCCGTATCTAGATAACACATCAGATTGAATTTGTTGTGCACCTGGTCTATAGGTTATAACAAAGTCAAATGTGCTAAAAAAAATTAACCAGCGCATCTGACGTGGTGTTAGTGCTTTAAGTGATCCAAAAAACTGTAGGTTCTTATGGTCAGAAAAGATTGTAACTGGGTACTTGGCTCCCATTAAATGGTGCCTCCATTCTGAAAAGGCTACTTTGATAGCTAGTAGTTCCCTTTCAGCCACAGTGTAATTTTGTTCAGCTGGCAATAACTTTTTGGAATAGAAGGCTATAGGATGTAACTGGCCATCTACTACATCTCATTGAGAGAGAACTCCTCCTAAAGCTACTTGTGAAGCATCCGCTTCAACAAAAAAGGGCAAGTCAGGATCAGGATGTTTCAGAATTGGGGCTGAAGTGAACTTTTGTTTTAGGAGTTGAAAGGCGTGTGCCGCCTCATCAGTCCAAAGAAATCGTTGCCCTTTCCGCAACAAGGTAGTTATTGGGGCCACAATGTCTGCAAAATGTGCAATAAACCTCCTATAAAAATTGGCGAAACCCAGAAATTTCTGAATATCTTTTACAGAGGATGGTTCTGGCCAATCAGCAATAGCACTGATTTTCTTTACATCCATAGTTATTCCTTGAGGTGACAGGCAGTATCCTAAAAAGTCCACCTTGTTGACATTAAAAGTACACTTTTCTAACTTAGCAAAAAGATGATTTTCTTTTAACTTTGATAATACTGCACGAACATGTTGGGTATGTTCTTCTGAGTTCTTAGAGTAAATGAGGATGTCGTCTATGTATAATATGACACAAACATCCAGGAATTCGTGTAGGACCTCATTTATAAAGAACTGAAAGGCCGCAGGGGCATTACATAACCCAAAGGGCATTACTGTGTACTCAAATAAACCAAACTTTGTCTTGAAAGCTGTCTTCCACTCATCCCCCTCTTTTACTCGGACCAGGTGGTAAGCTCCCCGCAGATCTAGTTTAGTGTATACAGTAGAATGTCTGAATTGATCCAACAACACAGGTATTAGAGGAAGAGGATATTTATTCTTTATTGTAGCCTTATTTAGTCCTCTATAATCGATACACGCGCGCAGGGATTTATCCGGCTTCGGGATAAAAAAGAGTGGAGATGACACCGGAGATGTGGAATGACGGATGAACCCAGACTGTAGTAGGTCATCTAGGTAGGTTCTTAAGTATTTGGTTTCTTCGTCAGTCAAAGCATATACTCTGTTATTAGGTAAAGGGGCCCCTGGGATAAGATCTATACGGCAGTCATAAGACCGATGTGGGGGCAGCACACTAGCGTTTACTGGATCAAAGACGTCTTTAAAGTCAGAATATTCAGGAGGGAGACTTGGTTCATCTTGTGTAACACTAGCACAGTGTAATACTGTGCTCTGTTCTGTACCTGCTTCTTGATAGCAATTGGTTCTACAGAAAGAGGAATCCAAAGTAACAGTTCTATTCACCCAATCAATTTTTGGGTTATGAGTTGTTAACCAGGGTACCCCGAGAATCAAACCAAAATTAGGAGTATCTATCAGATCAAAGCTAATCACCTCTGTGTGCCCGTTCTGACAGACCATAACAAGTGGACTTGTTTGTTTTGTGATTAATCCAGAGGTCAATTCTGACCCATCCACTGCACATACTGCTTCTGGACAAGGCTTTAGGCACATAGGAAGTCCTAAGATTTCAGCTAACTTATTATCCACAAAATTTCCTATCGCGCCTGAGTCCAGTAGGACAGGGAGAGAATGCCTCACTTGGATAGTAACAATTAAAACGACCTGAATTATGAAATGTCTAGGTATGTGCGGTACCCTGAAGGCTGCAGCATTAGAGGTTTGATTAAGATGTTTTCTCGAACAAGTAACCTCTCCCCTTGTCGAGCTTAATCGTTTCCCGATTCAGTTGAGGAGGTGGAGGAAACAGCACCCTTTCGGGGAGTTTTAGGTTTTACTGGACATTCTCTGGCAAAGTGACCTGCCCTGCCACAATATAAACATAATTGAAATTTTCTCCTTCTTTCTTTTTCCTCTGATGTGAGTGGACCTCTGAGTGTCCCTATTTGCATAGGCTCTGGTTCAGGGAGTTTATTATCTGTGTCTTTCTTCTCGTGTCTAATAAAAGTTAACCGTGACTCCAGTTTGTATTTATCTCCCTTTCTTTCTCCTAGTCTATGTTCTGATGTCACAACTAAATCTACAAAGTCCGAATAGTCTTTTGGCAAATCAACGATATGAGCCAGCGCGTCTTTTAACTCGTTTCTCAAACCTTTATAAAAAAGGGAGACACGCTTTTCTTCTGGCCACTGTGTCTCGGTGAGTAAACGATTAAAACTAGTGAGATAGGTCAATAAATCCTTGTTACCTTGTTTAAGATTTAAAAGCTCATTATCACTTGCCTGCATGAAAGTGTGTTTTGCAAAAAGGCTGGTCATGGTACGTTTAAATTGATTCCAATTATGGAGGATGGGATCATCTCTATCCACGAAAGGAATTGACCAATTGGCTGCTGTGCCACCCAAATAAGACAAGATGAATGCCACTTTCGTATCATCAGTAGGGAACTGTTGTGGCTTACAAATGAAGTGTAATTGACATTGATTGATAAAAACATGGAATTTGTTACTATCTCCATGAAAACGTTCAGGTGCTGCTAAGGGCACAACATTAGGAACATTAACAGTAACCTCAACTGGGGAAGGCAAAGTTGTATGTTTTGATGGCGCCCCTGTCTCTGAGGAGGTTTTAAACAAAGGCGTAGAAGCTGTGTTCCACTGAGATCCCCTAAATTTATACCTGCTTAAATCCTGTTTAAAAGAGGTATTCTCCATCTTTAATCTCTCTATTTCCTCTTGCATATGTTGCAAGATGCCAGACACTGATTCATTATGAGCCAAGTCCTCATTTAGGGCCTGCGCCATATCCGTGACGTCAATGCCCTCTATTTCTTCCCCGGTATTCATCGTCCACCAGAACTGAAATTTTTTAAGGCTTGTGCTTCTATCAAAGCCCAGCTCACCTGAGTTCTTGTTCAGTTCTGATGGAGGTTGAAGACAATCCGACCCCACCCTGAACTGCTTGTTCCAGCACACTAGTTTTTAAAACAGTGCACTAAGAACAGAAGCTCAAGGGAAGGGGGGAAGTGGATAAAATAAAAAAGAGAGACAACACCGTTCTTGCGTTTCCACTGTTGAAGTGCTGCACAAATCTGCGGCCCTTTCTGACTTCTGTAGAAACTGGTGCCTAATGAAACATAAAGAAAGAACAGATAAGTGCAACCTATTCCTAAATGGGTTCCTGACTATCCCTTTATTTACTAGAAATTCTCTTCTAAAAGTACCTCTTGGATCCTGGTCTCTAGTTTCCAGGTTTGGAATGTGTTACTGCTCTGGGATGTGTTTTCTATTACTGTAAAGCTTCTAAAACATTAAACAAATACCGTTATCAGAATTACCAATATCAAACATTCATCATAATATAACTAAAGCCTAAATTCCCAATAGCAGACTCACTTTTCCCATATTTCCAGAATCTTTTATAAAACAAATACTGTACTTTTACATCAAAATACAGCATGTAATGTGTGCAAGTCCTTGATTTACTGTTTGCCTTGCTGTTAATGGTTTCCACTGTTCGATTCTTAAAAGTTCCATGAGAAAAAACAATGTTTGCTTCACAAAGTTCTGCAAAATATTCTTGTAACAAAGAGTTTGAATCACAATGTTCGTGGAAGGTATTTAGTTTCAAATTGTCTATACACGAATCCAGAAATTGTTGTCAAAGTTCTTTCAGGTAATAAAAAGTTTTGCACTTACTTGTTGCTGGCAAGAGATACTGATCAGTCTAACCTTGTCTTCTTTCTCTTTTGCAGGTTACTCATAGGAGAGAGGCTGAAGCAAGGAGGAACCGGAAACCGGAAGAAGGAAGGGCCAGAAGCTGCGCCCATTGAAGTCAATGAAAGTCTGTAAAGAGCAGGAGTGCCAGCGCGAGGGATCTGTTCTCAGGTAAGCGGGAGGTAGACGAGCACAAGCACTGGGTGAGGCTCGGGGGATGCCTTTTATAGACAGGGCTGGGTGTGGTTTGAAGGGCTGGGTGTGGTCCTCACATGCTGCACATGTTCTTGGAAGGTGTGCAGAGCTGGGTGTGGTTTGAAGAGCTGGGTGTGGTCCTCACATGCTGCACATGTTCTTGAAAGGTGTGCAGAGTTTCAGTTATTATGCAAATGAGTTGGATTAACACATGGCCTAGGGAGCAGTGTTTTAAAGAAGCCTTGGTAAAAGCAAGGCCCAATGTGTAAACAAAACAGCACATTAAACAACATACACAGAAGCCTAGGAGGGGGGAAGGTGAGATAACAAGAAAGGCTTTCAATAGTAAGTTTAAAAGGGAGCTATTACAGAACCCACTAGTGCAGTGAGAGGGGACATGCTCTTTGCTGTGTACAAACCCTAACAACTGTTGACAACACTCAAACCAGTGGTGCCTCTACTTGCCACATGGATGTTTGTAGCAGCATTCTCCCTAGTGGTCCCAGCACAAAGGCCTGTGAAACCAGCGCTCACCCCTGTGGAGCTAGCACTCAAACCAGGGGTGCAGCACTCAAACCGCTAATGCCAGTACTCAGCCCACTGATGTCAACATTTGGCCCAGTGTGCAAAAACTCACCCCAACACCCACCACAATGGGACCACCACAGAGATTTCAACACAATAATGTACACACTCACCCGTGGCACACTCATCTGATGGTACCAGTCATCCCACTAGAACTTTAGTTGTCATTCTTGTGACAGCACTCACAACATGGTCTGAAGGGTACTGACCTCATTAGACATATTCTACTGGAGTTGACATTCACGACTAGTGCAGTGTTCAATTTATGACAAAGCTAAATGTAGGGTGCAATGGTTTTCTTAGGTGCCTGGCACTGCTGAATGTTAGGATTGCTGGATAGTAAGGCTTCCTAGTCTTAATTCCACTGATTGCCTCTTTCTTCTACCACCCTACATTTCCTGTCTCTTTCTCTTTCAGGTAGTTTTTATCCCTGCTTTCACCTTTAGTCGCTGTTTTCCTATCTTTCACGTCCACCTTCTTTTTCCCTTTTTCCCTTTCTTTTTTTTGTACTAGGTCAAGGTTCTACAAAGTCGGTCCTGGAGAGTCGGGTCCATGCAAGGTTTTTAGCATATCCACATTTAGAAAAAAGATGTCACAGAAATCTACATGTTTCTAAATGTGGATATGGTAAAAGTCTGGCATGGACCCGGCTCTCCAGAACCGACTTTGCAGAACCCTGCTCTAGGTCATTGTCATGATGAAAAATAAATCATGTCCCTAAAAAGGAGTTCCGGGACCTAATGCAGTGTTCCTCCCAGTACTCAAACATGGATGCAAGCACATGATAGCTCGTGACAACAGGTCTGTCTTTACAAAGACAAAAAGCATTAACAAAGCCAACTGGTCTCACCTACGCAAAGGATTGGCTATGTCAATGTTTTAGGATGATGTACAGCAGCGCTTGCTACAAATACTCCACTTTCAAACGCTTTGGTGTAATGGCATGCCTGCTGCCACCATTCTATAGGGATGCAGCTTCTCAATAATAATTTGTAGCTACATGACAACTGACCCCAGAATGAAACTATCCCTGCTTCTGCGTTATCAGGTGAAGAGATCTTCAATTGTTTCAGAACCTATACAAAACTGAGGATGACTCAAGCTATGTTATGTTATATGTATTTTTTAAAGCGCACTATCACTCGCAAGGGTAAGCTGGTGCTAAGCAGATATGTGTGCTTAGCCCTGTCTATCTATGGTGGGTTGATTAATAGAAAAGCCAGGTCTTCAGCTTCTTGTGGAATTCAAAAAGAGAGGAGGAGGCTCTGATGTGGAGTGGGAGGTCGTTTCACACAACAGAAGCGATGTAAGAGAATGTCCATCATCCTGATCTGGTCCTGTCTATGCGCCGGATGCGTGCAATTTGGAGTCCTGTGGAATAGAGGTGACTGGGTGGTTGGTGAAAGGAGATGTGGGCTGTTCAGCTAGGTGGAACCTGAGAAGTGTAGTGCCTTGAACGTGTGTGTGAGGAGTTTAAATTGAGCACGTTTCTGTATTGAGAGCCAGTGACGTTCCCTGGAGTGTGGTGTGATGTTGGTTCTGTGTGGGAATTTGTGGATGATTATGGCTGCTCAGTTCTGGATGGTTTGCAGTCTTCTAGTGAGTTGCTCTGTAATCCCAGTGTAGAGGTTTTTCCCATGGTCCAACTTGCTGGTGCCTGTAGCCTGAGCGACCTTTTTCTAGAGGTACTATCAACCCATTTGAAGATCTTCTGCACCATCTTCAGGGTGTGGAAGCAGGATGCAGTGACGGCGTTGACTTGTGCGGTCATGTCCATTTTGCTGTTCAGGATTATTCCAAGCTTCCAGAACTTGTAAAGACATGCTGTATACATGTTTGCAAGGTATGGGAGACTGAACTTATTTGTGCATGCTGCAGTCAATGTTTGTTTTAAAAGGGAAATCAATAGTAGAAACCAGCCTAGCAGACCATAAAACCGGCCCACAAACAGCCACAAAACTGGCCTACCCACAGACCTTTCAAACCAGCCCATGCCTGATTGCCCTGTAGGCCAGATCGACCCTCAACTGGAGCAGATGGGGCTCATCAAAATAGTCACACCAAGAGTGTCTCTTATGATAATGGCCTCAAAATGAAACAACCAAATGCAATGTGAATTAGTAGAGGTCTGAGGCAAACTAATCTCACCATCAAAAATGAATGTCATATCACCCCACCAATACCTGACATCTTAGCGGAAATTATTAACTGTAAGTGAGTTTCAAAATTAGACTTTAACTTTGACTCTGACTAGCTTCTACTCAAGAAGTCAAGTCGGTATATCCCAACGTTCTCAACTCATGTGGGTTTGAGAGGATACAAAAGATGGAGCTTCAGAGTGTCATTTTCTGCAGAGGTTTTTCACACATTATCCGAGAGGCATTTTTGGGCCTGGACTGCATCATGAATATAAGGCACAGCATCCAGGCACATGCCAAAACTGGGGCAGTACACTACCAAAGTCTAGGTGATGCACTGTAATGAAAAGCTGAATACAGTCTCAAGTTACACAGGAAAGAATTACACTTCTGAACACCAAGTACACGTCTTCAGTTACAGGTTTTCCAAGCACGGGTTAGCGTGTATCCAAAAAATTAGAAGGCATTTACTGCGCACCTCCTTCCCAAAGCACAACAGAAGTGTACAGACTTTTCGCTATGGCAAACCTCTGTCATCGGTTCATCCCTAACTTAGCCACATTGACAGAACCTCCCTGCAACCTTACTAAAGCAAATACACCATGGTAGTGGTATGAAGAACACAATTGGGTAGTCCATATCACAAAGCCGGCCATCTTGAGTGAAACCAAAGTGAGGTATTTCAATCACAAATCAGACACAGAATTGGTAACTGATGCTAACCTGGAGAGCTTAGGTGCAGTGCACTGTAGCGTTGCCAAGCCACACACTAACAGATATCTAACAGTACTACTCACAAATCAAAAAGTAAGCATTTGTCATAAAGTACTGCTGCGGCCACCTTCAACCCCAGGTCACAAGACTCCCATACAGCTATCCTAGGGCACTGCTCAAAATCCTCTGCTGAGGATTGAGAAACAGGCCCTACAACCATAGAAATGTAACTTCTCAGTCAAATTCAGGCCAGGGTCCTAAAATCTGGTGGACTGTTTGTTGCGTCACAGCAGCACGCGGGGTGTGCCAAGCTAAACAAGCATTTGCAATGCAACGGGTCTCGTTTTTCCTCGAGTTAGAGCTATTCCCGTTTTAAACTCCTAACCTGACTTTTCTTGCCACATAAACTGAAAAGTAAAAGTTTCACATAAGCGAGCCCACTGCACCAATGAAGCGTGACGGAGACACACAAAAGGAAACAGAAGTACGCTTGCAGTGAAACGTATCGGCAAAAGTGCAATTATCCACGTAACCGGCAAAAGTGCAATTAGCCATGTAACCGGGTCGATGTTATGAAAAGCGTACGACTACTGCCCAGTGAGATCACGCTGCCTGCGAAATAAAGAGGAAAAGTAGTCCAGAAACCATATGGAAAACATGAAGCCTCATATGTTGTCAGTAGTTGGCCGTTGTGCTCGAGGAGGCCAAACACCGGAAAAGGCATGACTCAAGCATGCCTCTCACAAATGAAATGAAGCTATTTGTAAAAGGCAAGCCCACAAACCAACCAAACTGATGGGCATGACATGGGCATGGTTACAAGCCCATAGAGAGATAACAACAGGGACAGAGCGCTTTGCGCGCTCGACCCTAAAAACAACCTATGAAGAAAAGTAGATATGTCTGGAGACACAGAGTTTGTGTCCTGATGTTAAAGACATTTCAAAATCATTAGCAGAATATGCCTGGCTGCAAGTGGCAGTGGCAAAAGCAAATACACAGTTGATGTTCCTGTCAAGTTACAGTAACAAAGCTGCGAACACTGTGCAGCTTTCACTGGGCTGTAGAAGGTGTGCCACAAACTCAGCACCTCAAAAGATGGCCTGGTTATAAAAGGCAGCAAAATCGTGATTCCATAGGACATTCAGGATTGTGTAATACAGTTGACACACCATCGTCATCAAGGGTCTGTTTAATTGAAAGCTAGGCTCCTGGAGAAGGTGTGCTTCCCAAGGATATGTCCACAAGCGGAAATAATAAACAGATGCCAGCTATGTGGGGTCAGGCTAATACAGAAATTGGCTCGGGCACTATAATAAATGAGTTAAGGGTTTAATTTAGGGTTCTCTTGCAGGATATGGATGCAGATACGTCATCAACACCACAACTTTCTATTGGAGGGGTGTCAACTTTTGTGGGCACCATTTTAAAGTTTAAGTACATTTTTATTGGCATTTGAAAATAGCAACAAAACACTGAAAAAGTAGCAACTGCAGAAAAGAGAAAGAAAATCAGTGTGCTCAGTTTTTGATGACAGCTGAGCTACCCCTTGGAGGAATAAGGTTTCCTAGTCAGCTATTTGCCAATAAAGAGTTCAAAGGAAAGAGCGACTGAATGCAGAACTGGGGCAGGAAGTTTTGATCTTTAGGCGAATGCAGGTTTATTGGCTGACTGGGTCTCTTTTGCAACACAGACGCATGGCAAGCCTAGAGGATAGTTGGATGGCCACTGCAGCATCTGGGCAGTCTAGCTCATCATTGTTCTTGTTACTCGTGAATAGCTGTGGAGATTTCCTGGACTCATTCAAAGTGAGACTGGATACAGTGAAAAGGATTAGAAGTCAACAATGAGGTTACGTCAAGTGCTAACCCTGGGTTCATTCAAAGTGAGATGGACCAGTGTGCTGAGGATTAGAGGTCAACGATGAGGTTAGATCAAGTGCTAACCCTGGACTCATTCAAAGTGAGATGGGCTACAGTGCTGAGGATTATGAGTCAAAAGCCGGGATCTGTGTGAGTTGTGGAATGAATCAAGCAAATTTACTACATATGCTGTGGAAATACACCTCTCAGAGAGCGTTTGGTAGGAAGTTGCTGAAGGTATCTGGTTTACCAACTAAGGATGCAAGGTAATTCCCTTAGTCATTCTGGGCTGAAGCAGGGTCACAGGGACCAGCAAACTGTAGCTAAGGTTTTACTTGGTGTTTATTGCACGCTACATAATCTTAGGGAAGTTTTAAGTGAAAACCTCCCTGAGGTTGCACATCAGTGGGAAGAGTTTCTTAAAATTAAAAGGGTGAAAACTACGGCAGCTAAATTACGTAATATGTGAACAAAGAGAACAGGGCATTGTTTGGCCACTGATGTGAGCTGTATTAATCAAAGCAAATCACCCACTTGATTTGTTTGTCTTTGGATTTTTTGCATTGATTTTTACTCCAAATCCACCACAACCTCAGACCCCTACTGTAGGAAGCTAGCCTGTTTTATGTGGTATGGAAATACCACGTGAAGATTCCAGGGGTTCCCCAGTGAGTGGACACGACTTGCTATGCAATCCCAAAGTGCTCTATTTAGGGGTAGCGTGGTTGAGTAGCCTTAGGCTTAACCCAGAGGAGTGGAAGACATCTACAAATACACACAATGGTTAATAAATGAGAGTCACAACTCAAAAAGGAGATCCACACCAATTTATAAAAATAGCAAGCATATTTATATATGTTTAAGCATTGGAGAAAAATCATTCAGGTAAGTACGTTTTTAAATAGGAATCCTTTTCACTTTAAAAAGTGGACAATTTTATCCTATGGCAGGAAAAACAAGTTTTGCAAAATAGTACTTAGCAGCGACTTACAGGACCAATCTTCTGGGGTTAAGGTAAGTATGGGGCAAGGTCCAAGGCAGCACCAACAGGTCACTTCAACAGGCAGTGGGGCGTCCGGGTGCAGAGGTGCTTTTCAGCGTCGGGAGCCCAATGTTATCATAGGAGGAAAAACATGTACTGCATTTGGGTATTTCACAGCGACTTACAGGACCAATCATCTGGAATTAAGGTAAGGATGGGGACAGGTCCAAGGCTGCAAAAACTGGTCACTTCGGGAGGCACTGGGCCACCCGGGTGCCGAGGTGCTTTTCAGCGTCGGGTGCCCAATGTTATCCTAGGGGGAAAAACATATACTACATTTGGGCATTTCACAGCGACTTACGGAACCAATCATCTTGAGTTAAGGTAAGTATGGGGCAAGGTCCAAGGCTGCACCAACTGGTCACTTTGCGAGGCACTGGGCCACCCGGGTGCAGAGGTGTTTCAGCGTTGGGTGCCTGGTACCAGGTCAGCTACTTCTTCTCTCCTCTTCTACTTTAGTGGCTCTTCAGTGTCCCCTCTCTTGTTCGGTCATCAGGATCTGCATCTCTGGTCCCAGGGGTTCCCTTAAATACTGAATTTAGGTGCACTAGGTGTGTGTAGGGTAGTAGCCAATGGGCTACTGACCCTTGGGGTCACTACACCCTCATATGACCACTTCCTGTGGGAAGTGGGCATAACCCTGACCCAGAATTCCTAAGTATGCCATCACCAACATGGCTACTTCTGAAAAATCTGTCCACCTCACAGTAGCCCATCTTAGTGGTGGTACTAGCCTAGGGGTGCCATGCCTACCTGACTAGCTAATTTTCCCGCCTGTCCAGCTGCCAAATGGGCTCTGGACAGGGGGGTGCTTCCTCTCCTGTGAGGGGAGACGGATTCACATTTCAAAAGCAGCAGCCCTTTGAGGCTTGTCGCCTTAAGAATGCCAAGCAGCAGGTCATCCTGAGGGAGGGGATGTTACACCCTCTTCCAGGTTTAGTCAAATTCTCAGAAATAACGAAGTGACACAAATCTGATAACAATCGAGTATATTTATAAGCAACACAGCCGGGAGTACAGTCCATTTCTGCAACTGAAACCACACAACTCAGCTCCTACAAACAGCGTCTTTTATAGTCTTAGTCCACGTTTAAGTTCCACCTCCTTCATAGTACTTACAATTAACAAAGGCAATAATTCTTCCATAAACATCTGACTGCTTGTTACTAAAATGCAACTGTAACATATATAATATATACATCTTCTAACGGGGACAGTGTCCTTCAATCTTACCCTCTGAACTCTATCAATATGTCCTCCCCACACGTCTAGCAGGCTTTGAAGTTTTACGGTCTGTCTCCCACTCCCTGCCAGCCTTGAAACACAAATATCTTGTGTCTCCCTTTCAGGACTGTCATGATTTACCCCTTCTCCTAACCCTGGTATCAGGAAGTGGCTCAGACTCACGTATGTGTGTGTGTCCTTCTAAATTATCTGTGGTATGCAAAGTCCGACTTTAACTGCTTTGCCCTGCACCTGGCCTCTCCCTTCATTCTCCTTCCTGTCCTTGCACTCCAATCTAACATCGTACCCAGATTGAGGCCTGTATTTCTCTTGCACAATGTACACTTCTTCACGTTTCCCTTCTAAGTTGTGTGTTGACAAGAGTAGGCCTTCTTTCATTTTCTTGAGGCCTATTACACTGGACAGGCTTTTGTTCCAGACCTCCTGAGAGCAGAGGGATCTCAACCTAAGGTCCAGAATGGTGTCTTGGATTGCAGACTGGCAGAAACTGGTCAGCGGGCACACCATTGGCTGGTAGGGCTTCAGTGGGCACCTCTAAGGTGCCCTCTGGATGCATGTATTGGTAAATCCAACACTGGCATCAGTGTGGGTTCTCCAATATGAGATGATACCAAACATCCCTATCTTCAGTGAAGCCATCATGTAACTAGAGAACTCATATTGACAAGTGTCTAGCACATGTATTTAAAATGGCTTCCCTGGTCACTTACTATGTCTGAAAATTGACAAAGACATAGCAGGGGTAAATCTGCTTGTGCAAACATGCCCTCACATGTAATATAATGCACCCTTCCTTAGGGCTGTAAGGCCTGCTAGAGGGGTGGCTTACATAGGTTGCATGCAGTGTTAGGGGGCATGGCACACAGGCTGTGGGTCATGTCGTGTTTTTCACTTTTGTCTGCACCAAGACATGCAGCCTGAAATGGGAGCCAGTCATGTGCTTGTTGAGGGGTCCCTTAGGGTGGTAAAATTTGTGCTGCAGCCCTTAGGGACCCTCTTTAGTACCCCAGGCCCTAGGTACCATTTACTAGGGACTTAAAGGAGGTGCTAAAGATTTTGCCAATTGGGGAAACAACTGTTCAGCTTTGAGAACGAGATCTGGCACTGGGGACCTGGTTAGCAGGAACTCAGTGCACTTTCAGTCAAAATCAAATACCAGGCAATAGAGGGGGGGTAACCATGTCAAAAAGAGGCACTTCCCTACACCCCCCCACCTACCAATTTGTACCTTTTACTCTTTAACTGTCTCTCTCTTTCTGCTATGTTGCATCACATATTCCTTTGTTTTTATTCTGTGAGTTTGCCAAGATGTGCACAATTTTTAGTCAAAAAAGCAAGATGCCATGAGACCTTTGGCTTTTAATGGTGCTCTCTACTGATTCCTTCAAGGAGAATGAAAAAAAATATATCTATAAAAATAAGAGTTACTTTCTATTTATTTCTGAGCAGTATTTAGCATGCAAGTGAAAAACGAAGGTTATAGCTCAAAGGAGGCACCGATCCCTGTCTTCTCAAGATGTACTGTAAGCAATTTATATAAGCAGTATACATGAAGGAGAATAGTTAAATGCAGACTCTTCAGGCTGATTGCCTCTTTTGAGCTCTTTATTTTATTCATACTGAAGTAGCAGTTTTATTTAGTACAATCTTGAACAGTACTGTTTGGTTACATCACAGCTGGTTTGTTTCATGTTACATAGGACAGGTGCAAGTCAAGCACCAAGTACATTTGACACCTTTAGGGCCTGATGTAAGAAATGTGGTGTAATACCCACTGCAGCGCCACTTTTCTTGTGCCCCTTATCGCCCCTAATGCCACCATGTGTGCGCCGTATCTAAGATGTTGTGCACTATGGCGGTAGTTAGGGGAACTAGCGTCAACATTTCTGATGCTAGTTCGGAGCTTGCAGGATTAGAGTCTAATCTGACCCTAATCCTGCAAAGCCCATTGAGTTCCATTGTAAACAATGGTGTGCCTCCTTTTAACGCTTCGAGCAGGCGTTAAAATTGCTGAAAAAAATGATGCAAAGAAATCTGCTAGATTTCTTTGCGCCTTTTTTTTGGCTCCCCTAATGGGGGTACGCTCCTTTCCATACATTATGCCTGGCGCAGGCATAATGTAGCGCAAAGGGTTACAAAGTAGTGCAATGCATGCACTGCTCCACTTTGAAAATTTGGCGTGACGATTTTGGCCTTGTTGGGCCACATTAGCGTAAAAAACTAAAATGACACTAATGTGGCGCAAAGAGGCGCTAGGATCTCTTAAATATGCCCCTTAGTTTTGTTGCCTTGCACAATCCATAATAGTTTCATCAGCCTCTTACAATGGCAAGGGTTTTGAAGGGCCACAACCCGAGTGGCTTTATTGGGTCTCGCGAGATTTATCTGAAAGCACCTGCTTATGTAGTCTAATCTTTTGCTGTTTTGTGCGTGTACTGTCTCGTATTTAGTCCCTCTGACGTTTCACTGTACTATTAGAAGTGTCTCTAGCACTTCTGCGGTAAAACTATCGAAATAATGAGACACGCATGCAATTCTTAAATACTAAAGTTACCGTAAGAAAGAGGCCACGTGAATTGCCTCATTAATGTACACATTTACAAACCTGAAACACCTATGGCGGTTAACCTCGAGAGTGCATAAAATCTGTGAGTCCGCGCCAAAGGGAATGGTCCAAAAAGTAAAACACAAGCCACCCTGGCCTCAACGGTGATACTTTTGGGAATAATATCAGAATCGCTTGTTTTAGATGACTTATTTGACAAAATCTAACCAAATATAGAAACTCAAATAAACAAACACAGTATGATTGATCTCTTGGTGCAATCACCATCGCCAGGGTGAAGAACAAACTACCTAGTTGCACTAATACAGAAAAAGGAGACGCAGCGGGAGGTGTATGCTGGGAGGAATATTTTATGTAAATGAGATGCTGATCTCCGGCTTCTTTCAGCCCACCGCAGTGGGGGTCCCAACTTCGAACTGCCTGTGATGTCTGAGGTCGGCCTTTGGCTGGGCACTCGAGTTTAACTCCTGGCTATCAGGGCTCACTATGTCTAACAACGACAGCTGCTGCGTGGAGGACAAGAGGCCTCGCTGTACCCAGCAGCAGGGGGCGTTATTACTCATTGTTCTACGTGGCGAGCTGGTACCCCTCAGCAGAAAGCCTAAAAGGAGCTCCATGTAAGCCTTTATCAGACCAGGCGACTTTCCGAGCACGTGGAGGCCCTGCTGGGAACGCCTCACACTAACTACGAGACCGACGAGACGAAACCTCAAAGAGAGACGGGGCATTGTCCATGACGTAGGTGCAGCCACCCAGGACAGGCCTGTAGCGTGGGTGGGTCCTCCTGAGGGGTGCTGGAGCTCCCTGCAGCAATCTCCCTACGATTTACGCAAAACTCTTTCTGAAGGCTGCTGGCACCTTTTTATTCTCATGGTACTCCTTAATCTTGCCCACTTCACCTTCCCCACCCCACTCCTCCCACATTTTCATTGCATATGATATGAAAGAAGATGAGTGGGAGGGGATATCAAATTTGGTTTCACACAGGGGGCTGTCTGAGCAAAGGCCAGCTCTGAGCCTACCATGATAACTTTTACAATACTTTAACAAGTGGGATTATAAGGAAATATTCTTGAATTCTGATACTATTCATCTAGACCAGCTCTCTTTCTGATCAACCTCTCAGCACACACTCACTCAAGCACACTTTCAGGCAACCTCTCCACATAGGCTCACTCATACACACTTCCACATAGGCTCACTCATGCGCACTTCCACACAAACTCTCCACACAGGCTCACTCATGCGCACTTTCGGGCAACCTCTCCACATAGGCTCACTCATGCACACTTTCACACAAACTCTCCACATAGGCTCACTCATGCGCGCTTTCAGACAACCTCTCCACATACACTCACTCATGCGCACTTTCAGGCAACCTGTACACATAGGCTCGCTCATGCACACTTCCACACAACCTCTCCACATAGGCTCACTCATGCACACTTCCACACAACCTCTCCACATAAATTCACTTGTGCACTTTCACACAACCTCTCCACAGAGGCTCACTCATGCACACTTTCAGGCAACCTGTACACATAGGCTCACTCATGCACACTTTCAGGCAACCTCTTAGCTAAGACTCACTCATGCACCCTTTCAGGCAACCCCTCTGTATAGACTCACTCATGCACACTTTCAGAAAACCTCTCCACATATACTCACTCATACACACTTTCAGACAACCTCTCCACATAGGCTCACTCATGTACACTTTCATTCAACCTCTCCACATAGGCTCACTCATGCACACTTTCAGGCAACCTCTATGCATAAACTCACTCATGCACTTTCAGGCAACTTCTCCACATAGGCTCACACATGCACACTTTCAGGCAACCTCTAGGCATAGACTCACTCATGCACACTTTCAGACAACCTCTCTCCATACACTCACTCATGCACACTTTCAGGCAACCTCTATGTGTAGACTCACTCTGTCATAGTTGGATTCTTGCTTCTGGGCAAGACTGCTGGTTTAGGGATGACAGCACTTTTGTTTGTAGGCGACTAGGCCAATCCTACAACAACTGCCACTGTCAACCCAACCTCCCCGGCTCACAAGCAGCGCCTCACCAACAATCTAAACAGTAAAAGGTGGTTTCTGGCAGCCTTACGCATGGACTCTAGATGGCGACATCTCAGGGGGTTGTGTGGAACCGAAGTTACAGTTTTCTCACGTTAGCAATAAGTCTGAGTCACACACAGGCAATAAAGGAGATGCAAGAGAGTTTTCAATATATTTATTGAAAAGGCTGCAATCTATGATAAAATACATGAGCTGCAATGATTAAGATAAAGAATAATAAAAGAAACATGATTGTAAAGATGAGAGCCGTGAATAGGAAGAGCCTCACCATCTTGCAATAAACATGAAATGTAAAATCCCTAGCATAGAGAACCTAATCCCTAACCTAACCAGAATTAGGTGTGATAAACCTAACCTGCCAGTACCATGTCCACGAGAAGCTTCCCCCAACCCTTGTTTCCTTGGAATTGGGTGTAGGTCGCACTCCGTGGTGACACGAAGGTTGGGTTTCCTTCAAGCGACGTGCAGCATAGATGGCATCGATAGCATCTAATAGGAATCTCTCTGATAACCTTGTCTGTGTGAGATTACATATACAGATCTTGTAGGACCACTGCCGCAGGTATATTCCCAAACAACGGATAAGGGGCAGGCTTTGGCGGCAATTATGTAAACAATTCCCTCCAAAAGTACATTATGTTCCTGTCACAAGTAAGTGGGAAAGGGACATGATGTGCTTACCTACGTACATCACTTGATTTTGGCACTGATAGTGACGCCTTGACAGAGTGGCACTGATAACGCAAATCAAAACATTGTTCTAACTCTAAACAAAGGCAGCCATTTTAAAAGAAATAATAAAATATATAGGCTAAGACAGAGCAGGCAAGTAGGATAAAAGTCACTAGGTAACGGGGGCACAGGCCTGCAAGCCAGAAGGCTAAGCTAAACTCCTGAGACCCATTAAAACTAAATAGCATCCACTACAACTCATGCACACTTTCAGACAACCTCTCCACATACACTCATTCATGCACACTTTCATTCAACCTCTCCACATAGGCTCACTCATGCACACTTTCAACCTCTCCACAAAGGCCCACTTGTGCTAACTTTCAGGCAACCTCTTTCCGTAGACTCACTCATGCACACTTTCAGACAACCTCTCCACATACCCTCACTCATGCACACTTTCAGGCAACCTCTATGTGTAGACTCACTCATGCACACTTTCAGGAAACCTCTCGGCATAGAATCTCTCATACACACTTTCAGACAGCTCTCAGCACACACTCAGTCATGCACAGTCTCAGCCTCTCAGCACACATCACTCACACACACTTTCAGACAGCCTCTATGCATGCACTCATTCATGCTCACTCTCAAGCAGCCTCTCGGCACACAGTCGGTCATGCACAGTTTCAGACAACCTCTCTGCATACCCTCACTCATGCACACTTTCAGAAAGGCTCTCAGTACACACTCACTCATACGCACTCTCTGGTAGCCTCTCAGTACACACTCATTCATGCATATGTTTAGACAGCCTCTCAACACACACACACTTATGTGCACTCTCAGCACACAACACTCATACACACTTTCTATCAGTCTCTCAGTGCACACTCACTCATGCAACTCTCTTGCAACTTCTCAGCACAAACACATACACACACTTATTCACACTTTTAAACAGTCTCTCGGCACACACTCAGTCATGCACATTCTCAGCACATGGTCATTCATGCACGTGTCCATTCATGCACATTCCCAGCACACACTGGCTCAGCCATGTTAACCCCTTCCAGTTTATGAACATGACACTACTGATATCAGCACAAAATGCACACAGCACATGAGGTGGCATGATTTGTTGCTGCAGACAATTTCTGCACAGGATGACATTGGTACCCACTTATGCCATGGTCCAGATTTTCTCGCGTTGACTCTTAAACTGTTTGTAATCTTTTTTTTCAGCTAGTTTTTAGGTAACTACTCTGGCTAGGCAACCCTTGAATTTTTTTTGTTATTGTGCTGCTGTGCTGTCTTTGACTCCTCATACAGAATGCTGGCCTTGTCTTTCATCCTCGCTGCCAAAGACAAACTGGGGAGAATGTCTCCTGATGACACCCATAACATCTGAGACACTGAGGGTAGGTAGTGATGTCTGCGGACTGCCTGGTTCTCGCCTGTGGCTACCCATCCTGTACACTTTGTGGCTAGCACTGGCATGATGAAGGCAGGGGTGCAGTAATCCGAGCCTGTAAAGTAGCTCAGAGCAGCGGTTCTTAGCCTGTGGTCTGGGTGATCTATGGGGGTCCGTGATGCCTAGTAAGGGGGTCACTGACTGCTTAGAAAGTTAAGTAATATTAACAGATTAATAACATATACACAAACGAAGAAGCAAGATGTAACACTACATTTTAAAACATTCTGTAAATGTGAAAGAATTTCAAATTAGAGGGTACAGATTATGTGGGTATCCCCAGATTGATTTGTGGGAGTAGGGCAGAGTGTCAAACAGAATATAGTACGGACGAGGGGTGGGCTCAATGGAATATATATATTTTTTTAGTTTGTTGTGAATTAAATATTTCATTATTTGTCTATTTGTTTGATGAATGTTTTTCTCTATTTTTGTATATTGTTTTGAGGCTTAAATCATCGAAATTGCTTAGAGCAGGGCCTCCGTGGTTCTAATAAGGACTCAGTGGGGGGGTCATTGGATTCCAATAATAATTCAGTGGGGGTCCCTGGATTTCAGTAATTATGACGTGGGGATCCACAGAAGTCAGAAGGTTAAGAACCACTGACTTAGAGGGGTGGATCTTGCGGCAGAGGTCATCATAGAACCAGAATATTAAGTAGCCCCAAGTAAAGAACCATACTACTCTCCGTGGTGTACATTAAATCCACGAACTCGTGGTTTAGGTTGCATAGTTAAAAATGCAGCGCTACATGTGCAAATATGCAAGGAAGAAATCAAACTTGAATCGAAACTCCTCGCGTTGGACACATTCTGTTGCACGCTTCAAGTCACAGGCTCGTATGATGGCAAGGCCGGATCAGCCTCTCATTCTTCATAAGTCAATAAAATATGCACATTTAACAGCGCATCTCATGTAGGCCCTTAAAGAAAACTACTCTCTTTCTGGTGCTTTGCTTTTTCGAAGACGAGTTTGTGAAATAATGAAACACGTAACAGAGGAAATAGCGTCATCTGCTGGTTGAAGAGGTTATGGCATTAGTGAAAATGAACAAATGTGCAACTAGCGTTCAACTTAAAAAAAACAAGTAATAAAGAAAACACGCCTCGAAAGCAAATTGTTTCGGCCTTTGTATACCAAAAAGTTGTTTATTAAGCCGTGGCTTTAAGTGGGATGGAAAAAGTCAGGTTTCGGTATAATGCACGTGGCCTATATAATTACGGGCATGGCTTAAACACGTGAACTAAATCTCTGTGATCCCAATAGCATGCCACCCGACCGGTATTTTCGTTCCTCTGAGCTTTCTGTCATTGCACCCAGATATAATAACACAACCACTGGCATGCACCTAAAACCAGGCACGAGTATTGTCTTTATTAGTGTTTGTTAGCCATTTAAGATAAATGAGTAATTACAATGATATTGCTGTAAATTAATATTGAAAATGTTACAATTCTGGGATTGTTAATTAAACATTACTATGGTCTGTGGAAGGGGTAGTGGTCTCTGAGTTTCTCCTCTTATGTTCACTCTGTGTTAGGCATGTATGCACTTTTTCCCCACATCTCATCCGTCAGCATATCTTACACCTCCTCTTTCTTTTTGAGCACCATCTTTTTGCTCTCTCCTGAATACACTTCCTCACATCTCCATCACTTCAACCACCCCCGCACACACACATGGCATCAGCTCACCTGTAAAATCTGCATTTTCTTTTCCTTTTTCCCTCTCAATATTTTGACAACTGTGTACTTCCTTGAGACACATTTGGACAGAATTACAAATGCATCTGGAATAGGTGACCATTGATTTCTGTGCTCTGCAAAGTGGCCAAGGTTTGGATGAACATGTATTCTGAACACCTTTGTGACCCACTGACAGGCAATGTGAGAAACTCGCAATGCCTTCAGCCTTACTTCCAGAGCTCTCTATCATGGACCATTATAAACACTTGGAGGTGACTCAGTTCAAAGTATGCACTATACAAGAGTAACATGCTACTCAAAAAGACAACAACATCCTGGAAGTAGCTAACAATCTTGGGGAATACAGGAATAAGTAAAACATGGAAATGTAAACAGAAACTATATCGCTGACATGGATTACCTTTACAATCATTGTCCAGAAACTGGATCAGTGTTTTTGCCAGTAAAGTTAAGGACATGAATACAGGGCCTGGTAGGGACCTGCTTCAATGTAATTTTTATTAGTACTCAGTCTGACACGCAGTGGAACTTGGCCAACTTAAAGCCATGTGTTACTCTTCGGTAAGATATAAGAAAGGGTGGCAAATGAGTAGTAGCAATGCCCCTACACAAAGTACTTTACATAGACAGCACCATTTCAGACTCCGCTAACACACAAAGGGGCATATTTAGAGTTTGGCGCATATGAAACATCCACTAAAAAGCAATGGATGTCCTGTTTGCCATACTCATAGTTCCCCTACTCTATTTCAGAAATAATGTCCATACCAGAGCAGAATGAACCAAGTTGGCACCACCCCCTTGTCCCAATTGTGATCAGTTCCTGATATGCACACATAGAAACACCCGCTGCTGTAGACATTAACTCCAATTAGAAAATTAACGTAGGGTGAAGCACCAACAACAAATGTCCATGACTCAAAAAATATCCATTTTGTATATTTTTCATCTTTTAATTAACTTTCAATCTTGACAAATTATGCTTCACAGACAAGGACACAAGTGTTCTTCCTTCCAAAGGATAATATCCTTTAACTCTCAGTTTCTGCACAATACAGGCACATGACTCCAAAAATGCCCATTTTGCATATTTTTCTTCTTTTATTGGCTTTCAATCTTTACAAATTATGCTTCACAGACAAGGACACAAGTGTTCTTCCTTCCAAAGGATAATATCCAGTAACACTCAGTTTCTGTACAATACAGGTGCACACACAACGTGAACATGCATAGTGGAAAGCATTGCAAACACTGCAAACAAGGTGCTTACTTAGTGCTAAGAAAACAACATGCGTTCTACATAACTGATTAATACATGGCAGCATCTAGATAATTGAGGGCAAAAACATACTAGCGTGTGCCCAGATTTTTAGATTCAAGTCTAAAAGGGAGATATCACACTACAACGTAGGCACCCTGTGGAAATGGACCTGATTGGTCTACCCTGGCTTTAGGCTGGAAGGGGGTTGTATAGGACCTAGCCCTTTTTGCAGTTATCCCCAAACCTTTTACCTTCTTCCTCCTATTTTTTCTGGCCTTTTTTGTTGGATTTAGGACTGTGGGCACTTGACCACTGCTAACTAGTGCTAAAGTGCCTATGCTGTCTGTCTAAAATGAATTGGTGATTGGTTTCTCCATAGTTGGCATATTTAATTTACTAGTAAGCCCCTAGTAAAATGCACTATGTGTGTCAAGGGCCTGTAAATCAAATGCTACTAGTCGGCTTGCAGCACTGATTGAGCCACTCACACGAGTAGCCCTGTAAACATTTCTCAGACCTGCCACTGAAGTGTCTGTGTGTGCAGTTTTAAACTGCCATTTCGACCTTGCAAGTGCACTCACTTGCAGGCGCAAACCTTCCCTTTCACTACATGTAAGTCATCCCTAAAGTGGGCCCAGGGCAGCCAGTGGGGCAGGGTGCAGTGTATTTAGAAGGTAGGACATGTACTGGTGTGTTTTACTTGTCCTGATAGTGAAGTACTGCTAAATTTGTTTTTCACTATTGCAAGGACTATCTCTCCAATTGGGGAATATGGGGATTGCCTTGAAATATCTTTTAAGTATAATTTTCCATTGGAAGCAGAAAGAGATCTGGAGTTTGGGGTCTCTGAACTCACAATTTAAAAATTCATCTTTCAGTGAAGTTGTTTTTATAATTCTAAGTTTGAAAATGCCATTTTTAGAAAGTGGGCATTTTCTTGCTTAATTGTTCTATGCCTTTGCCTGTCTGTGGAATACAGATATATGGGTCAGGATGACAGTTGCAGTGTTTGTGTAATCACTTTAGACAGTCACACAAAGGGAGCTGAGGTGTGCCCTGCATTTCCTGATGGGTCTTCCTGAGCTAGATTGGTGGGAAAAGCTGACACTTGCACCTGAATGGGGTTGTGTCTGTCCTCACACAAAGCAGTCTCACACCCCTGGAGTGTGTCTGGGCCCAGGACATGCAAGGCAGGGTCTTGTGCAATATAAAGACTTCTCTTTGAAGTGTGCCTACTTCAAAGACAGACATGGGTATAAGTACTGGGCTTCTGACCTCACATAGGGAGAACACTTCTGGACTGAGGAAATTCTGCCAGGAAGAAGAGCTAGATGTTATAGGGGGACTGCCACTCTGCCTGTTGCTTTGTTCTGCTGGCCTGCTGCTTGCTGCTTCTGTCCTGGGAGTGAAAGGACTGGACTTTGCTTTCAACATCCTGCTTGCCAAGGCTCTCCAAGGGCTTGAACTGAGCTTGCCTCCTGTCTCAGGGGCATCAAAGACTTCATCTGCCAGTGCCTGGGCTCTTCTGCCAAGAGCCCTGACTTGCCAAGTGGTGCCAACTCCAGTCTCTGGACCCTTGGAAGTGGAAGCTGTCAGCTCCCAACACAAGCAGCATTACCTTCGCTGTCTGTGGGAGCCAGCACCTCCTCTCCCCTGCGGGCAGGGATCACTCTGTTTGCGGTGGCCCCGCTCCCTCAGACATGAGCACGGGGACCGGATCAGACCCACCGTGGCTGAGTGGGCACAACACACTCCCCCCTGAACTCCTGTGTAGGTCATGGGGTTTCTCCTACAAGTTCTCCATGGCAGTTCCTGGATCCAGCAGGAAAGTAGGTAGAAAATCTGCAGGCGAGAGAGTGTCTTCCCCTTGTGCAAGACTGTATAAAGGGGAGAGGAAGGATCCAGAAGAGAGGCACCTCTAACCAATCCTGGGGTGCCACATCACATTTCCACCCCTCTCCCAACTCTCCTGCATAGCATGTTGGGACAATCAAAGATGGCATTATCCAGGAGACACTGGTCACATCAGCTCCTGGGGTGTCAGCTCCACCTTTCGCTGACATCACTGCCAGGGACTTGCACACTAGAATTTCAAAGGGAGCCCCCTGGTGGGTTGACTCCAGTTGTCTGGCCACTCTCTTTTGTTCAGTGGGCTTGGCAGACCCATCTCAGGTGCAGTGTGAGACCTGGGTGATTGATACCAATCATCCTGCCCCACCCCTTTCCTCCTCAGGAGCTAGGAGAAGTAGTGCTATTTGCTTCTTTTGTATGGGGCAGCCTTTGTTCCAGCTTCTGGATAAAATGCCATTACTGGGTACAGTATGGTGACAACAGGCCTAGGTTCTGATTCTGAGTTGAGCCAGGAAAACATGGAAACTCTGAATTATCCACAAGATGTACAGTTCTTATTTTGAAAGTTTCAAATTTGGCTTTCTAGCACAGGTTACACTCAAGTTCAAGAAGTCAATGATCTCTGTTGGCCAAGGGAAGGGAAACTACATTCTATGGCAGTTCCCTCCCTATGTGCATAATGGATTGTCACTATAGCAAAAACAGTAAAGCATTCTGATTCCCCCTAATAATATACACCACCATCATGAGGCCTATCCAAGAAGAATACCTCATCCTGCAGAGTCCCCATTGCGCCAGGCTACCTGTGCGCTGTTACCGGGCTGTGCATGACAGTAGTCTCCCACATGCAGCCCACACACCTGTGCACACGTGTTCATGTGTAACCAGCCAAGTGCCCCTTACCTTTGCGGCATCGTAGTGGCCTTATCTTAAAAGACGTACACTGGCGGTAAACATGTGCAGTCCTTTTACCATGTGATTACCATGGATGAGAACTGGTAGTGAGGCTCATCCACAGTTAAAAGCCGAAAAAACGGATGAACAGAAAAGCAAACAATTCAGGCATACTGGTGGGACAGAACCCAGTGCAACACGAGGCAGCCACAAGGAATTCCAGTTTTTGCAGGCAACCTTAACCACTGCCGTTGGCTGTATCACATGGTTGCATGTTTACTCGCTGAAGTTGCCGGATCATTTTACACAAATGGAACTATGCTGTACCTAGGGATCTAGGGGCGCCAGGAAGCGGGAACTGATTTAAGACTTATAGGTGCAAACCTGCAGTCATCGGGTGTATCAAGGAGGTACAGTAAAAGCACACTCACATAAAATAACATTGCAAGTGGTATTACATTGCCTAAAGTGCGCTTTTAAAACTGTGTTTTGACTACTGGGGCGGTGTAATGCAGCATATGGTTGTCCGGATGCAGAGTGAGTGTGGCCCTGCAAGCATATGTATTGTCACTGATTGGGAAATTTGTGTTTTGGTTACTTTTGTTAGTGTTTTTAGTCCACTTGCCCCCCCGCAAAGGTGCTTTGCATGTATTTTGTTAGGTGGGATCTATTTGAAGTGCAGGACAGCATGCCTTTAAACCAGTTAAGGGAAGACTGTTCTGTCTGTCGTTATGGATCATCTTGATTCCAGGGGCCATGTGCTGGCCATGTTGCAATCAGCTTTAAGTGCATCAGCGCAAAAGGAGGTTGTGTAGTTGCCCAATGACAATGAGGTAGTCAGGGATAACCCAGCAAACACAGGAGGCACTCATTCAAGGGATGGTGCTGAGGCAACTGAATCGGTTACTACCATCTTTGAACCACCAGTTAAATAGGTACCCATAGTATGAAGTCGCAAGGAAGCTGAATTGTGGTTTTCGGTAAGTTTTCAGGATTCTCGCTACGCTCTTGAATGGCCCTAGCTTCTTTAGAAACCAACTCTCCTTGGCGGAAGGCCAGAAGACAGCCCAAAAATGATAGAGAAAGAGTTGAGATTGCACAGAATTGCAGACCCATTTAAGACCCCTCTATTAGCAGATTTTCTTTATTCTTCTTAGGGTTGTTACCCAAGAAATATCCAGGAGAATTTAGATTGATCCATAATCTGACAGCTCCTAAGGTGGAACTCTGTCAAAAATGCCATTGACCCTGCTCTCTGCTCCGCGAAGTACACATCCTTGGACAGTGCACTGTCAATGTTGTGACCCCTAGGGCCAAGTGCCCTGATGGCAAAGGTGGCTATTGAATCAGCCTTCTGGCTCTTGCTGGTCAATCCATATGATTACCATTTACTGGCTTTCTATTTCAGTGGTAATTCTAATATGACAAATGCATGCCCATGGGTTGTTCTGTGTCATTCGCTTTTTTTTAATAGTTCAATATGTTCCAACAGTGGGTCTTTAAGTAGGTCTTGGGGTCCGACACTGTTATCCACTACCAGAACGGCGTCCTGTTACTGGGAGACTCAGACAGTTGTAGCAAGTTGTTGGTAGCATTCAAAAGACTGACAGCTGAGTTTGGGATCTCTTCAACCCATGAAAAAAACTCAGGTCCAACTAAATTATTGGTTTTCTTGAGCACTGAAATCAATTCTGTACCTAAGAAATGCATTGTCCCCCTGGAGAAGGTGGTGGCTTTCAGGGAATTTGTGAGAACATGTCTAACAGCTCAGAAGGTCACAGTGCATCAGTTGCAGGTGTTAGTGGGTCAATTCAATTTTGCCTTCTGGAGAATTCCAGTGGTTTGCCTGTTCTCACGCTCAATAGTGCAGGCCATTTCAGGTTTAAGAGAGAAAGATCATAGAATGCGTTTGTCTTCAAGTGTGAAGCAATATTTTAGGTTTTGGGTGTCATGTCTCCATGAATTTAATGGGTCTGGGATATGGCCGACCCACTGCCCGGTTCAATCAGGAATTTGGTTTATTTACAGATGCAGCAGGCAGCATTGGTTTCAGCGCCAACCTTAGTGACCGTGGTGTTTGCAAGCCTGCCCCAGTCTTGAGTGACCTCAGACCGTGTGAGAAATATTTCCCACTGTTGTTGCTTTTCATATTTGGCCGGACCACTTCTGCAATCAATCAGTGATTTTCTGAGCGGATAACAGAGCAGTGGTTGGATGCATCAATTTCCAGCATGCAAAATGCAAAAAACTGCTGCATTACTGAAGGAGCTGATTCTGATTAGTTTGAGACATAAATTTCTTTTTAAAGCTAAACCTATGCCAGGTGTTTTACATAACACAGATGATGCACTGTATTGTCTTAACCTGCAGGAGTTTCTGTGCTTTCACCAGGGGCAGAGACGGAACCCACTCATTTCCACTCATTTCCGAGGACATCTTTGGGATCTTGGAGCCCAACTCTCTTAGCTTAAATTACAGCTAGACTGGCACTTAAAACAAAAAGGGCACACGAGAAGGCTTTGCATAATTACATGGTTTACACAGCGGGCAACATGCAGGAGTGCTTGTTTTTTCTAGGTAAATAGTTGGGTTTTCTCAAATACATGTTGCTACACAGCAGATTGAAAAACCTTTGCCAAGCGAAAATCACCGCCATGCTAAGTTGGGCAGAGGGCCAGATTACTCGCAATACTTCCTTATTAGAAAAGCCCTCAAGTGTTGGGAGAGTGCGGTTCTAGTCAAGAGGCGCCCCCTGGACACTGACAAGTTTGTAGCAATCGTTGGAGTGTTCTCCCAATGGTAGGTGAGTCAGAGTATGAAGCTGCGCTATTCAAGGCAGCCTTTTTGCTTGCTATCTATGGGGTTTCCAGGGTTTCTCAATTAGTTGCTAAATCCAAGTAGGACATACATAGTGGCATGTTACTCAGACACCTGTGTGGGAGATATGGCAGTCATAATACCGTGCTCAAAGCTGGACCAGTTGTGGAAAGGGGACCAGGTAATATTGAAAGCAGCAAGCGTTATCCCTGGGTGTCCAGTAGCTACAACTAAAGAGTACGTGCAGACGAGTCCTCAAGGGTCATCCATCTTCCCATCTGTCCATAAAATGGGCATGCCACTCACAAAATACCAGTTCAGTCAGGTTTTGCACAAGGCCTTGCCTGCCGCTGGAATCAAAATCCAGGGACACTTCAGCTCTCACTCGTTTAGGATAGGAGTGGTGATGTCAGCAGTGGTGGCGAGGTTGAATCCTGACATGGTGAAGAAGATTGGCAGATGGACATCAGACTGTTAAAAGCGCTATGTGCTACTGGACATGATGTAGAACCAGGCAGGCTGCAGCAAGGCAACAAAAGCAACAGGTTTTTTTTTTCTCCTGTCAATTTCTTTTTGGGGCACATGACTCCCATCAGTGTGTGGGTCCGTGGTCATTCATTTTTGGAAATGGCGGCACCTGGGTTTCACTGGTTTAGTAAGCAGGAGATGGCAACAGGTTCCATTGGGCTTGCAGAAACAGAATGTGCTTGGAAGGAATACGCCAGCTCTTCAAGGATGTTGAAGGCAAGCCGCTATCACTGCCAGCCCCCAGCCCTCACCATCTTGCACATCAGAGGTAAAGAGCCCTCTTTGAGAACTTAATGGTGGAAATTACCAGGTTAGCCAGGAGGTATCTGGGTGTGGTCATTACTTAGTCCCGCATCATGCTGAGGAGGCTATGGACGTCTGGTCAGTACACCAGGAGCCTGTACGAGTCCCTCAAGAGGTAAACAGCAGGATGAAACTGTGGCTGAACACTGCATTGCTACAGGCAATTTACCATGGATGCCTCCAAGGGGAGTCATCATTTTACAGGGACGGAGTCCACTTGTCGGAGAGGGGCAGTGAGTTGTTTTCTGAGACCCCGATGGCAGATACGACCCAGCATTTCGCAGCATTAGACAGTGTGGCCTGAGGAGGGTGACCTGGTAGCTCAGGGAACCACCGAGGATTGTGTTGAGGAAGAAGTTGTATTTTGCAAAAAAACGGGTAGACAGTCTTGGCATTCAGAAGATAAGGCAGGTGAACACAGGTTTAATTGGTTTGTGGAGTTTTATCTCAATCAGGGGTGGGAGTACCTTATGATCTAGTGAGGTGTTAAGGACACCTGATACAGCAAATGTCCATGGCCTTCCCTGGTTCTCGATTACAAAGTCTCAGGGTTGCAGGGGGATTGTGTGTGCACCAGCAGACCAAGATATGATGGCCTTGTTGCCGAAACCCATCTCCCATTAGATCCCACTGGGTATATCAGCTTGAGTGACTCTGGAATAGTAGGAGAGGGCCAGCATGCTGGCCTGCCCTCACTTCATATTTAGGAAGCTGATTTGTTTACCTTGTAAAGCTGCAAGTTATGAGGTTTGTACAGGACCCCGAGCCTCTTAAAGTTCAAGAGGGGTGGTCAAACAGGACTGCTTCAGAGAAGGTGACAGGAGATGAGATTAGATAGCATGTATTAGAGAGTTGTGCTGGATATTAAGCTTGATGAAAAAGACACTCCTGTAATTTTAAATAATCTTGAATTGCATCTTGATGTCAAATGCTCATTACTAGTCATGTTTTCTTGCTTAAATAAATACGGCCCGAGATTTGTTATGTTCTCAAACATAGAAATGTCTGCTGCCTAGTCTCTGTGTATTCGGACTGGAAACACTGCTAGGTAGGGTGTGGGATAGTATATGAGGTGGAGAGGGTGTATATTAACCCCACCAGGTCTCAGCCCCATCCCCTGCCTGTTCCGGTATGGTAATACCGCGCCTGGAACTCCTGATACCATGGGTACGGTAATTTTAGGATGTAGTATTACCGCGCTACTCTGAGTTTTCCTCTGTTTTTCTGATTTCTGAATGTAACTCCCACATCCCAGGCCATTTTCCCCACGACATATTGTCCCCGATTTTACCTACCAAACATGTTCTTCCACAACTATATGTCCTTCGACATCTCTGAGCATGCAGAATTACTACACATCTGAGAAGCCGGATCAGTCGAGAACTCCCATTAGTTGGCGAAACTGGAAATTCAAGTATCTCTAAATGAGGACGTGAGGGTATGAAAAATTCACAATCCAGTTAGCCAAAACAATCTATTAATTACCCGAGTAGAACTTACAGGGCTTCTGTTTCAGAAGTTGAAGTAGTGGTCATTTGAAACGTCGGGGGGAGGAAGGCCTCTCCACTCCTCCCCACACCATCTCATGGGTAAGGCCCCTCTTTATCACAATCCAGCAGCTTATCACTAGCTAACACAAGATGCCCGTATCTCAGGCTGCCTCTCAGAAGCCCTGCTCTGTTCTTCGCAAACAAAAATGTATTCCATCGCCGCTTGGGGGGACTGAGAAGAACCACTGATCAAAGCTCGCTGTCTGGCAGACAATGCAATAATTTTCAATGAGCCCACATATTATTAACAAGTCAAAAGTAAATAAGGAAAAGCGTGGAATCTCTCAGAAAATGTATATATGGGTAACAGCCAACATCAGTTACAACTTTTAGAATATGTTAAGTCAAAAATGTACAGAAATTCGATACTTAAGATTTCATTTCAAACATAGCACATCCTCAATTACTGAGCTTGTGCGGCTGACTGGGGTTTTGGACTTCCTTTCCCGGCAACTAGCGTGGCCAGAGGGCTGTGTCATCACATATAGAGCGCCCAGAAGCGCTACAAGAGGACTGGCTAGGCCACGCTGCGTGGGATGCATGCAGGATGCGCCCGGGCCAACACCGGGCCAAAAGCAGGCCCGACCTCACCTGTCTGCGCCCATATGAGGCCGGGCTGCTGCAGTAACATTGTTTTTTGCAGTAAACTTGTTCCTCCTTCATTAGGTAAGACTTTTGTGTTATACATGGGGCTGTGTGGCAGGAGCAGCCTGGAGAGCCCCCCTCCCCCCTAGCCAACTAGCATTGATGTAATGCTGGAAAGAGTGATCAGGGTAGTGTCAACAGAGATCGCAATGATGGAGCGAAGGCTATCGCTGGGTTGTGATAAGGGTGCAGAGAATGTCAACCAGGGATTGGATATGGGTATTTCCCCTAATACAGTGGACCCCCACTTTATCATTACTGGATCCCGGGGACACCCATTGAATCTTTATCGGAATTCGGGGACCCCCCACTGAGTCATTACTGAAAGCAGGGGACCCAATCTGTTCATATTATTTAAGTTTCTGAGCAGCTGCGGACCCCCGGAGGAGGCTTGGCGGACCCCCAGGGGTCCCCGGACCACAGTTTGGGAACCATTGCCTTAATAGTAATCAAAGGTTGGGGACAGGTGGGACAATAGCTGCGCCCCAGATGGTCAACGGAGTAAACCAGGCTCACACTGCAATTGTGGAAGTGACTGCAAACGATAATAAGGATGCTTCTTCTTCCTTAGGGGCCAATGCGGGTGCTAATGAAACTTTGGAACCTTCTGCTAAATGGAAAAAGCCTAATAGCCAGGCCCTTCCAGCAAATGCTAAATTAAGACTGACCACGGGGAGAAAGAAAGCAGTCTCGAAAAAGGCTGGCAATTTTGCTGTTGAGGATATTTGCACAGTTTGCGGCAATTTTAGAAAGCCATCTTCAGTCCTCTATGGATCGTCTGTGTGCTATAGAAAAAAATCTTTCTTCCATGGCAGGCTTGCATATTCCAATCTAATGTCGCGCCCAGTGATGCAAACTGGAGCGCAGGCATTACCACTATTGGAGGGTGCGGAGGGGGGATTTTACCCTCTGTCCTGTGATTCCCCCCTCCCCACGGGCAGTTTGTGAGGCCCCGGTGTGTGACGTGGGTCGGGTAATAAAAGGGAGTGGCACGAGCAGGTGGGGCAATAGTATGTAGGAACAGACCATGCTACAAGCCTTGTCACGACACACGCAAATAGATTGTATTAGTCACATACAATTTTACATTGGCGATGAGGATGGCCCCGGACCCTGCCTGCCTTCAGAGCGTCGTGGGTAGTTCCTGCCTTCCCACTACCGTGGCTGGAACCGCGCTACTGCTCCCCCTCACCAGCACAGTACTGACACGGCATTGAGAGGCGTGGCCCGCTCCTGCTCATCAGAGGCCATCGCGAAGATTGCCTCCCCAGCGGTGATAGGCGGTAAGCATGAGGATGCGCGTTCTGTTGGCCTGCACCCTCTGCTGCCTCACTGAGGCCCACGTGCTCTGCAGCTGCCAGCCGGTTGTCATCCCTCACCCAGTACTGCTGCCCTGTGCACTCCCAACATGGTATCTACACAAAGAAAAAAAGTTACTCAGAAAAAAAAAACACCTATTTCTCCAAGGTTCTGGGTAAAAGCTGCATACACCCTGCCTTGCTACTGAAGGTGGGGCTAAAATAATAATAATAATAATAATAATAATAATGAGCAAAATAAGGAAAATACCATTTAGAGACAGTGCCATCTCTGCAAACACTGGGCTCCTGCACATCAAACTCTAGACAGAAGGAAGAGAGATCCTTCAGCCACCACTAGGCACAGTCACACTGCTCACAATATGACCACCATACCAGCAATAGAGCCATTCATCATTGAGGGCGTGCCATCAGCTCAAGCCTCCAGGTGGAAAGACTGGGTGGAACGGGTCCTCCTGTTCTTCGGAGCAATGAAAGTAGACACCGCACAGAAAAGAGTAATGCTCCTCCACCTTGGAGGGAAAGACATTCACCGAATTTCTAAGACCATTGAGGAGGCAGCCCCAAAAAAACACCTCACGCTAATCGCTGCCCTCAATGCCCATTTCGACCCGATGACTAATCCAGACTATGAACGTTTTATTTTTCGTCAGGCACGACAGCTAGCAGATGAATCTATAGACTCCTTTCACATGCGCCTGAAGGAACTAGCCAGCACCTGCCAATTCACAAATGAAAGAGAGGAAATTAAAGGGCAGATAATCCAAGGGTGCGTATCCACAAACCTACGGGAAAGATTCATGGAAGAGTCTGGGAGATCACTGGTTCATATACTCATCCTAGGGTGGACAAAAGAACTCATCAAAACCAGAGCATCGCACATGGAATCCGCGCTGCACGTTCATGTCAAAGAGGAACCCGTAAATGCAGTCACAGTAACACCAAAGAAACAGAAGCCCAAACAGAGATATGCCCCACCTAGGACGTGTGGGTATTGTGGAAGACCCTCTCACCACCCTTCCGAATGCACAGCTAGAGGAAAGACATGTGCAGAGTGCGCAAAGATGAACCATTTCCTAAAGGTATACCCACCCACCAAAGGAAAAGCTGTAAACCCTGTGACCAACGCCATCTTCAATCCACAAAACCAGACCAGCGACATGGACGATGACAATGATGATGAACAGGCCATTCACTCCATTTTCACAATCGGCTCGGCATCCAGTACTACCCGACAACTACCCCAGTGTAGCACACGAGTTGGAGGACACTCAACCCCAGCGGTTGTAGACACTGGTTCCTCAATTAACATCATGTCATCCGACACGTACGAGAAAATGAGGCCACCCCCAAGTCTGACTCTAACAACCATCAGAGTATTTGCTTACGGGCAGTCCTCCCCACTTGCCATATGGGGAAAATTCAAAACAACACTTGAATATGGACCCTGTTCAATCGAACGACAGGTATATGTGGCAAAAGACGGTTATTGCATGTTGCTGGGTTGAGAAGCTGCTAAAGCTCTAGGCATAGTGTCCTTCACTTTTGGGGTGCACGAAGAGTCCATCTCAGATATGTTAAAAGATTTTGCTGGCATCTTCGAAGGCATTGGTTGCCTAGAGTGTAAGGAAATAAGGGTACACATTGACAAAACCATCCAGCTGGTTGTCCTTTGCCATTGCTGCATCGCTTTCCACTTACGACCACAAGTTGAACGAGAGCTGGACAATCTCGAAGCAGCCGGCATGATCAAAAGAGTGACTGGTCCCACACCATGGGTGTCCCCAATAGTGATTGCCAGGAAGCCGAAATAGAAGGGGAGGTGAGGATCTGTGTTTACATGAGGCTACCCAACGCATCCATCAAGAGAGAATGACACCTCACCCCAACCTAGACGATTTGATCAGCGAAATCAGTGGAGCCTGTTGGATCTCAAAGTTAGACTTGAGGTCAGGATACCACGAGAGTGTTCTCGCAGAGGAGTCCCAGTATATAGCAACTTTCGTGACACACATGGGACTCCGTCACAGTCGCAGGCTCAACTTTGGGATCTCCAGCGCTGCAGAAGTATTCCAAAATACAATATACGAGCTCCTAGCTGACCTCCCTGGTATCCTAAACATCAGCGACGACATTCTTGTGCATGCTTGCACCCTGCCCGAACACAGGATTCGCCTAAGGAGAGTGCTTCAGAGAATCCAGGAGTCTGGTTTGACTCTCCATCGGAACAAGTGCAAATTCCTCAAGAGGAAGTTACATTTCTTTGGCCATGTCTTCTCATCCGAAGGTGTTGCTCCTGATCCGGCCAAAGTCCAGGACATCAAAGACGCCCCTCCTCCAACAACAGTAACGGAAATGCACAGCTTCTTAGGGATGGTTAACTATTGTGACCATTTCATCAAGGGTCTCACCCTGCTAAGACAACCACTAAGAAATTGTCGTTTCGTGCAAATAGTAGCAAATTATCAGTTGGACCGGGATTCATGAGAAAAAATCACTCAATTTAATCTTGAGATACAAAGTCCATCAAAGATGGAATAACCGTCCTTGGAACCAAAATCTTAATTACAACAACAGCCAACACGTGTTTCGTCCCATGAGATAAACACTCTCAAAGACTTCATCAGGGCTGTAAGAAATATAAGCAATGACTGTAAGTAATATATGCACTCATCAATACGATTCAGCCCCTGTCACAGTGATATTTGTGATAGTATGGCTATTACAATCTGTGACTTTAAGTGACATGAGAATAACTCACAAAGAACAACAGAAGGTCACTATTACAGAAATATCGATCCAACATGCATAGAAATTTCTCCAATGTAACTTGAAATCACATTAGACAAAAGGGGGTGATACATGATCAAACAAGTGTCATGACATAAATGCGCATGTCCTCCAAATTAGAGAAAGTAGCAACGTCCCAAGTGAACAGACAAGAACCGAAAAGTGAACATTGAAAAGCACACCAAGTAATGCCAAATATACCCAGAGTGCCAAAACACTAAACTGCCTGAAAGCTAACCTGAAATAATAAGCGCTACATACCTTCTATAAAGTTTCATTAAAAAGCTAGTAGATCCAACTCATCAAATTAATCTGGTTATCTAGAATAAAAAATATAATGACCCACTATACAACCTAGTTAAATATCATAACCGACTATGAGAGAAATATAGAAAGAAATTTAAGTTAATTTATAAAGCCCTAAGGCCCTACATACCCTTGTTAGTTTATAACAAAAGTTTGTTGAATACTGAAGCACCATGGTGGGTAAAGCAACTAGAATAAAGTAAATGACGTAACGTTAAAAAAATAATAAAATAAAATGCTGCAAGCTGAAACGCTCAGCTCCGTAATGACAAAGCTTCAACGCTTGTTATAGGCTAGTAACATTGATTAATAAATCCAAAAGCAAACAAACACTCACCTATCGAAATAAATCAAAAAATCAGAGGGCCGTGTTCATATCAACATGCTGTGCCTCTGTATCCCGTCGATTCAATGGAAACCGGCAGCCCGAGGGGAACTACATTTAAAGCTTCCACTCGGACGCTCCTCAAAAACAAAGAAAACGGAGCAGAACACACACGCGCGGGCGCCATCTTTAAATTAGTTAATAAATTAAAATGAAAACGATAATCCAACCAAAACGGTCGCCATATTTGAGTTATAAACATTTATCTTGTAAGGAATAAACATAAACCATTGCCCAATCCGCGAGCTAGAAGAAAGTCAAAACTACCAAACCTGTGTTTGAAGATTTAAACCCAGTTAAAACTAATGAAAAACAATGAACCTAAATCAGAGACCACTCAAAAGAATCAGACAATTACTATTAAATTATAAATAGAAGGAGGACATGCTACATTTGCGCCATGCACATTTCCCACCTACAAAACCATAAATCTAAGATTTGTATAAATAGCGTAAAGACAAAACAATTTTTTATAAAGACGAATTGTTTTTTTTTTTAAATACAGTAATGTACAACATACACTGAATTATACAGTGTGGGACATCAAGGCATACATAGTACATATAATTGAATATAAAGTATAAAGGCTAAATACATACATCCAAATCTAAACGTTTCATGTAACATAAAACATGTAGTTGTCATATTAGTCCCCTAAATAATACTCCATTTCAAAATTTGTATTAAGACCCTCCTCCACCGCTCTAAGTTTTAGGATCCAGTAGCATTCCTTTTTTCTGAGGGCTAACTCTCTATTGCCCCCTCTGGGATCCTTAACAATGTGATCAAATCCAAAGAATTAAAAACCTCGTGTGTGGCACTGTTTTGAACATTGTTTCATGTGACTCACTATAGGGTATCGTTCATCATCCTGTCTTAGGGGCCTGAAGTGTTCACCTACCCATATCATAAGTGACCTAATGGTACTGCCTACATAATAGAGGCCACATTTGCAAGTTATCATATAAATCACAAACTTGCTGTCACATGTGATGTTATGACTGATATTAAACTGTGCTCCGGTATAGCTCATAAACGTAGAGATACCTGATTTGGCCCATCTACACATGCCACAATGTCCACACTTGTAAAAACCTTTATTACGGCTCGTAAGCCAATTGTCATGATGCTGTTTATTACGATAGCTGGGACATAACATATTTTTAAGAGTTCTACCTTTTCTATACGTAAAAACCAGGGTATTAGGAATCACTTTCTTAAGTATGGGGTCTGCTGTAAGTACATGCCAATGTCTATTCATGCATTTCCGAAGTAGATTAGCTGTTTCAGTGTAATTAACTACGCAACGGATGTTGTTATCCCTTGGTCTAGATTTCTGATTCAATGTGTCAGACCTTTTAAGGCGCATCACCCTGTTGCAAGCCCTGTCAATTACTTGAGAAGAGTAACCCAGCGATTTGAATCTATTGCTCATATTTTCAATGCATTGTATACAATCCCTCTCTAGGCTACAGTTCCTCCTCGCCCGTACCATTTCCCCATATGGTATTGAGTTGATTTGATGTATTGGATGTGCACTCTGTGCATGTAGAACTGAGTTACATTACGTACTTTTTCTATACAATCGGCTCTCCACTTTATTGTCATGAATAAAAAGTTCCACATCAAGGAAAGCAATATTGGTCACACTGTGTACCGAAGTAAATCGGATATTAAAATCATTGGTGTTCGGATAAGTTATAAAATCATTAAGTTTTTGTAGATCGCCCGTCCAAATCATCAGACAGTCATCTATGTATCTGCCCCAAAAAAGTATATCCGAATTCCAATCACTACCCTCCTTACTCCAAATCACATTATGTTCAAAAAATCCCATAAAGAGGTTAGCATAGGCTGGTGAGAATCTGGATTCCATTGCCACACACTGTTTCTGGCGGTACCAATCGTTTTTGAATAGAAAAACATTGTTATTCAAGATTAATTCCACCATATTCAAAAGCATATCAGTGTGACCATAGAGACCTGCTGGTCTCCTGTGAAGGAAATGACGCAAGGCAACCATTCCTAACTCATGGTTAATGCTCGTATACAGGGAAGTAACATCTAATGTTACTAAAGTCATTCCTGCTTCCCAAGTAATGTCTGCCAATATGCTTAAAATATGCTTGGTGTCTTTTATGTAGGAAGGTAAATTCACCACAAATGGCTGCAAGAAAATGTCTACATATTCCGAAAGTCTCTCTGTAGGGCCACCCATACCTGAAACAATAGGCCTTCCTGGTGGAGAAATAGGATTTGTGTGTACTTTTGGTAATATATAAATACAAGGGTTCCTAGGTCTTAGGACACGAAGATACATGTATTCTTCCTCTCTTAAAAGTGAAAGATCTAAGCATTCTTGAAGAAATCTATTTATTTTATTTGCAAGTGCAGGAATAGGGTCTGCAGAGATCTTTTCATAACAAGTGGCATCCTCAAGTTGCCTATAGATCTCTTGGTCGTAATCTAGGGTATTCATAATCACGATATTGCCACCTTTATCAGCCTCCCTAATCGTAATATCAGTCCTCGTGCGTAGTTGCCTTAAATTAATCATCTCCTCTTGGCTTAAGTTATGAAGTCCGAGATGTTGTTTCGTACCCCTCTTCACCTCTAATTTGTTCAAATCACGCCAGACTAACTTAAAGAATGTGTCTATACAGTTCCCACTCATAAGGGTTGGTGTCCAACTAGATTTTCTCCTCAAACCACTATGGAGTGTATCTGATGGGATACCAAGATCTGACAAAATTTGTGATATAGTGGTTGGATCTTGCTCACAGTCTGTTATTGACAATAAGGTAGCCGTATCATAAATGTCCTTAATGGACAAAGATTGGTAATCCTTACTACTATCTGAGAAGATACTAATATTCCTATTGTCAATATGATGGGCAAAGTGTTTCCTCAGTTTTAAGCGTCTGATAAATTTGAAAAAATCAATCTTTGTCTTCTGAAAGTCTCCAAAATCCCCTGGAGAAAATCCAAGGCCTCTGCTTAGCAATGTAAAATCATGCGTTGTAAGTTCCATATTTGAAAGGTTAATAATACTAATAGAACCATCACCCGAGTTACCTATTTCTCCTTGTTTCAAGATCTGGTCTTCATTCCCTTTCTTGCTCTGTGTGTTCCTCCTCTCCTACTCTGCCTTGTTTTCCTGGGTCTGACCCACTATACAACCTAGTTAATTATCATAACCGATGAGAGAAATATAGAAAAAAATGTAAGTTAATTTATAAAGCCCTAAGACCCTACATACCCTTATTAGTCCATAACAAAAGTTTGTTGACTACTGAAGCACCATGGTGGGTAAAGCAACTAGAATAAAGTAAATGACGTAACGTTAAAAAAAAAATGAAATAAAATGCTGCAAGCTGAAACGCTCAGCTCCGTAATGCAATGCAATTGTACTCCTTAATACTAATTTTGAAATGGAGTATTATTTAGGGGACTAATATGACAACTACATGTTTTATGTTACATGAAACGTTTAGGTTTGGACGTATGTATTTTGCCTTTATACTTTATATTCAATTATATGTACTATGTATGCCTTGATGTCCCACATTGCATAATTCAGTATATGTTGTACATTACTGTATTTAAAAATACAAAAATAAAATTTGTCTTCATAAAAAATCTTTACGCTATTTATACGAATCTTAGATTCACGGTTTTGTAGGTGGGAAATGTGCATGGCGCAAATGTAGCATGTCCTCCTTCTATTTATAATTTCATAATAATTGTCTGATTCTTTTGAGTGGTCTCTGATTTAGGTTCATTGGTTTTTATTAGTTTTAACTGGGTTTAAATCTTCAAACACAGGTTTGGTAGTTTTGACTTTCTTCTAGCTCGCGGATTGGGCAATGGTTTATATTTATTCCTTACAAGATACATTTTTATAACTCAAATATGGCAACCGTTTTGGTTGGATTATCGTTTTCATTTTAATTTATTAACTAACTTAAAGATGGCGCCCGCGTGTGTGTGTTCTGGTCCGTTTTCTTTGTTTTTGAGGAGCGTCCGAGTAGACGCATTAAATGGAGTTCCCCTCGGTCTGCCGGTTTCCATTGAATCGACGGGATACATAGGCACTGCGTGTTGATATGAACGCGGCCCTCTGATTTTTTTATTTATTTTGATAGGTGAGTGTTTGTTTGCTTTTGGATTTATTAATCAATGTTACTAGCCTATAACAAGCGTTGAAGCTTTGTCATTACGGAGCTGAGCGTTTCAGCTTGCAGCATTTTATTTTATTATTTTTTTAACGTTACGTCATTTACTTTATTCTAGTTGCTTTACCCACCATGGTGCTTCAGTATTCAACAAACTTTTGTTATGGACTAACAAGGGTATGTAGGGCCTTAGGGCTTTATAAATTAACTTAATTTTATTTCTATATTTCTCTCATAGTCGGTTATGATAATTAACTAGGTTGTATAGTGGGTGATTATATTTTTTAATCTAGATATCCAGATTAATTTGATGAGTTGGATCTACTAGCTTTTTTATGAAACTTTATAGAAGGTATGTAGCGCTTATTATTTCAGGTTAGCTTTCAGGCAGTTTAGTGTTTTGGCACTCTGGGTATATTTGGCATTACTTGGTGTGCTTTTCAATGTTCACTTTTCGGTTCTTGTCTGTTCACTTGGGACGTTGCTACTTTCTCTAATTTGGAGGACATGCGCATTTATATCATGACACTTGTTTGATCATGTATCACCGCCTTTTGTCTAATCTGATTTCAAGTTACATTGGAGAAATTTCTATGCAAGTTGGATTGATATTTCTATAATAGTGGCCTTCTGTTGTTCTTTGTGAGTTATTCTCATGTCACTTAAAGTCACAGATTGTAATAGCCATACCATCACAAATATCACGGTGACAGGGGTTGAATCGTATTGATGAGTGCATATATTAATTACAGTCATTGCTTATATTTCTTACAGCCCTGATGAAGTCTTTGAGAGTGTTTATCTCATGGGACGAAACACGTGTTGGCTGTTGTTGCAATTAAGATGTTGGTTCCAAGGACGGTTATTCTATCTTTGATGGACTTTGTATCTCAAGATTAAATTGAATGATTTTTTCTCACGAATCCCGGTCCGACTGATAATTTGCTACTATTTGCATGAAACAACAAGTTTGGACTATAAACATATATGAAAGATTTAGTTTTGATCCATGAGTGCCCTGACATTTGTTTTTTACTATTTGGTTTCCTTTGGAAACACTAGAGGAGAGAGGAAGATCCTCTTGCCAGGAGCACCGTGCTTGAATTCTGTTTCACTCTTGATGTGATGACTAACTGTGAGCGCTGTTTTCCTATGATTTTCTTCCCAATTGCTTTTGCTTTGTCTTTCTTTCGTTATTTATAGGAGGGCTGCTCCAGACATCTTTAGTGGTGGGTTATTACATAGTGTTTCTTCTTATAATTATCATCTTAAACATGGACCGGGACAAATTGAAGCAGATATCTTTGGCAACTTAGAACGTACAGGGTATGCACCAAAACCACAGGCATCTGGCGCCCAACAAGTCAGAGCGGGCCTACGGGATAAATTTCTTAGATTGGAAAAACTTAAAAAACAGGAGGTCTCCAAATGGTGGATGGAGCCACGCTAAAACAATATGTGAAATTGAACAGGATACCTAGGGGACTGAGATCACATATTTTTCCCACTTTTGATGATCTGGATCCAGACCTACTAGATAGCTTGGAGCAGGAACTAATCTCTAGTTCATTAAGATTAATGAATGTCCTGATAGAGAATTCTGAAAGAAAAGTGACCAGATTACAAACAGAAATATCTGAATTAGAGACAGATATCAAGAACATGAACTTAGAAGAGTCGACTGCTAAGAACTATAAAATTCTTAATGAGATTGTTGATCAACATCAGAATGACATCACACAGAGAAAAACGCGCAAGCTTAGACGAGATGAGTTAGACTATAGGAATGGCAGGATTTTCACATTTTCTCATAAATATGATCATCTAGTTACAAGGAAGGAACATATTCAAACTGGGGATGTGGGTTCCTCATCCTCATTAAATAGTATATCTACTAACAACAGTGAAATTAGTGGGATTTCCAATTAATCCAGACAGGATGTTACAGCACAACAGGGTACTCCCTCTTTTTTAGCGGAGGATCAAAGGATAAGACAAGGACAATGGGAAACAAATCGACGCAAGGTAGACCCAGGAAAACAAGGCGGAGTAGGAGAGGAGGAACACACTGAGGCAAGAAAGGGAATGAAGACCAGATCTTGGAACAAGGAGAAATAGGTAACTCGGGTGATGGTTCTATTAGTATTATTAACCTTTCCAATATGGAACTTACAACGCATGATTTTACATTGCTAAGCAGAGGCCTTGGATTTTGTCCAGGGGATTTCGGAGACTTTCAGAAGATAAAGATTGATTTTTTCAAATTTATCAGACGCTTAAAACTGAGGAAACACTTTGCTCATCATATTGACAATAGGGATATTAGTATCTTCTCAGATAGTAGTAAGAATTACCAATCTTTGTCCATTAAGAACATTTATGATACGGCTACCTTATTGTCAATAACAGACTGTGAGCAAGATCCAGCCACTATATCACAAATTTTGTCAGATCTTGGTATCCCATCAGATACACTCCATAGTGGTTTGAGGAGAAAATCTAGTTGGACACCAACCCTTATGAGTGGGAACTGTATAGACACATTCTTTAAGTTAGTCTGGCATGATTTGAACAAATTAGAGGTGAAGAGGGGTACGCAACAACATCTCGGACTTCATAACTTAAGCCAAGAGGAGATGATGAATTTAAGGCAACTATGCACGAGGACTGATATTACGATTAGGGAGGCTGATAAAGGTGGCAATATCGTGATTATGAATACCCTAGATTATGACCAAGAGATCTATAGACAACTTGAGGATGCCACTAGTTATGAAAAGATCTCTGCAGACCCTATTCCTGCACTTGCAAATAAAATAAATAGATTTCTTCAAGAATGCTTAGATCTTTCACTTTTAAGAGAGGAAGAATACGTGTATCTTCGTGTCCTTAGACCTAAGAACCCTTGTATTTATATATTACCAAAAGTACACAAAAATCCTATTCCTCCACCAGGTAGGCCTATTGTTTCAGGTATGGGTGGCCCTACAGAGAGACTTTCGGAATATGTAGACATTTTCTTGCAGCCATTTGTGGTGAATTTACCTTCCTACATAAAAGACACAAGCATATTTTAAGCATATTGGCAGACATTACTTGGGAAGCAGGAATGACTTTAATAACATTAGATGTTACTTCCCTGTATACGAGCATTAACCATGAGTTAGGAATGGTTGCCTTGCGTCATTTCCCTCACAGGAGACCAGCGAGTCTCTATGGTCACACTGATATGCTTTTGAATTTGGTGGAATTAATCTTGAATAACAATGTTTTTCTATTCAAAAACTTTTGATACCTCCAGAAACAGGGTGTGGCAATGGGATCCAGATTCTCACCAGCCTATGCTAACCTCTTTATGGGATTTTTTGAACAAAATGTGATTTGGAGTAAGGAGGGTAGTGATTGGAATTTGGATATACTTTTTTGGGGCAGATACATAGATGACTGTCTGATGAGTTGGACGGGTGATCTACAGAAACTTAATGATTTTATAACTTATCTGAACACCAATGATTTCAATATCCGATTTACTTCGGTACACAGTGTGACCAATATTGCTTTCTTTGATGTGGAACTTTTTATTCATGACAATAAAGTGGAGAGCCGATTGTATAGAAAAACTACGTCATGTAACTCAGTTCTATATGCACAGAGTGCACATCCAATACATCATATCAACTCAATACCATATGGGGAAATGGTACGGGCGAGGAGGAACTGTAGCCTAGAGAAGGATTTTATACAATGCATTGAAAATATGAGCAATAGATTCAAATCGCTGGGTTACTCTTCTCAAGTAATTGACAGGGCTCGCAACAGGGTGATGCGCTTTAAAAGGTCTGACACATTGAATCAAAAATCTAGACCAAGGGATAACAACATCCGTTGCGTAGTTAATTACACTGAAACAGCTAATCTACTTCGGAAATGCATGAATAGACATTGGCATGTACTTACAGCAGACCCCATACTTAAGAAAGTGATTCCTAATACCCCGGTTTTTACGTATAGAAAAGGTAGAACTCTTAAAAATATGTTATGTCCCAGCTATCGTAATAAACAGCATCATGACAATTGGCTTACAAGCCGTAATAAAGGTTTTTACAAGTGTGGACATTGTGGCATGTGTAGATGGGCCAAATCAGGTATCTCTACGTTTATGAGCTCTACCGGAGCACAGTTTAATATCAGTCATAACATCACATGTGACAGCAAGTTTGTGATTTATATAATAATTTGCAAATGTGGCCTCTATTATGCAGTACCATTAGGTCACTTAGGATAGGGGCAGGTGAACACTTCAGGGCCCTAAGACAGGATGATGAACGATACCCTATGGTGAGTCACATGAAACAATGTTCAAAACAGTGCCACACACGAGGTTTTGAATTCTTTGGATTTGATCACATTGTTAAGGATCCTAGAGGGGGCAATAGAGAGTTAGCCCTCAGAAAAAAGGAATGCTACTGGATCCTAAAACTTAGAGCGGTGGAGGAGGGTCTTAATACTAATTTTGAAATGGAGTATTATTTAGGGGACTAATATGACAACTACATGTTTTATGTTACATGAAACGTTTAGATTTGGACATATGTATTTTGCCTTTATACTTTATATTCAATTATATGTACTATGTATGCCTTGATGTCCCACATTGTATAATTCAGTATATGTTGTACATTACTGTATTTAAAAAAAAAAAAATCATCTTTATAAAAAACTTTTTTTGTCTTTACGCTATTTATACGAATCTTAGATTTACGGTTTTGTAGGTGGGAAATGTGCATGGTGCAAATGTAGCATGTCCTCCTTCTATTTATAATTTAATAGTAATTGTCTGATTCTTTTGAGTGGTCTCTGATTTAGGTTCATTGTTTTTTATTAGTTTTAACTGGGTTTAAATCTTCCAACACAGGTTTGGTAGTTTTGACTTTCTTCTAGCTCGCGGATTGGGCAATGGTTTATATTTATTCCTTACAAGATACATTTTTATAACTCAAATATGGCGACCGTTTTGGTTGGATTATCGTTTTCATTTTAATTTATTAACTAACTTAAAGACGGCGCCCGCGCGTGTGTGTTCTGGTCCGTTTTCTTTGTTTTTGAGGAGCGTCCGAGTGGACGCTTTAAATGGAGTTCCCCTCGGGCTGCCGGTTTCCATTGAATCGACGGGATACAGAGGCACCGCGTGTTGATATGAACACGGCCCTCTGATTTTTTGATTTATTTCGATAGGTGAGTGTTTGTTTGCTTTTGGATTTATTAATCAATGTTACTAGCCTATAACAAGCGTTGAAGCTTTGTCATTACAGAGCTGAGCGTTTCAGCTTGCAGCTTTTTATTTTATTATTTTTTTAACGTTACGTCATTTACTTTATTCTAGTTGCTTTACCCACCATGGTGCTTCAGTATTCAACAAACTTTTGTTATGGACTAACAAGGGTATGTAGGGCCTTAGGGCTTTATAAATTAACTTTAATTTTTTTCTATATTTCTCTCATAGTCGGTTATGATTATTAACTAGGTTGTATAGTGGGTCATTATATTTTTTATTCTAGATATCCAGATTAATTTGATGAGTTGGATCTACTAGCTTTTTTATGAAACTTTATAGAAGGTATGTAGCGCTTATTATTTCAGGTTAGCTTTCAGGGAGTTTAGTGTTTTGGCACTCTGGGTATATTTGGCATTACTTGGTGTGCTTTTCAATGTTCACTTTTCGGTTCTTGTCTGTTCACTTGGGACGTTGCTACTTTCTCTAATTTGGAGGACATGCGCATTTATGTCATGACACTTGTTTGATCATGTATCACCCCCTTTTGTCTAATCTGATTTCAAGTTACATTGGAGAAATTTCTATGCATGTTGGATCGATATTTCTGTAATAGTGGCCTTCTGTTGTTCTTTGTGAGTTATTCTCATGTCACTTAAAGTCACAGATTGTAATAGCCATACTATCACAAATATCACTGTGACAGGGGCTGAATCGTATTGATGAGTGCATATATTACTTACAGTCATTGCTTATATTTCTTACAGCCCTGATGAAGTCTTTGAGAGTGTTTATCTCATGGGACGAAACACGTGTTGGCTGTTGTTGAAATTAAGATTTTGGTTCCAAGGACGGTTATTCTATCTTTGATGGACTTTGTATCTCAAGATTAAATTGAGTGATTTTTCCTCACGAATCCCGGTCCGACTGATAATTTGCTACTATTTGCACGAGACAAGAAGTTTGGACTATAAACATATATCATGACTAACTGTGAGCGCTGTTTTCCTACGATTTTCTTCCCAATTGCTTTTGCTTTGTCTTTCCAAAGCAGAAACACCCTGGGAGTGGGGGACATCCCAAGACACTGCGTTGCAAGCCACCAAAGATGCGCTGTCTGCGGACACAATTCTGAGATACTTTCACGCATCCAAAAACAACACCATAGCTGTTGATGTAGGCCCGAGAGGGTTATGGGCAGTACTACTGCAGGGAACAAGTCCTGAAGACTGGTGTCCTGTTGCTTACGCTAGTCGGTCTCTCACCTCGACCGAACAGAGGTATTCGCAGATAGAGAAGGAGGCTATTGCGATACATTGGGGCTGTAGGCACTTCCATCTCTATGTATACGGACATCCATTCACTGTCCTGACGGATCACAAGCCGTTGCTTCCCTTTTTCAGAGGGACAGCATTCAATCCACCCCCTCAAATTAAGAAGTGGATGCTACAACTCCAGGAGTACACAAGTAGACTACCAGCCTGGATCCCACAATCCGGAAGATTACCTTTTGCGCCACCCACGGTTAGCTACTGAATAAGAAGAGAGAGAGAGAGAGAGAGAGCAACAGGAAACAGACGAGTATGTGAGGTATTTTGCAGAACGATCTTGCCCTCAACCAATTTTCAATGAGAGCTCCACCAAGCCACCCTGCAGGAGGAGTGTCTACAAAAACACTTGCTGCCGTTCTGTTTGGCCAGTGGCATGTCCTCAAGCAACAGTGGTCCCAGCTCACGGTGCACTCTAGACGCATCCTGGAGAACTTACACCATGTTCGAGATGAACTTAGCGAAGATCTGGAAGGGTGCCTCCTCCGTGGGCATCGTCTCATCATCCCCTCAAGTTTGACGGATCAAGCCGTTCAGCTGGCCCATGCAAGTCACTAGGGCATGGTAAAGACAAAGAATAGATTAAGGACTAAAGTGTGGTTTCCCATGATCCGCTCGTGTGAATGGTGTCAGGCAGCCGGGATCCCCAGTCTGCCAGCCCCTGTCACCACAGAACGCAGACCTAATCAGCCGTGGGAGGTAGCGAGTCTCGTCTTTGGGAGTCTGCCAGATGGTAGACACACGTTGATCCTAATTGATAACCATTCTAAGTATCCCAAAGTGGAGATTCTCCAGTCCCTAGCGGCCTCCAACGTGATTCCGAAAACAGAGAAGATTTTAGCTACTCACGGCCTCATAAAGGAGCTGCGAACTGACAAAGGACCACCATTCCAAGGGAGAGAAATTGCTTCTTACCTGGGAGCCATAGGAATCCTCCACAAGAAGATAACGCCCTGTTGGCCCCAAGTGACGGCGAAGTGGAGAGGTTCATGAGGACTCTCAACAAAGTTGTCCAAATTGCCAGTGGATCTCATCAACCCCCTGAGCTAGCTATCTACTCGTTCCTCCGGAGCTATTGCCTGACTCCCCATGCCACAGGTAGGTGCTCTCCAGCTCACCTTTCCACGCAGCGGGTAGTGCGAGATTCCATTCCCCACCATCCCAGCTAGGCACCTGAATCCATTAACAATGACCAGACATATGAGGGGCAAAGGATCACGAATGATCGAGCGAGTCATCGCCGTGGTGCCAAGACATCTGACCTCCAAGTGGGTGATCAAGTGCTGGTGAGAGACAGAAACCCTGGTAGCAAGTTCAGGCTACCGCCATTGTGCGGGGCCAGGTCACCTTAGTGGTAGCTCGCCGAGGTACAGAAGAGCTCATCCGCAAAATCTCAGTGTTTAAGCGCTTTCATCCTCCAGCCCAGTCATCGAAGTCTACTGCTGAGGTAGAGTCTCCTGTGGGCGTCCCATCCAGCACCCTCCTGCATGGCAGCTTCCACGACACTCCAGAAGATGGGGCGAACCAACAGATGCCTCAGGGGCCTTTTGCCGGGTGTCAGAGGCCGAAACACATCAACCCCAAACTGACAGGATCCCAGACAGGTGTGACCGCACGAAGTACAGTCTGAGGCGCTATCCGCTGCCATCGGTCAAACTCCGAGACTTTGTGGCCTAAGACTAAGATGCGTCCATTCATCTGATGGTTTTTCTCTGTTGGGACTAGACTGAAATCACTCTAGTTGGTATTCGTTTTTTGTGTTTTGATTTTTTGGGAGGAATGTAATGTTGCGCCCAGTGAGGCAAACTGGAGGGCAGGCATTACCTATATTGAAGGGTGCGGAGGGGAGATTTTACCCTCTGTCCTGTGATCCCCCTTCACCACGGGCAGTTTGTGAGAGCCCGGTGTGTGACGTGGGTCGGGTAATAAAAGGGAGTGGCGCGAGCAGGCGGGCAATGGTGTGTAGGAACAGAGCACGCTACAAGCCTTGTCACGCCCCTCTGAAAATTACAGTAGGGCCTCCGTGTAATTCATTTATGTGCGACGCGCGAAAATAGATTGTATTAGTCACATACAATTTTAGACCCCAGATAGACTCATGGAGGGAAACTGTGTAAGCTGTGAGCTTGTACCTGCTACTAGCCTTAAGGCAGGCTTCTCAGATGAAGCCAGTGGGAGGTTGACAACGGATCAAAATGTGAACTCTGCACAGGCTGGCTCTGGATTATCAAATGCAGCTGTAATTACTCAGGCTGTAAAAGGTCAACCATTGGGCATTCAGGAGAATGGGCAAATTTGAAATAGAGGTTCTTCAAGGAACGCTAACGGTGGTAATAGCGGCCAAGTTTTGCAGGCCAGCCCTGTTAATTACCCCATGGTGTTTCACCTCCCCCATGTTGCATGCCCATATGTCTTGGTGTTGGCCGGTGTGCCGCCCCTGATGGATGATCAAATGGAATCCTGGCTGCAGGTTCGGAACAAGGTGATACACTGGTTGTGCAGACATCATGATTTTAATATTGCATGGGCAAAAGAAATAATAATGATTCGTTGAGTTGGTTGGATTGGTTCACAGGAGAAGATATAGAAGAGTATAGTCTAGTGGTGAATTTTAAATCCCCCTTTTAGTAAGGAAATTGTTGAATAATGGGAGTAGGAGGAATATTGGATCCAACATTGTAGCCTTGCCGCTGGGATATTTTTATAAACACCCCAGAATGAAGTTTTGCTTGTCTGTGCCACCTTTTTAGCACGGTCAGTTAGCACAATCAGTTTGAAATATTCCCTGCCATAATAGGTTCATGGCTTTGGCTGATTGCAGTACCTTTGACTGACTTCGAGAAAAGGGTTCTCCTCAAGCCCTTATCCTTTGGAATGGGTTTTGGGGAAAAGTTCTCCTGGCAGCCCTGCAGATCCCGAACACTGCAGTGGTCCTTATCATGCGCGGTGGAAGGTGGTGGGTCGACTGATGGGCTGAATGCTCAGAAGACCTGATGCCCTATTGTTTTTGAAGGTTACTATTGTTTTAATGTTCCAGCTATTTTCTCCCGCTCTGGTAGAGCATCTGCTGGGCTATCCATTTGGATTGGTTTGCTACTGGGGGTGCAGGTGGTAAAGGATAGATCCTCCCACAGGGAGTGTCAAGTGATTGTTCTTAAGGAGGCACATTATATCTTGTCAATTTTTATAACAATGATTTCATTGATGTGCTGAATTGATGTATATTGGGTTTATCTGAGTATATTACAAACTTTGTTCAACTGATAGCTTTTTAGAGCCATCAGAGTCATCTTTGCCTCACAGGTGATTGTAATGCCAAAATTTCAACTCTGGTGATGGGTGGGGGGAGGTTCCCAGGAAGCTAGACATGGACTATAGAGGGGAAGAGCTTGTAGACCTTCTTGTTATATATGATTTGCACGATGCACTAGATCTTGTTGGGTCAGACAATGAGTGGAAGCCTACTTGTAGGGGGAGGAGCTGTGCCTCCAGAATTGATTACATTTTTGTCTCCTGCGGTTGATATCGGGGGACGTGGTTATGACGGATTATGGTGACTATGATCCACTCGAATTAGCCCTTGATCTACTATGTAGGGAGACTATGAAGATTCTTGAGGGCCTTGGTAGTATAACAACTTCTACAGATAACCTTGGGGTCTGCTGAAATCTAATTGATCTCCTGATCCATTGAACCAAAGTGGTCCCTAAGAATGTAACCTTAGTTATCGACTGCCTACAGGAGGGGTGTGTTGTTGACGGAATGGCAGTCAAAAGGTTTTATCGCTCTTTGTGTCTCCAAATATCAGTCTTATTAAATAGCATATTACACTGCATTCAACACACATACACAATTTGTGGCCCTCTGTGTGCCCCCCTCCAGAGTTAAAAAAAATTTGAGAGATGTTTGTTGGAGTGGCAGGGAGAGGGATTCTCAATGAATTATCAACTAAGCATCTCTGCAATAGACGTCTACATTATGTTATGAGTACTTGTGTGGTGTATGTACCCTGAAGCTTCATGGCGCTGCAAAAAAAAACAACATACCGACAGTGAAAAGTCTAAAAGAGAATGGAAATAAGGACATTATTTAGAGTGTGGCATGCAGGATGCTCCACTTCAACACTGGCAGATGCCCTGTTCACATATAATAAATGCATTATAGTCTACGTCACTTGTAACAATGTGGGCAGGATGTCCCCTACGCTTTGACAGAGTAGCCTATCCGACAAACTCTAAATAAGGTCCTAGGGTTTATTGATTAAAAATAAGTGTTTTATTTTTATCTGAAAAAACTGTAAGTGAGGGCAAGGCCTGCATGCAGCTTAAAGGGAAGGTTATTTCATTCTTTGGTGGCCAACGATGGAGAACGGCAGAGGCCTCCCCTGAACAGCCACCTGGGATCCATAGATTACCAGTTTAAGCCACATATAGTGGCAAACAACGAGGGGGAGAGTCCCACCTCCCACCCCCAGGCAAGGAAAAGCACACCAAGGTTGGCGTGAAAATGAAGGGCCAATGGGGGCCCATCCAATATTTAAACCCCCTTATGGGGGGATGCCACTGCACCTCGGCTGGGAAGGACATACAGGGCTAAAAGGCTGCCCCTGCAGACGTTACATGCCTGGAAAATGGATTTATGGCCTTGTCACCTGGAACAGGACTGGCCGCTGTGAAGGGGAGGTCAATGATGTAACATACAAACCACGCATATCATAAAACTGTGGCCACGTTTTCCCACGAGAATACAAACACACGGCTGGTATAACTTTATTCTTAAGTGTATATGTGGAATATGTGATAATTGTGGTGGGCCAAGTATGGGAATTTTGCTTTATCACCAAATGACACATGTTTATAAATATGTGAACATTCCTGCATCTACCTCATGTAAAGTACATTTGCTGTTTAAACAAGGATTTTACACAGTGCAGGTCTCCATTCTAGTGTGCTGCAGCAAGTTTCTAATGTTTTGTGTTTTAAGTTTGAAATGTATTTATATAGCGCTTCACATGCCTGACGAGTTGCGAAAGCGCTTTTGGTGAACTGGCTGCGCGATATATTTTGAAGAATGAGTGAGGGCTCAGTGGGTTTTTGGGGGGGTAAAAAGCAAGCACACAGACTGAAAAGAAGCTTCAAAGAGGTTTTTATCGAAGTGGAGATGAAAAACACGCTGTTGGCGGCTGAAATCCCATCTGCTCGGGGGCGATTCCAGACACCTTCCTTACTGCTGCAGTTTGATGGGGCTTTTTGCGCCCCCGTGTGAAGCCAGCCCCAAGTTTTAGTACAAGAACGCTACTCATGCAAGAGGCCCTCTGATCGTGAGACTGCGGGACCAGCCCAAAATACCACTCTCTCCTTCTGCAAGGACTGGACCACTGAAATGCCCAAGCGGGTGAGTTTTCACTCTATTGATCGGTAAGTGAGGGGGCAATACTTTCGATAACACAGATTGTATATGAAGCGCGCGCAGCCACCTAGGTTGCCGCTGGGTGCTTAAATCATCTGTATTTCACATTTGTTGGACATTGGAAGGATGAAAGGCTAGGTTTGCCAAAGATCAAACGTGAGCATTTGTGATGAAAAGTTCTCTGCAGCATTTTTACCTCTCTGACATATGACTCACTGGGGCAATAAAAGGGAGCCCGCAGGGTGGGATTTAAAAAGCCGAGCGTGTCCTGTAAAATATATATTGTGCAGCCTGCTGAAGGATGATTAAACGCACATAATTTCACTTTACTTTCAGAGTTGCAATCGTTCACTTTATGTATAACATAGAGTTTTGAGTGGCGTATGATTAATATTATCTATATGCTCCTAAGTGACGTAATAAGATATCTTTATATATCAACTTACTTTAATCACTCTTTGAAGGATGAAACTCTAAGAAACCCCGTTTAACTGAACTTGTAAGCTCTACTTTGGACATAGTAGACTTTTGCAACAAGTGCACTCTGATCCTTAGTATATCACAACAAGAGAGTCAGCTGGACTGGGGCAGAGTCATTCACACATTAGCTGAGTTTTAGCCACTAGTCCCGCAAGGCTGCTAGGACTCAGAAAGCTCAGGCACATGACAGGTGAGATAAACCCTGATCCCGAAAGCTAGTTTGCACTGGGCAGACTCGTGGAGTTTCACTCTGTGGAATTACCTAAAAACTCAGCGAGATTCCCTGGATGTCTTCGAGTGGCAAAATCAAGGTACGTCGATGCTCACGCTGATTTTTAGCACCGGAAGCTTGCCCTGCGCTATGGGGGGGCCCGCGGAGAGAGAGACTCGCTCTAGTCTCTCCGCGGGTCTTTTCGGGACGACAGGAAGTGGCGCGGGTGCGCCTGGATTGGTGGACAGGTAAGTGGGGGTGGGCTTTAGGGATGGGTTAAAAGGGGGTAGAGGGGTGGGGTCGGCCTCTTTCCAGGCCGACCATTACAGGGAGGAAGTTTTGGAGCGGCAGGTCGTAGTGCAGCGGGAGTAGGTTGGAGCCAGGTAGGTTAGTGCAGGTAGCGCGAGGTAGGGCCCGGTGCATTGCAACCGGCTGGCATTGGGCGCGCACTGGGGAGGTTTCAGGCCGTGCGCGCGGTCCGGGCAGGCAAGGTAGTGGGCAGCGTCCCGCTGTCATCTGGGACGCACGCGGACTCGGCCGCGCCCCTCGGGCGCCCCCGGCTGTTTTCGGGAACCCGGGGACTGCCTTCCCGGCCCCGGTTTTTAGGACACGAGGGGCAGGTGCGCGGAGGCCTGCGGGGGGCTGCACGGTTCGCGGCGCGTCACGCCGGAGCCGGAATTTGGGCAAAAGGCCGCGAGGCGGCAATCAATCGGGTGCAATTAAACAGCACCACGCTAATTCCAATACAAGAGGGACACAGCAGCAGCGCCTGGGCGGGCCCTGCACAGAAGTTCCATGAATCAGGAGGTGTATTAAGGTGGGGGGGGGGGCAGGCACACGGGGCAAAAGGGGTGGGGGCCACTAGTAGGCAGTAGGGCCCACAGCAACAAGGGCCTTGGGATATAAAAAAAAAAAAAAAAAAAAAATATATATATATATATATATATATATATATAAAAAAAAAATAAAAAAAAATAATAATTCTTTTGCGGTCCCAATAGGGAGGTATACAGGGCAGGGCATTAGGGGACATGGCTAATGTTCCTGATGCGGAGGCTGTTAGGGCAGCGTTACGGGTACTGGGAGAGGCGGGCAGGGCAGATTTGCTTAGGCCCGGGGTATTGGAGCAGGCTTGGGTGGGTATGACACGCCCAGCTCGGGCTGCGTCAAGCGGGGTAGCGGCGGCAATAGCAGCATGCGATTCCCAGGACTCAGAAGGGGACACAGAGGCGGTACCAGTGAGACAAGAACGGGCCACGGAGGCACGGCCAGAGACCCCCAGAGTGCTGAGCCCGCTAATGTTTGGGGGGGAGACTCAGTGCACTCAGGGCCCGGGCGCAGGCGACACAGGAGCGGGCCCGGCACACGGGGGGCCCACAGGCAGGGCAGGGGATGACATGGTAGGGCGAGACCTGGGGCAACAAGGGGACGGGACTGAACAGCCAGCGCCAGGGCCCAGTGGGATGCAGTCCCCATTGGATTTGTCACGCCCTAAGAGCGGGAATACCGTACACGTGGGCCACGGGCCACCAGCCAAGAAAAGAGGTAAATACTTGGGGAGACACAGGGCTGGGGCGGGTCGGGCCAACCCAACCAAACGCCAGGCGAAGTTATCTAAGCAGGCCAGGGAGGAGGTTACGGCTGGGGGGCTACAGGGACCTGCCCCCCAGGCAAAGTGGGACCAGTTAGAAACAGGGGACTTAGATGCCAGGATCCGCGAACAGCGCAGGGCCGTGGCAGAAACTGAGGCCAGATGGACGCAATTATGCAAGGACAGGGAGGAGCCAGGGAGGCGACACGAGGGTAGCAAAAAGGTCAGAGAGGTCACGGACAAGAAGGGGGCTCAGACAGCAGGGGTTAGCGAGGGTACCTGGGTTTGGATACCACAGGCAGGAGAGGGTAGGTTTCAGGAGGCTGGTGCGGCCGAGGGGCAGGTTGGCTTGGAAAGCCCCGGTGGTTCAGGCAGCCACAAGGGGAGAGGCAGCACAATGTCAACGTTGGAGGTTGACAAGAGAAAGGTGGCACCAACGGGGCGCAGTACGGCCCTAGTGCGTTGGAACGAAGCAATAGAGGGGTCTATGGCGGCCTTCTCTACACCGCAGGAACGGGGACATCAGCAGGTTGGCGGACGCCATGTGGGTCAAAACACAACAGAACCACCGGCAAACAAATCTCAAGCATATATGGAAAACAAAAGAGGTGGGGAAGAGGAAGATGAGTTGGATTTGGTTTATGACGAGGAGGAAGGAGAGGGGGAAGATGGACAATGGCGTGATGAGGATGTGAGCGGGGTTAAGAAAGGGGGGGGGGTGGGGGCGCAAGTGCGGCGCAACCCTGCCTCTGCTTTTCTGTTTCAGGATGACATCATGGACGTAGGGCCGCCAAGTACAAGGCTAACAAGGTCACGCGGCGGAATGACACGGCGTACACCGCGTTATGTCGACGAAACAATTGGAGGTAAGGGGAGATGGTGGTCAGTCTGGGGTGACGGGGGAGCAACTAACAAGGTGACGCGCACAAGCAAATCAATAGCGTGGGAGATGGGTCAGTATTAGACAACTCAGGGGAGGTCGTAGCACAGAAGGGCAACATAAACAAGGACAAAGAGACTGCATCCACCAGTACTACAACGGTGGTTAGCCCGCCCACAGGGGAGGGCAAGAACGCAGAGGATAAAGAAGGGGGAGCGCACAAGAAGCGCCTTCCGTACATGGGTTTGGCCATGCCTTTAGGGTCACATGTTGCGGGAAAAACCAAGGCAAGAATATGGAAGCACGAATATGTGGATGTTTTCAAACTATTACATAGGGACATACAGGCCAAGGAAGGCTCCAAGGAGGAGGAGTGGGAGTTAGCACGCAGGCCTAGGGTTCCCATTACCATGGACAATTGGACGTCCGCATTTTTGATTTTCGCCAGTATATACTGCGGAAAATACCCAGACCGGGCCATCGCGCTCTTCAAATACATGGATATCATTAGAAAGGCTCAGATGCATTTTGGGGGTTTTGCATGGCTAAGTTATGACGAGGAGTTTAGGGCACGAGTGAGCATCAACCCCGAGAAACCATGGGGGTACGTAGATCCGGAGCTATGGATGCAATGGATGGCATCAGCACAGGCAGCAGCATCCACCCATACGGCGAGCGGATTGCCGGTAACATATAAGCCCTTTCAGGTGCGCCCCGCCTTGGGAGGGGCGGAAAATACTACAAAAACGCAGGCGGGTAACTCAGGGGCCTGTTGGAATTTCAACAAGGGTTTCTGTTCAAGGGCTCAGTGCAGTTTCAAACATGACTGCTCCAAGTGCGGGGGTCGTCATCCAGTCATACAATGTTTTTCCCTCAACAGCCCAGCTGAGCAATGGAGGGCGACAAGAGGAAGAGGATCACAAGGTGCTCCTGCGCCAAAAGGGGCCTACGCCAGTTAGATTAGAAGTCTGGTTGCCATGGCTGCACAGGTACCCGGACAAGAATAGGGCCAGACATTTGGAATGGGTTTTTTCGTGAAAGTTTTCAGGGTAGGTTATCAAGGTCCTCGGCAGAGGCGATGGGCAGACATTTTGCGGTCTGCAAAAGAACAGCCGCATGTAATACGCGACAAAATAGACAAGGAGGTAGCATTTGGGAGAAGAGCGGGTACATTCTTCGACTGGCCACCGGAAAAGACTGAGGGACTGCTGTCAATCATGACTTTCTTGGGCATAGAGCTAGATGTGGAATTAATGGGGCAGGATTGCCAGCATCAAAAGGAAGGAAATTCTAGAATGCCTAGCAGATGGGCGAACTATGCACAAAATGGAGTTACGGATGGCACAGAAATTACTAGGCTATCTCAATTTTGCGTGTAGAGTAGTGAGGGGAGGACGTACTTTTTGTAGAAGACTCGGACTGTCCATGTCACAGAAATGTATGAGTTTTGCGTTTGTTGCATCAATTTATACGGCAAGGTTTATCTCTTAATGTTATCTTTCAAGCTGCACATACCCGGGGTATACAACGAGATTGCAGATTCACTATTTCGTTCACAGTAGCGGCGTTTCGCGACCTGGCGCCAGGAGCGGAGCAGACCAAGACTACGGTCCCGGCAGACATTTGGGAGTGGGGGGTTTGAGGATCTCGGGGTCTGGTGGTGATGTCTCTAGCAGTCTATACGCGACGAAGTTACAGGCTGGCATGGTTGGGGTTTTCAATCTTTTGCAGAGTTTTAGGGGCAATTTCTGGGCTCAGGGGCCTGAGGGTTGGAAGCACGGGCCTTGCGGTTCACGCTGTTTTTGATCAAGGAAGGGCTATCCCCGGCCACGATAGGCAGGAAATTAGCAGGTTTTTCATTTTATGGGCCCCCCCCCCCTTTTTTTTGTTGGGTACGCATCCGGCTCGGGATGATTATTGGGAAAGATGTTGAAAGGATGGGGCAGGTTTAGGGCCGGGGAGGGAAGTAAGGCAAGAGAGCCCATTATTTTGGGATACTGAAAGAATTTTTGCATGTTTTGCCAGTATGCTGCACGGACGAACACGAAGTAGCACTCTTCAGTTTGTGCATGGTCTGGATGTTTTTTGGGGTATTTAGGGTATCAGAATTGTTCGGCATTAGGCAAAGAGTGCGGCGTGAAGGAGAGGGAGATCTGCATGCATTAAGGGACTGGTCGGCAAGTAGGGGATTTTGGAACGCACTCCTTTAGGATCGGGGCAATAACAGCAGCAGCTCATTTAGGATGAGATTGGGCTAAGATTGAAGCAATAGGTAGACGAAATCCAGATGCTGCGAGCGCTATGTTAGGCCATAATGAAACCCAGGTTGGGGGGGGGGGGTTAGAAGTACATCACAGTTGTTATAGTGTTTTTTTTCTTTACAGGGTGTGTGGCCGGACCGAGGAACGATAAGACAGTGACTTGGCTGGTCGGCCATTCATTCGTACATGGGGGCAGCAAAATTCGCTGAAAAACAGATCTACGGCAGATCAATGGGGACTGCCCAGCAGACACCACGAAGTGCGTTGGTGGGGAAAGAGCGGAATTAGGTGGGGGAGTTTACTCCCAGTTTATCACAGGGAATTTGCCGCAGTGGGGATGCCCGGATTTGTTGCTGATACACTTGGGTGAAAATGGTTTGGTGAGGCAACCATGGCTCATATTTATACAATTTATGCAAAAAGATTTGGTGCTATTGAAGCAAAACCTGTGCGGGCCATGTCTGGTATGGACAGAGTTTATACCCAGGCGGGTATGGAGAGGGGCACTCAATCATGGAGCCATTGAGCGGGCTCGGAAAAAGTTGAATAGGGCAATGAGGGTATTTTGCTGGGCCCAAGGGTTTAAGGTGCGGAGGCACGAGGATATTACGGAACATGAGGGGACAGTGTTCAGAGATGATGGAGTACATTTATCGCAATTGGGAAATGCGTATTATTTGATGGGTTTTGAGGCCGATGCTAGAGAAGTTATGCGGGGAGAACCTGTGGTTTAAGAAATGAGTAGCAATCAGGGGGCAAACGGAGATTTGCCGGGTGGGGCAGAAAAACGCCACATGGGTTTTTCTGGGTGGCAGGAAATGGGGGAGGGGGGAGAGCCAGATGTGGGCTTGTTCCCCCCTTCCAGGGGGAAAAAGGAGGTGAAGGATCAGAATGGGGAGAGGTTTGTTTACAAACAAGGAGGGCATGGAAGGAAGAGGGGAGTGTCTAGGGGAGGGGATTGGAAGAAAGCTATTAGAAAAGAAGGATGGGCATGAGGAAGCTTTTAAGTTGAAAGTTGGGCGAGAGGGATTTCATACAGTTCTAAGTTGTTGTTGTTTATGTAAAATCCTGTCCTAAATAAATGACCTTTTGCACTAGAAATGAGTGTCAATGTATGTTTGTCCCGATGGGGGGGCCCGCGGAGAGAGAGACTCGCTCTAGTCTCTCCGCGGGTCTTTTCGGGACGACAGGAAGTGGCGCGGGTGCGCCTGGATTGGTGGACAGGTAAGTGGGGGTGGGCTTTAGGGATGGGTTAAAAGGGGGTAGAGGGGTGGGGTCGGCCTCTTTCCAGGCCGACCATTACAGGGAGGAAGTTTTGGACCACCCACCCACCCTGCATAGAAGGTAGGCAGCAGGGGAGGGTTTGTCAAGGGAAGGCGTGATTAGGTAGGTAGGTTTAGGTTTGACGTCAGTTAGGACAGGTGCGGTGCATAAGAGTTGGCAGGAAATGGGGGAGGGGGGAGAGCCAGATGCGGGCTTGTTCCCCCCTTCCAGGGGGAAAAAGGAGGTGAAGGATCAGAATGGGGAGAGGTTTGTTTACAAACAAGGAGGGCATGGAAGGAAGAGGGGAGTGTCTAGGGGAGGGGATTGGAAGAAAGCTATTAGAAAAGAAGGATGGGCATGAGGAAGCTTTTAAGTTGAAAGTTGGGCGAGAGGGATTTCATACAGTTCTAAGTTGTTGTTGTTTATGTAAAATCCTGTCCTAAATAAATGACCTTTTGCACTAGAAATGAGTGTCAATGTATGTTTGTCCCGATAAAATTAGTGCGCAGGGCACCATCCGCGACGCCAGAGGGCACTGCTTCTTCCTGACGCTCAGGTTGCAACAGCTTTCTCAAAGGGAGCGGGGTAGTGACCTGCCGCAACCGCCCGCGTTGACAAATCATGGAGGGAGATGTTCTAGCTCATGAAAATCGGGCTTGGGGATGCAAATTTTCACGTTTGCCAACTTAGCACTGGTGAGCCACGAGCGAGAAAAAACTCAGTCACGTGGCAGTTGGCTGATTTCTGGCAAAACTCCGTGCTCGAAGCACAACGCAGAGCTCCTACGGCAGAGCGGAATTTTTTCCCACTCCTAAACGTAGCAAAGGTTGACGAAAGCACAAGCCTGTCTGTCTCCAATGCTACTAGATTTCGGCCTGAATTTGATCGGATAATGGCAGTGCGTGTGTACCTTAAAACCTGTTCCATGGGATGATTACCAGTCATTTATAGCAAGCCTTTGTCACAAACAGGCTGGCCGTGCTAAGATAGCTATTCACACTTGGGATGACACACTGAAGTATACAAAAAAAATGATGGATGGAAGGCTTTTATTAATCTCAGTCACTTGTAATTTCTTGGGGTGCATCTCAGTAAATCATTATTTTGCACACCAGGCCACCTCAGTTTGGGGCCAGCCATAAGCAGTGTTGGGCTAGCCTACAGGACAATCAGGCAGTGCCTGAAGAGCTGGTCTTACATGTCAGTGTGTGGGCTGTTTTTTTGTGGGCCTGTTTTATGGTATGATGGGCCAGTTTTTACCATTGATTTCCCTGCTATTACCATAAACATTGCCTGTTGCCTGCAGCAAGTACAAATGTGTCCAGTTACTGCTGCCTTGGAGTATACATATAGAGTGTGTCTTATAAGTTAAAAACGACCCTAGTTTGCAGATATGAGTCAGGGTCGCACGCGCAAGAGCTCAGATGTGTTCTAATCTATTGATGGGCTTTTAACCACTCCCACCGCAATTCCATCACTATCACTCGCTCATGAGCTTGCCTTTCAAAAATCCTTTGTTATGATTGGTAAATGCTTTACATTTGGCCCTCCTTGGGGCAGTTTTGTTACCGCTTTTGCCATCGATCTGGTTACATGGATAGTTCCACATTGGGCGATACGTTTGACTGCGAGAAAACTTCTTTTTGTCTTGCCATCGACCTGGTTACATGGATAGTTCCACGTTGGGCGATAAGTTTGACTGCGAGCAAACTTCTTTTTGTTTTTGTGTCTCTCCTTCACGCTTACGCTCACGGAGGCAGTGGTGCTTTGAATTGGCTTGCTCATGTCAACTGTTTTACTATCCATTTTCAATTTATGTAGCAAGAAAAGTCAAGTTAGGAATTTACACTGCTAATAGCTCTTACTGGAGGAAGCGCGAGACCCACTGCATTGCAAATGCTTGTTTTAGCTATTTGATTCACTAGTTGGGCCTACTTTGATGCTGGTGCCCAGGCCTACATTCTCTCCCATTCTGACCCTCTATACAAAGTAATCTTCACCTTGCTCCAACAAGACTTGTTGGTAGTTTCAGCGGAGCGGGAACGGACTGAATGAATATTCAGTTTGAGCACTCACCTATTTAAGCAGGTATGGTGCCCTTGGATGGAAAACTGAGATGTGGTTTCCACATTTGTGAAAGAAGGGTCTGAATAATGAAATATTACGTTTCCTCAAGGACTGAGCACACCACAGGCACAAAGGGATAGGTCTTCTATATTAAAACCTAAACACAACGCATGTCTTCCCTCTGGCAGCAGAAGACCACCAAAACACGGGTTGTTCAAGTTTAAGCCTGGATCGGTGGCAACCCTAGTGTGTGGAGCTATGAACACAACAGAGTTAGGCTGCTATGCCTTTGTTGAGACAGCAGTATAAGTACTCAGCAAATATGTTATACCTTAAATAGGGCAGTGCCAGTATTAGTCAGAAGAACTACTATACCCTTTATAGGACAGTGCCAATACTAGTCAGCAAAACTACTATACCATTAATAGGAAAGGGCCAATACTAGTCAGCAAAGCTGCTCTACCCTTGATAGGACAGTGCCAATACTAGTCAGCCAAGCTACTATACCCTTAATAGGACAGTGCCAATACGAGCTAGCAAAGCTGCCATACCCTTAATAGGAAAGGGCCAATACTAGTCAGCAAAGTTGCTCTACCCTTAATAGGACAGTGCCAATACCAGCCAGCAAAACTAATATACCTTTAATAGGACAGTCCCTGTATTAGTTAGCAAAACTACTATACCCTTTGTTATACAGTTCATACAAATAAAATTGTACTGTGTATTTTGTCAATATAAACGTCAGAGTATAGGGACTAAGTCCGTCTATACCATCAGAAATGTTGACACGATTTCTAGCTAGCTCACAGTTCCTCGCCTGACCCCCGATTACCAGGGTAACCGATGGGATCCGCAACCTTGAACACGACTACTCATATTCCGAAGGAAATCGTGGAAACAGATCTACCCATCAGTTGTACCCAAGATTAGACACAAAAAAGAAGGTGAAAATTTCATTTAGAGCATTTATTACAATAATCTCAGTCTTGTATAAAAAATATGAGCTGAGATTATTAGGCAAACGAGACAGAGCATGGTAACCAGCGTTACAAAGATGGTAAAAACAATAAACAGTTCAACCACGGTTCTGTGACTGTCTTGGTAATCTCCTATTTGTAACTACCTAAACTGCAGAGAGCATAGTAGGAGCATCCTCTGCCAGTTCTATTTGGAAGCCCATTCCCCCCATACCTGGGTGAGATCCACCAGGATGCCAGAAAGCCAGCCTGATGTGGCCCAGCTATTGGTCTGTTGAAAGGTAGAGGGTGGATTCAGAATCTGCATCAGTCAGCCATGCTGCATCTCGGGTAGTGCGTGCATGCAAAGCTCCAGGAAAAGCCCAGCCGAAGTGCTCCTCAGAAGCATATAGTGCAGAGCTGGTTATTATAACACAAGTGCTCTCCATGTCACAATGCGTCAGGGGTGCAAGATTGATGATGTGATATCTAGAAACATGTAGATGTCTCCATGGACAATTAACATGCTCCGGTATCATGTTCTGTGTGCTCTGCCTTAGGCAGAGTGTACAGAGTAGATGTCTTACTAGGAACGAGCAACATGTATAATGATTTCTCAGTAGATTATCACATAAACTGGAAGCCATGTAAAAGGTTAGCGACAGAAAATAAATGCTAAGTTTAAAACATGCATTTACAAATGGAGTTTCTTAGCAGGCTATACCAAGCCCTCACTACAACTTAACAGGTCAGTGCCAATACTAGCCAGCAAAGCTGCTAGACCCTTAGTAGGCAGTGTGAATACATGTGATCAAATTTACTTTAACCTTAATAGGATAGTGCAAGTGCTATCCAGCAAAGCTGCTGCTAATCCCTTAATTGGAAGATGCCATATGACTCAGACAGGCTGGTATACTTTCAATTGGACAGAGAAAATAGTATTCAGTAAGGCTCTGTCTATTTTAATAGGATGGTAGTGACCCTATTCAGGAAGACTACTATACACTTAATGAGACATAAGTGACTGTAGTTGTGAATCCTTATCAGAACTCGCAACATCCCCTGGTTAAATCAGGCAAATATCAACTTCCTTTCTCTTGACCAGGCAGCCCTCACCTATACCACTCCGGTACCCAAAACTGTATTTCCACGGGTTAACAAAGATTGCACACAAGTAGACCTTCTGGTCTCTGTGCCCCTAAGGGCTCAATTATTATTTTTCAGTAACAAACTATCTCACACACCTAATTAACAATAAATAGTCTTTCTTATATTTTAATCATCTTACTTCATTGGATAATGTTCTTTCATTGTACCGTCATTAAACATTTCTTCACCAGTCTTCATAACTCAGAACTTAAGACTTCATCTTTCAATGTATCCCTGGGTGTTATAAAACTGATGTTCATAAACGCCAGTGCCTTCAGTGAAGTTAATTTCTTGTTCATCAGGGTTAACAGCTCAAGTGAATCATATTGTTTTGTTTCTCACAAAATGAACTCACAAACAAAAAGTTCAAACCGTTTGTTAGTTTAACTCTTAAAACCTACACTACCACGTGTTCTCAGTTCATTTAATGTTCATACCTCGGACATCTATAATGTCCCTCCTTCAATTATCATACTGTATACTTATAATCAAGCTGACAAACCCCAAATCAGAGTATTCAGGTTCATCTGTCTACTAGCACCAAAGGGTCATCAAAGGTCAATATGAAAACTGGCCAGTCCTTGTCCTGAAGAGTCCCCACCAATATGCCCTAGGTGTTGAAACACATCAACATCTGTCAGAAGAGAAGCACTGCCCGAAACGCAATCAAGATAAATGGCTCTTGTTGGCTAAATTAAGCTCTATCCCAACTTCCATACCAGCATTGCAGGATGGCATTAATCACTTGTCATTTAATCCTATGCTAATATTAGCACTGTAGATTATTAAATTAAAATTAAAAACACTTTTTAATGTTTTGTACATTGATTTGAATCAAATAATCGAAATTCGTGGTGGTCACAATATAACAGTGTTTATGTCATGTTTTTCCTGTAACAAAAACGTGTTTGGTTTCTTTCAAAGATGTTGTTTTGACATTTTTTGTGTTGTTACCATATGATAATAAACACAGTAAAAGTGGTACATGCATTCAAGGCTTAACACTGTTGGACAAACTGGAACCTGGTATCATAATTATTAATTCAAAATCAACCAAGCAGGTTTGTTTTTCCTTTACATTCATGACGCTTTAATATTGGAAACACCATGAATCTAAAGGAAACCATAACAAAAACCGAACGTTAGATCTGGAGGTTACAAACAATTGAATTGAGGTAAACTCAGGAGTTATCCTTTAGTTAAAGGGAAGAGTGCAAGAGTGACAAGGAACATTCCATATTGTCAGGGAACATGGGCACTTTCAGGTGGATAAACACAACCAGAGAGCCTGCAATGTCCTCCAAGCATCACAAAGAATCTTTAGTACACTTAGGGGGTAGGATCATCACTGAGACCTTCTAGGCTCTCATCCATTCTTTATCCACCATTTCTGTCATGATCTCTCATGACTTCTGTCAATCTAGCTCAGCTAATACACACCCAGCAGAATTAGAAATTCCTGTTTAATAGATAAACAGGGTGTTGCTCATCATACTGAAAGTTTTATCTAAGGTGGTTAGCATTACTATTGAGTTACTGTTCTACTGTAATAAATAGCATACTCTTAGAGGCAAAATCATTCCATTCACATCTGGAAAATTCTCGGTAAGCAGTCAAATTTCAGTCCTCTGTTTATCACGTGTCGCTTCTCATCCAATATTAGGAGGACAACTTAGACTGGTGTGCGGGCATGCATGTACGGAAAGGCAATGACCATCTTGTTGTCCACAATGTCAACAAGAAGAATGTATCATTACTTCTTGGTCGGTCCACACAGCATGCTTGTATATAATTCGATATTGTGAATCGATTTCCATTGAGCCTCATACTGAATGATTCAGTTTGTTAAGTGTGTTACTATAAGATTTCCACTAATTCCAACATTTATTTGCTTTATCCATAAGCACAGAGCCTCCACTTTGCAAACTTATAGTTTCTAACACAAGTAAAATTTTTGAGTGATCAAATAGACTGATGCGCAAAGACATCAAAACTATACCAAAAGGTTCTATGTTGACAAAATAAACTGCTTTCCAAAAGCCCTGATATTCGGTTTAATATTCCTCTGTTCTTTTAACATATAACCAGAAATCTGAAAATTTTCAAGCTTCAGTACTCTGTTGAGATGAAGTAACTGTAATTAAAGAACATCCTCCCATAGCCCCAAACATTAAGGGCCTGATTACGACCTTGGCGGATTGACTACACTGTCACAAACGTGACGAATATCCTGTCTGCCATATTACAAGTTCCATTCTATCCTGTGGGACTTTGAAAACGGTGGGCAGGATATCTGTCTCGTTTGTGATGGAGTATCCCATCCGCCAAGGTCGTAATAAGGCCCAAAGTCAATAGAATTTTGGTTAATACAACTTATCATTAAATTCCCTTTTTGTTTATTATCTCTCCACAACAATGTCTTTCTTCTAGTGCACCCCTTAGTGTTTTTCTACCTGATGTATTTAGTTCAGGTACTCCTCACAACAAACTCTCACATCTGGTATTTCACCATATTTTATTACAGGCTGTCATCGGCGTGACTATAATGGTGCACACCTTTCTGATTTCTGGCAATTCAATCAAAACACTGTTTATTTGAATGTCCTCATATTACCCACAGCTCTCACTAATAAGGAAGAAAGCTTGGTTGACAGACTCCTTCTGCGGTTAAAGAAAACCTGGGGCATCTCTCAGACCAGGTCCTTGAAAGGCCATGGAATAATCAAATATTTATACATTTGATTGTAGGAAGGACTCTATTGAAGACAAAGAATGGTGGGGGACTATAAATGCTGGTGAAGACCTTCTTCTCTAACATTCCGCTCTTTGTCTCCCTCATTGGTTGATATGTGCTAGAAATGGGGTCTTTGGTTGACAGTCAGGTTTACCGCCTGTTCAAGCAAGGACCCTCACTCTAGTCAGGGTAAAAGAGAATCACCCTCAGCTAACTTCTTCTTACCCCATTGGTAGCTTGGCAGAGCAGTAGGCTTAACTTCAGAGTGTTAGGTGTAAAGTATTTGTACCAAAACACACACAGTAACTTAATGAAAACACTACAAAATTACACAACACAGGTTTAGAAAAATAGGAAATATTTATCTAAACAAAACAAGACCAAAACAACAAATATCCACAATACACAAGTCAACTTATCAATAAAAATGCTAAAAGAGTTTTTAAGTAGTTTAAAACACACACTAACGCTGCTAGCGTGAAAATGTACCTGGTGCGCGTCAAAAATAACCCCGCACGGGCGGGTGTGCATCAAAAAGGGCTTGCGACGCGTCAATGTCACTCACGAGCGAGACCTTGCGTAGCTTCCCCCTTCTGTTGAGCTGGCGTGCATCGGTTCTTCTCTCCGCAGGAGAGCGATGCGTCGATTTGGTCCGCACACGGGTCCAGGCAGGCCTTGCGTTGTTTTTGCACGCACACGATGGTTCATGTCAGAAATCCGGCTGCACGATGAGCCGCAAACCACACAGCGCGGGTTGCGATCTCCCAGCCTCCGTCAGTGATGCTGCACGTTATTTCTTCTGCTCCGTGCGTCGATTCTTCGGTCGCGTTTCCGTCGAGCGTCGATTTTCAGCCACTGAGCCGGCGGCGCGTCGTTTCTTCAGCCGCAGATTAAAGTTGCATCAATCTTTTCCCCGCATGGCGCTCTGTGCGTGGATTTCTTCCTCTTAGGCTGCCAGCTTCTCCTTTCAGGGTCCCAGGAACTGGCTGGGCACCACAGGGCAGAGTAGGAGTCTCTCCAGAGACTCCAGGTGTTGGCAGAGAGAAGTCTTTGCTGTCCCTGAGACTTCAAACAACAGGAGGCAAGCTCTAAATCAAGCCCTTGGAGATTTCTTCTCAAGATGGAAGGCACACAAAGTCCAGTCTTTGCCCTCTTACTCTGCCAGAAGCAGCAACTGCAGGATAGCTCCACAAAGCACAGTCACAGGCAGGGCAGCTCTTCTTCCTCAGCTCTTCTCCAGGCAGAGGTTCCTCTTGTTTCCAGAAGTGTTTCTAAAGTCTGTGGTTTTGGGTGCCCTTCTTATACCCAATTTCTCCTTTGAATTAGGCCTACTTCAAAGTAAATTCTGCCTTGCCCAGGCCAGGCCCCAGACACTCACCAGGGGTTTGGAGACTGCATTGTGTGAGGGCAGGCACAGCCCTTTCAGATGTGAATGACCACTCCTCCCCTCCCTCCTAGCACAAATGGCTCATCAGGTATGCAGGCTACACCCCAGCTCCCTTTGTGTCACTGTCTAGTGTGAGGTGCAACCAGCCCAACTGTCAAACTGGCCCAGCCAGACAGGGAATCCACAAACAGGCAGAGTCACAGAAATTGTATAAGCAAGAAAATTCTCACTTTCTAAAAGTGGCATTTTCAAACACACAATCTTAAAATCAACTTTACTAAAAGATGTATATTTAAATTGTGAGCTCAGAGACCCCAAACTCCACATGTCCATCTGCTCCCAAAGGGAATCTACACTTTAATCAGATTTACAGGTAGCCCCCATGTTAACCTATGAGAGGGACAGGCCTTGCAATAGTGAAAAACGAATTTAGCAACATTTCACTGTCAGGTCATATAAAACACATTACTATGGGGCTCATTCTGACCCTGGCGGTCAAAGACCGCCAGGGCGGAGGACCGCGGGAGCACCGCCGACAGGCCGGCGGTGCTCCAATGGGGATTCCGACCGCGGCGGTAAAGCCGCGGTCGGACCGGCAACACTGGCGGTCTCCCGCCAGTGTACCGCCGCCCCATTGAATCCTCCAAGACGGCGCAGCTTGCTGCGCCGCCGAGGGGATTCCGACCCCCCCTACCGCCATCCAGATCCCGGCGGTCCGACCGCCGGGAACCGGATGGCGGTAGGGGGGGTCGCGGGGCCCCTGGGGGCCCCTGCAGTGCCCATGCCACTGGCATGGGCATTGCAGGGGCCCCCGTAAGAGGGCCCCTAAATGTATTTCACTGTCTGCTACGCAGACAGTGAAATACGCGACGGGTGCAACTGCACCCGTCGCACAGCTTCCACTCCGCCGGCTCGATTCCGAGCCGGCTTCATCGTGGAAGCCTCTTTCCCGCTGGGCTGGCGGGCGGCCTGAAGGCGACCGGTCGCCCGCCAGCCCAGCGGGAAAGTCAGAATTACCGCCGCGGTCTTTCGACTGCGGAACGGTAACCTGACGGCGGGACTTTGGCGGGCGGCCTCCGCCGCCCGCCAAGGTCAGAATGAGGGCCTATATGTCCTACCTTCACCATACACTGCACCCTGCCCTTGGGGCTACCTAGGGCCTACCTTAGGGGTGCCTTACATGTAAGAAAAGGGAAGGTTTAGGCCTGGCAAGTGGGTACACTTCCCAAGTCGAATTTACAGTTAAAACTGCACACACAGACACTGCAGTGGCAGGTCTGAGACATGATCAAAGAGCTACTTATGTGGGTGGCACAACCAGTGCTGCAGGCCCACTAGTAGCATTTGATTTACAGCCCCTGGGCACTTCTAGTGCACTGTACTAGGGACTTACTAATAAATCAAATATGCCAATCATGGATAAGCCAATTACGTACACATTTTGTAAAGGAGCACTTGCACATTAGCACTGGTTAGCAGTGGTAAAGTGCCCAGAGTAACAAAAACAGTAAAATCAGAGTCCAGCACACATCAACAACCTGGGGAACAGAGGCAAAAAGTTAAGGGAGACCACGCCAAGGATGAAAAGTCTAACAATATGTTTAATAGTTTATAACCCTTTCCCTCTGTTTATACCAGTTCAGACTCATCACTGTGGTAGAGGTGTTTTAACACCCTCTATATCTCTTGGAAACTGATTAAAGTGCTATGTAACCTATTTCACTGTTTGAATTGTAAGGTTTCCACCCAGGGTATCTGGGAACTACATGTGGATTTCTGTCCTTCCCCCACAACTTGGTTATTGAATTGGAATAAAATAGAATTTTAGGCCTCATAATCTCCTTATATTCTATACGCAGTAGGAATGCTGAGAAACATGGTTCATTAAGGTAGCAAGTGCTATAAAAACTCTGCTTTGTCAAGAATTGCAATATAAGTGTTCCTGGCAAAAAAGGCATTTTTGGATGATTCTTCTAATTGTTGAATGTAATGTGCATGCACACACTTCCCTTATTGCTTTTGATTATTTCACTGTGTAGTTTTAGATTCCTGTGAAAAATCGTATGAATGTGTCTCTGCACTGTTGTCAGCAGATACTAACAGAATATGCTATAATGTTTTGAAGAGTTGTGAATTGTAAATAATACAGTACTCTGTATGCACGCTTTATTGATAAAGACTAATCTTTTTCAGCACTTGTGTGTTAACACTCAATACTGAAGTAAAAGCCAAGAAGTGCACGTCAAATTTCAGAGCAAATGCTACTTAAATTACAGTATGCTGTTTCCTTCAAGACCCGTGTAGAAACAGGATAGTGTACCAACATGGGCTCATGCGTGAATGACATTTCGCAATTGCCATGCGTCAGTGGTGCTTGAACAACTTTCAGAGTGGGGGTGCTACCATTAATGTTAAATTACTTAAGTTGTGGGGATTGTGAAACATCCATGTGTGACACAAAAAACAAGTGTATTGAATTCATTCTGCAGAGAGTGGCAAAAATGTTGCATGTAGCTTGTGGTACATTTTGGAGAACACTGTTACAAATATATATTACTAAAGCGTGATGTGGTAGCACACAAAAATACGCATACAACACATTTTCCATTGAAATCACCACTAAATTTGCACATATAGTTTTCCTGATAAATCCATACAGCACACAAATGAATGCGTTGAAGTTGGCATCATCAAGTGTATTGATTTTTTTCACATTAAAATCTTTATTTCACTATACTTCCGAATTGCAAAACAATGTGTTCAATTTGTGCTTTCTTAACTGATGGTATAATCTGAAACATTTGTACAGTTCATTTACAGACTTTTAACTTTTGTTGTGAGATAGAAAAAAAGGACATAACACAGTCTTTCCTTTCACCCTCCCAGTAACCAACAAGATTGTTACATAAAACCTCTCACTTTGCAGTCAGAGACAGAAAGGTAAGTACCAATCTCCCTTTAAAAAGAATAAACACAAATCTGTCAGAAGACAGAGCTTGACATGTACCCCCTGTCTTTGAACACACAGCAAATGTAGCAAGATAAAGACCTCTTGCTCGTTACATATCTGAACTCCAACATGGTTATTTGGGGGTTCTCCAGCATCCCTTCCCCTACTCCACTCCACTACTTCCAGTGCCTATGGCATTGGAGAGATATTGAGGAGGAGGATTTTTTAAGTTATGCAGCTGGCAAAGAGCCCTGGTCAAAATAAAAAGCTGGTAGACAGAGCATTCTTCCTCAAGGGCACGCATGATTAATGAACTGGTAGTGCCGGAGATAAACAGAATCAGTCATGTGGAAAGACAGGAGACAGGAAACTTTTTAAAAGAAATACAGCATGTTTACTGCTACCAGAACTAGCATACAAGTGAGAATGTTGAAAAATCGTGCAATCGCATGGAGTGCCTCACTAAAAAGAAAAAAAGAGTTCCCAGAAAGCAAGCACTCGTGGATGAATAAAAGGAGCCAGTCAGACAGGCTGTGCTCCACGGGAGTGGCGAAGACATGATGAACGGCGAAAAAAAAATAAAGCCAGCAAAAATAAAGTAAGCAAATGTGAGTTACAAAACACAAAACCATAGGTAAGCAATGGCCAGAATGAATTCATAGGTGGGCTTTCAGCATGCCCCCAAAATGTATTTGCAGACAGCTGTGCTTTTTCTGGTAGGCGCCGACCTAAAAAGGGAATTATGTTTCCCTTTTCAACCTATTTATCTAGTTCACTTAGTAGTACTCTGGCATTTGCTTTTGCTTCCACATCTAGTAAAGCTATCATCTAGTTAGTTGCTGGACCTGTCAGGTTGGCATTCTTATCAACCGGGTGCAAAATAGACCCATGCCATGTTGGAGGACCATGTGCATTCAAACATGAGGCTTGATATAATGGTGTTAGCCAGGGGGTCAAAACTCCAAAGTCGGCTTTAAACAAGGACCCTGTCGAATATTGGGTGCTTGAGCACCATTCCATCCTATCAATTTTATTACTGCTTAACAACAGATTGAGCGATCAAGTCTTCATGGTCATCTTGATTAGCAGTTCAATGGTCGATTCAATTTTATGTTACGTGTAAGATTATTTCTGAAGTTATATAGCAAGCTTATACATGAGCTACCCGTTCTGCTTGTGGAATGCACGTCTCTGTATTGTATGTCCAATTGTCATGTCCAGAGTTTATATACGGACAGAATTTGGCTAGATTATTAGCCTTAACAATCTATGGACTAACACCTACTGGGCTTCATAGTTTTGATTTTTCCACCCATAAAGTCATTTGGTAAATCGTTCTTAATAGTTTGTGCTCTAAAGCCTTGTTTGATCTCTGTTTTGTGTTTTTTTTGTGCTTTTTGAGGGCATATTTCAGGCCCGGCTCCAGGAATATTCATCTGGATGGGCCACGAGTGCATTCGGGTCGGCCACGACTGGTCCAGTTTTTGTCACCTCTCGAGGTGGCCTACAAGCCCTAGATCATATTATATCTACTTCCAACAAGCACCACAATACAAATAGTACATTCTTTGTGTATACAAAGCGTGTAGAAGGTAGGGTAGTGGTAAATTGAGCTAAGGTTAATTTTAGGAGTGGGAAGTGGTAAGGGGATATAAAGGTAAATTTAGGGTTTATGGATGGGTAGTGGTAAATTAAGCCAAAGGTAATTTGAGGGTTTACGGGTGGGTAGTGAAAAGGGGATGAATGGTTAGCTTAGGGTTATGGGGTGAATAGTGGGAAAGGAATGTAAGCATTTTGTGAATGTGATAGTCTGAATTTGTTTCTATTGAATCGATAGAGAAACACTAAATACCAATGATTTATGGGTTAAAAGTGCATGACTGGAAACAATGTCCGTGTTAACATGGAGGGAGGTTGTGATCCTACACACAGGTGAATGCTTCTGGTGCCTCCAGAAAGCTTCCTAAATAGAATGGGGCCTAGGAAGGACTTCTGTGATTGAGATTGAAATCCCCAACTCTCCAGTCTACAGTCCCCCAGTCCTCTGCACAGGAATTTGGGGACATCATATTACGTGGAAGTGTTTCTACCATCCTAGCTGAATAAAAGGAGCAAGGAAGATCAGCAAGAGCGTGTTAACATAACAGAAACCTACAAGAAGAGGTGGCAAAGCAGAGCCTCAAAAAGTGAAGATGTGCAGAAGAAAATCCTTGAGCTCAAACGTTGAGGGTCCAGAAGAAGTGAGTGAACCTAACCACGGTCTACCTCCAAAGAGCTCTTATTCCATGAGACTTAGGATGTCATTTAATGATAATTTCAAGATGAGGCCTCTCAACAAGATGCCACCTTTCATTCTAGATAGACCTGGAGTTGCTTGCAGGCACCGTAGTAGACAGCCATCAGATTCATGGTAGCTCACTCTAGGTTAATCTCTCCTTTAGTCTATTAGTGCAACTACACAAAACACTTTGCACTGATGCTGGCTGTGGATTAGAGCCAACAGCAACTCATCACCACAAGCATCAGGCCTGCACCTGGCTCACAGAATGGCCTACTCCAACTTTAGGTTATGTGCCTCTTTCACATTAGTTGGTTGCCACTTTCTGCAATAGATTAAATGTTCCAGATTCAAGTGACCATCCCGTTACATACAAATGGTGACCACTGATACTCCATTAAATGATATGTGCATTTCCGACAGAGCCTAAAAAAGCTGATCAAAGCTTGTTTGTTCTACTGATGACGGTGTGTCAAACTTTTCATTGATAAACTCCAATTTTCCTTTTGCAATTTAAATTTGAGAGCTGTGTCCCAGACCACCTTAATCTTGCATATTTTCACGCCGGCTAACAGTGCCGGCTGGTACATTTTAAAACTGGTGGGGCAGAAAGCCTTAAGCTGAATATAAAGTTTGGGTTGAATCACATATGCAGAGACGCATTGAGGGTTTTTTCCCTTGCAAGAAAATGCAGGAGAAAATGACGCAGACAATGCATTTTTGGCATATATTTCAAGGAAACCTGGAAAAAAGTGTAATTGGACTCACAAAGGCTCACTCTCTCTGCACTCACGGCTCTGTTCAGCCAGCAATCACTCACGAAAGCTGCTTTACTCACCCTTCATTCACACAAGCATTCTACCCACAAGGGCACCTCTTCAGTGCATTCACACCACTCACCCTGCACTCATGAAAGCAATATACTCCCTGTATTCCTAGAGTCACACAACTCACTGTTCGCTCAGACAAGCACACCAATCACAACTCTCAAAAAGGCATATTCTGCACTCATACTATCTTACCCCTCACTGAGGGGCCTCTGACTACTCACCCTGTACACATACATACCGCTCTCCCGCACTCATTCAATCACACACCTCACTCTGCAGTCATACAGGTGCATCCCTCAGTGTCCACCCTTCATGCACACACCACCCAAGCTGCAGCTGCACAAACCCTCTCTGTCCCTCACCCCCTGAAGCAGATTACCATAGGTGCACTCCTAGGACCTGAGGTGTGTTGGGGAAGGTTTTTTTTAATGGAAGACAAGCAGAAGAACAAGTCCTGGGAACAACAAGGCCCCAGGAGGTCGCGAGGACACACTAATGATGGCCCACTGGGAAGTGCCAGTTGAGGGGAGAGTAGGAATGTTCTGTGCTCTGGCAGCCTCCCACCCCTTCCGCCACTGCAGGAGCTCGAGCCGCTTTAATGATAAATGATCACTAAGTAAATAAAAACAGCACAGTCATGTTACAAATTAATCTAAGTGCTCTTTAAGTACATTGTCTGGGCCCTTGTAGCCGCCTAAAAGGAACAAATGGCCTATATTTTTACCTACCTGATGGTCAGGGGAGATATTACAGATATTACGAAAGTGTGCTTCTGCAACACTAATAACTTTCACCTTCTAAGCACTATGGTAGGAGGCTGCACTGTTACCAGTCTTAATGTAGTTACTTGTCTGTGTTTGAAGTGTGATTGGCGAAGTTAGCCCATCGTATATAGACCCTTAATTGTGTTTACCCAACTTAATGGTCCTCATGTTACCTGCATCAGGAAGGATGAAAGGCTGACTCGGCTCATCCATGATTCAAACTTATGACCAGCCACAGGCCGTTTCTTTTGCAAAACAGAGCTGTAAATAAACAGCCGCATCCCTTTTGCCTAAGAAACACCTTTTTATTTACATCCATGACTCTCTTGGTTTTTCAAATGTTTTATTCCGAATTCACTCCAATTTCAGCAGGAGATGCCAAAAACTCTTTGTGTCTTCCAGGCTGCGGCAAGAAAAAAATCTAGGGATGTTCCGGGAGTAGGAAACCCATCAGGCAGGGGACTCCTGTCAGGCAACAGGTTGTTGCAGAGACCTCATGCCTTAGAACTTTTATCCCCTGTGACCAACAGAATACCCTGATGGCCCTGTTCTGTTTCTTGCGAGCCCGCTCCATGGCTCCCTGTTTAACTGCCCCTCTCCAAGCTCGTCTGGGCACAAACTCAGTCCATACTAAACAGGTACCATGCAACCTCTGTTTGAGGAGTTCCAGCTCTCCCTGCATGTGTTGCAGTAGTGTGAGCCCTGATATCTTCACAAGGTCATTTTCCCCCAGATGAATCAGCAGCAAGTTAGAACATCCCCAGTTCGGCAAACTAGCAGTAAGAAACTGAAGCAGACTTCCCCACCTCATGCCGCTTTTGCCCCACCAGAAAACTTCATGATGTCTGCTAGGGAGTCCCAGCGCCCTGCCGTAAATCTGTTTATCTGCAAACTTCGCCACCCAGTTAATAAAGGAATGGCTGACCAACCATGTCACCATCTTGTCCTTCGGTGGGCCAGCCACACACCCTGCAAAGAAAAAGAACTGTAAAGGTTGTCTCGGAACGAACCCCATACCCCAAAAACTGAGTCAACTAACTAGCCATGCTGGCTCTAGTCAAACCTTATTACGGCCTCACGTAGCGCTCACAGCATCTAGATTTCCATCTACCTATAGCCCTAATCCTTGCCCAGTCCCAACCCAGATATGCTGTCGCAGTAGCTGCCCCGATCCTGAATGAATGCGTGCCAAAATCCAGCAATTGACGACCTGTCCGCTTCAGTGCCATCCTCAAAACCTGCAACAGCTGGAAGCTAGTAAGCTTAGCCCCTGTCTTATGTACAAACACCCCACTCTCCCCTGTAAGGTGTTGCATGTCCTTAAAACTCAACCATTCCCACACCGGGCACGCTGCCACATCACCACCTTTGTCGATCCATACCCATTTTCCTTTCCCCAACTGGTCAGTCTTAGAACGCCTGAGCCAAATCCCCAACGGTCCCCATGCAGGCAAACCTCTTTGATCTTCACACCTACCCCCTTCCCCACCCAAACAATTCAGATACTCGAAAAGCTCCAAAAAACATCCAGACATACACAAACGGAATAACGCCAACTCGTATTCATCTTTGCAGCATACCAGCAGCACATGCAAGGGTTCTAAAAGTAAATCAAAAGTGATGGGCTCTCTAGCTGACCTACCCGAAACAGCCCTAAACCTGCCCCAGCCTTCCATCATCTTGCCCAGCAAATCAGTATGCGCTGGATCAGAACCAAAAAAGAGTTTTCCGTAAAAAGAGACCCCAGCCAATTTGCCCCCCAATGGTCGCGGGAGATAAACCTTCCCCAGTCAGAAAGAGCACAAAACGCAATGCGCGTGACTCAAGCTCCTAAGGGCCCGGTAACCAAAAATTGCCTGAACACAACTCGAAAGATTGAAACTCCATCATACAAGCCTGTAACTCCGCCGAGTGGATTCCGCTAAGGACATCTCCTCCAGCCCAGTGATCATCGCGCCCCCCCACTCCCAAATGTCTGCCGGGACTGCAGTCTTGCCCCGCTCCGCTACTGGCACCAATGTGTGAAAACATTGCCACTGTGAACGAGACAGGGAATCTGCAATCTCGTTGTAAACCCCAGGTATGTGCGCAGCTTTGAAAATTACATTTCATGACAAACAACGAAGCATAAACTGGCGCAACAAGCGCAAAACTCTGAGGTCCCTCTCTCGCTGTCTGTTGACTAGTTCAACGACTGTCATATTGTCCACCCGAAAGACCACTGTCCTGTTAGCTAGTTCCTGCCCCCATACTGCCAAAGCCACCAGGAGTGTAAAAAATTTGAGGAAAGCAATGCTCCTCCCTAGCCGCAGCCACTGCATAGGCCATGGTTCTGCGCACCACCTCCCATCCCAGAAAAGTCCGAAGCCAGAGGCTCCAGCCGCATCAGAAAAAATCTGGACTTGCCACACCGTATCGATGCCGCAGAAAAACATGGATACACCATTGAAATCTGCCAAAAAGGTTTCCCACACCTTAATGTCCTCTCTCAGACCTACTGAAACTCGTATCCTATGATGTGGCAGCACTGCTCCTGACATACCTAACCTCAATCGCCTACAACAGGTCCGTCCTCCCCTCACTACCCTGCAAGCGAAATTAAGGTAGCCCAGTAGCTTCTGAGCAGTCTGCAGGTCAATCTTGTGAAGCATCCGCACCGCACCCAGAAAGTCCAAAATCTCTTTTACCTTTGGCGCTAGCAATCTGGCAAGGTGTTCGCATCCAATTCTATACCCAAAAAGGTTAGGACTGATTGCGGCCCCTCCGTCTTTTCCTGAGCCAAGGGCACTCCACCTGTTGAGTTAGTTCCTGAAAGGCCGTCAACGCCCGCCCACAGGCCCCAGAAGTGGCTGTCCCTATAAAAAGGAAATAATCCAAATAGTGAGTAACTGTTCGATGCACACTCTGTCCGACAAAAACCCACTGTAGAAAGGTACTGAAGGTTTCAAAGAGTGCGCATGAAATGGCACAACCCATGGGCAGTAGCCTGTTGACATAAATGGCCCCGTCCAGCTGCATACCTAGCAGGTCAAAATCTTCTGGGTGTATTGGCAGCAGCCTGAAAGCAGACTGAATATCGCATTTTACCAGTTCAGCACCTTGCCCGCACCCTCTAACCATCTTGATGGCATCATCCACTGATGCGTAAACCACCTTGGTGTCCTTGGGTGCGGTAAAGTCACTAACGGAAGTGCCCTACGGCCAGGACATAGGATGAATCAAGCGAAACTCGCCTGGGGCCTTCTTTGGCACCACCCCCAAAGGGGATATAATTAAATCTGAACTTGGCCAATCGTAATAGGGCCAGCAATTCTACCTAGCAATACTTCTTTTGTCAATTTGGCCCACACCACCTGTGCTGTTCCTTGGCAGACGCAAATTGTCTGCCCATCTCCTCCCCTGGGGACCCTGATAGCCCACGCGGAAACCTTCTCGAAAACCCCACTCTAACTTACAAGCCTTGTCAGAATCTGGATAAATGCGTAACCATGGCAACAGGGTCTCCAGGCTAATTGGCGTAGGACCCTTTTGGTGCAGGAGCACCCTGCGTGCCTCGTCCTTTGGACACCCTCCATTGCTCTGCCGGGCTGGAGAGGGAAAAGCATTGAGTGACTGGGTGACGACCCCAGCACTTGGAGCAGTCATGTTTAAACCTACAAGGCTGCCGGGAACAGAAACCTTTATTGGAATTCCAACATGCCCCTGTGGTGGACACCGGGGTCGTGGACCCACACCCGCCCCTTCCTGGGCGGGACGGGCCTGAAAAGGCTTGTAGACTACGGGCAACCCACTCGCAGTATGCGTAGATGCAGAGGATTGAGCAGATGCCATCCACTGCATCCATAGTTCTGGGTCTACGTCCCTCCATGGCTTCTCAGGATTGACGCTCACCCTAGCCCTGAATCCTTCATCATAGCTCAGCCATACGAAGTATCCAAAATGCATCTGGGCCTTCCGTATAATATCCATATATTTGAAAAGCGCTATTGCCCTGTCTGGGTATTTTTCACAATAAATACTGGCAAAGATCAAAAAGGCTGACGTCCAATTATCCATCGTGATTGGAACTCTGGGCCTGCGTGCTAGTTCCCACTCCTCCTCATTGGATCCCTCTTTGGCCTCTATATCCCTATGTAGGAACTTAAAAACATCCACATATTCGTGTTTCCAAATTCTCGCTTTTGTTTTGTCCGCTACATGTGAACCCAAAGGCATGGCCGAACCCATGTATGGCAGCCGCTTCTTGTGACCCCCCCCTTCCTTGTCGTTGGACCCCGTGACCTCTCCTGACATCTGATTGCCCGTTTCAGTAACTGTTATAGAACTGGCCTCCTTAGCTTTTGTCGTTTCGCCACCTTTCACTATCCCTTCCACGGCTGTCTCGAGCACTGAGCAATCCCCCACCCCAATGGATTTGCGCGTGCATGAACCACTGGAAACAGCACCATCCCCCCAAACCGACCACCATTGCCCCTTACTCTGCCTTGCGCCCCCAACGGCCGTGCAACCTTCTTTGACCCTCGACCGCGCGCCATCACTTGGCGCATCTCCGTTGGCCCGTCAACAGACCCGGGATCCTGTAAAACAGAAGCAGAAGAAGAGGTTGTACCGCACTTGCATCCTCGCCCCCTCCCCTTGGCACCGCTCACCTCCTCCTCACGAATCTCTCCTTCTTCCCATTCATCCACTTCCTCATCATAATCGAGGTCAAACGCCTCGTCGTCATACAACTCACACCTGTTAGTGACACCACCCCTCAGTCTCGACGTCGTCTCCGAGATTTCCTCTTGACCCTCATGGCGCAAACCATCCCTGCGAGACCCACGATCCAGCGGTGTAGAGAAGGCCGCCGAAGCCCCTCTAGTGCTTCAGACCAACGTACAGGGGCCGTGTTGCCCCAGTTGGTGTTGCCTTCTTTCTGCCAACCTCAGCTGCTGGCATTGTTCGACCTTTCCCCACGTGGCCGTGTGCAAAACTGGGACTTCCCACGCCGACCAGCCCTTTGGCCACACAAACCTCCTGGCCCCTCCCTTCCTCTGCCTGTGGCACCCAGACCTAACTACCGGCCCTCAAACTTGTTGGCAGGGGCCCCATAACGTCAGTACCTTCTGCCGCCTTCTTAAACTGCCTGCCACGTGCCCCTGCCTCTCCCTGTCCCTGCACAACTGTGCCCACCTTGCTTCAGTCTCTGCTACAATGCAGCATTACTCTCTGATCCTAGCCTCCAAACCCCATGCCTCAGACTGGTCCCAGCAGCCCAACCCCGGGCTCCCCCCAGACACAGGTCCCGCTGGCCCCACCCCTGCCCCTACCTTGGGCTTCTTACCCTGCCTGCTCACTGTTTTGGCCTTGGCAGGCCCGCATTTTCCCTTTGCTACGCCCTTGCCACGTTTCTTGACCAGGGGCCCAGGGCCCCTAAGGTGTGCTGCGTCCTCCTTAGGACAAGGCAGGTCCAAAGGGGCCCATATATTGCTTGGCCCTGGCAAAGGCTGTTCACCTGACTCTGAGTACAGGTCTGGTCCTCCCCACATAGACAAAGCCTGCTGGTCCCCTGGGGGGCACAAAAGTAGGAAACCCGGGGCCTGTCTCTCCCCCACCCCCTCTGCAGCCTATATTGGGCCCTGAGTCGCTGTGTCCCGGTAGGGGGGGCTGGATGTGCTTTGTGCCCGCCCCCGGGTTTTTTTGAAGATATTTGAGGCCCATCCCCCTTCCCGCCCCCCTCCCGCTCCTGTGATGAACACGCGTCGGCCACATCATGCTGACCCAGGACGCCAGGCCTGAGTAAGTCGGACCTGCCGGCTTCGGCAATGATGCGAAGCGCGGATTTAACTGCTTCGGCGTCGTGGTTGGTTGCCCTGGCGCTGAATCAGTATAGCGGCGGAGTGCCGCGTTAATGTTATCCGGCGAGGCAGAAAGCCTCACCATGCCTAACAAACAAACTTGCCTCAATAAAAAACCCCTGCTGTGGCCAATTTCCGTCCTGATGAAATGTCAGTGCTGAAAGAGGCCAATCCCTCCCCCCACACCCCTTTTAACCACCACCCCTAGTCCCTACCCCACTTACCTGCAGCCTATCCCGTCCCGTAGGCACCACTTCCTGTCCTCACGAATGCGCCCGCGTAGAGACTATAGCGAGTCTCTCTCTCCGCGGGCCCCTCCAAAACACCCAAATACTTCTGCATTATAAAATGCCATACCCACCGCACTGACATCACTATGCTGCCCTGTGCCTCCATGGCCAGAAAACTCTTGCTCAGCAAAGGCACATGTGCAGCTGGACACCCTTGAGTTCCAGATTACTGCCAGAAACTGAGCATCTCCACAGCCTGTCCTTTACGGCGGAGGTGCCAAGCCCCCCACCTTTTGCCCCTCATGAAGAGTGTCTGTCAAGCTGAACAAAGGTCAGCCTGACAGACACTCTTCATGTTGAGGTCAGGCAGCCAGGAGCAGACATGCGAGATTTGCGCAGACTCCTGTCTGCCTGAGCTGAACTTTGCTGGGCTGAGGAGGTCACAGCTCCTATGGGCGTGACCTCCTCGGCTCAGCAAAGGTGCCTCAATGCCCTCCCCTGGGTGACGAGGAAAGCGTCACCCATTGACTTCGACCTGGGCGCTTCAGGTTTAAGCCCTGAAGCGCCCAGAGCGAGTGTCAATCAGTGACACTTCGTCACAGAGTGGGGAGGGGTCAGCAGTCTCACTGACCCCATCCCACTCTGTGACGAGGCTGGGACTGCTGCCTTCCCTCATTGGCTGACCTAAGGTCAGCCAATGAGGGAAGGCAGCAGTCCCAACCCTCCTGGGTCCTCCGAGGCTGAAGGTAAGTGTGTGTGTGTGATCTTTTAAAATTAATGTCTGGTGCGTGCATGTTTGAATGTTATGAGTGTTGTTAATGGATGTGTGTGCGTGTGTGTGTGTGTGAAAGAATGAGTGTGAGTGTGTGATCTTTTAAAATAAATGTTTGGTGCGTGCGTGCATGTTTTAATGTTATGAGTGTTGTTAATGGATGTGCGTGCCTGCGTGTGTGTGTGTGAAAAAATGAGTGTGTGTGTGCTTCCTGCCCGCCCCCCCCCCCCCCGAATGCTGCCAGCCGCCACTGCTCAGTGGATTTTGTTTCTGTTTTTGCTAGCGGGGCAAGACCCACTCTGCCTCTTACCACCAGCAGCCCTTGCTGGTTATACCTTAGAATAGAATGTTCAAGGGTGTCACTGCAGTCTTTCAGTGCAAGTGTGCCTCAACCCTCTAAGGGGACCCTCAACCCTTCAGAGGGCCCAGTTCATTCCAAGGCCAATAAATATATGAGATATGGGTCGCTCAGGGCCACCTCATCACTTTCTGAAGGAGAAGCCCATCATTTAAAGTTATGCGACTGGAAATGACCTGGCTCCCTCAGGGTCCAGGTGATCACGTAATGCCAGTATGCTGACCCCACTCTGTTACTAATAAAGGTGCACTGTGTTTCATGTCACAAGAACTCCAATAGTTGAGGAATAAGTTACAGTGTTCAGCTATAAGACAGAACTTGAAAAAAATGTAAAAAGCCTAACTTCCAAGAGTCTTCATTTCTGGAAGCTGTCATTGGCATAGCCAGTGTGCCATGGGCCCTAGTGCAAGAAAGAAAATGGGTCCCCTATCTGAACTGTAATCAGGATTCAGTGAGTCTACCCGGCCTTCAGGCCCTGGTGCAACAGGACCTGCTGCACCCTGGTATCTCTTGCCTTCTTCTTCTTAGGGTACCTGTCCTACCCTCACCCTAACATACCTAGCCTCCACCCAAAGTATCAGATCTCTCTAAAACAGATCATTGCCTTGGTCCATATCCTACAGTCAATATTCAAACATCTGGGGGTGTTACATCCCACACTTAGGGTTGCCACATACAGATTACATCCCTCTCGGGGACCTGAACTTCCACCTCGAAAACACCAATGACAGCAACTCGATCTCCCTGCTCGACATCCTTGCCAACTTCGGACTCAATCAACTTGTCACATCTCCTACCCATTCTGCCGGACACATGCTTGACCCCATCTTCTCCGCCAGCAGACACATCACCTTCAGCCACACCACCGAACTCCACTGGACCGACCACCGCTGCGTCCACGTCACCTTCAATAAACCCACCACATCCCGCAACCAATCCCCGCCACAGCTGGAACAAGATCACCAGCGACCAGCTGAGCTCCGCTACTTTCCCAAGCCCCACCAGCTGTCTCCACCGACACCGACTCAGCAGCCCGCAACCTCAGGCAATGGATTGAAGACTGCGCCAATACTCCCGCCCCGTACAAAACACCCACTCACAACCGCACCATTAGTAAGGCAACCTGGTTCACCACCGACCTACGGACCTCCAAACAGGTCTGCCGCAAACTTGAGAGGAAGAAGCGCCAGGAAAAGACTCCAGCCACCCACACAGCCCTCAAGAACGCCATCCGCAAGCACCACCAGCCCATCAGAGCCACAAAGAGATCCTCCTTCAAGGAACGTATCGACAACAATGCACACAACAGAAAAGAGCTCTTCAATATCGTAAAGGAACTCTCCAACCCCAGCTTCAGCACCAACGACATCCCACCTTCGCAAGACCGCTTCGACTCCCTCGCCACCTTCTTTCACCGCAAGATCACCAACATCCACGACAGCTTCAACAACATGACCTCACCAGCAGCCACCAACACCTCCGACTCATTGCCCCTCAACCACACCAACCTTCTGCTCTCCTGGACACACGTCAACGATGCCAACACCATCAAAGTAATGAACACCATTCATTCAGGCTCTCCATCTGACCCCCCCCCGCACTACATCTATAACAGAGCAAGCTCCATCATCGCCCCTCAACTCCGTTTGATCAACAATAGCTCCTTCGAGACCGCCACCTTCCCGGAAAGCTGGCAGCACGCCCGAGATCAGCGCCTTACTCAAGCAACCCCAGACAGACCCCAAGGACCCCAAAAACTACTGGCCCATCTCCTTGCTTCCGTTCCCGGCAAAGGTACTCGGGAAGATCGTCAACAGGCAACTGTCCCACCACCTGGAGGAAAACAACACTCTGGACCTGTCTCAATCCGGCTGTCACAGCAATCACAGCACCGAGACCACCCTCATCGCTGCAACTGATGACATCCGGACCCTCCTGGACAAAGGCAGCCCTCATCCCCCTGGACCTCTTGGCCGCCTTTAACACCGTCTACCATCATACCCTGCGCACACGCCTCCATGACGCATGGATTTGCGACATGGCCCTGGACTGGATCACCTCCTTCCTCACTGACAGAACACAGAGAGTCCGCCTCCCACCATTCCTATCTGAAGCCACCAAGACCATCTGCAGCGTACCACAGGGCTCCTCCCTCAGCCCGACACTTTTCAATGTCTACATGGCACCGCTCGCCAAAACGCCCAATCTCAAAACCTCAGCATCATCTCTTACGCCGACGACACCCAGCTGATCCTCTCCCTCAGCAAGGACCCCGCCACAGCCAAAACCAACTTCCACGAGGGAATGAAGGCCGTAGCCAACTGGATGAAGAACAGTCGACTAAAACTTAACTCAGATAAGACAGAGGTCCTCATCCTCATCCCCACCCCCTCCGCTTGGGACGCATCCTGGTGGCCGCCCTCACTGGGAGCCGCACCAACACCCACAACCCACACCTGGGTTGCATCCTTGACTCATCGCTCTTCATGACCCAACAAGTCAACGCCGTCTCGTCCTCCTGCTTCAACACCCTTCGAATGCTCTGTAAAATCTACAGGTAAATCCCTACTGAAACCAGAAGGATGGTTACCCAGGCCCTCGTCAGCAGCAGACTGGACTACGGCAACGCCCTGTACGCAGGAACCACGGCAACTCTCCAGAAAAGACTGCAACGGATACAGAACGCCTCTGCACTCCTCATCCTCAACATCCCCTGCTACAGCCACATCACAGCCCACCTGAGAAACCTACACTGGCTTCCCGTCAACAAAAGGATCACATTCAAACTCCTAACCCACGCCCACAAAGCACTCCACAACGCCGGACAAGCATACATCAACAATCTTCTCACCTTCTACTCCCTGAACCGTCAGCTCTGCTCCACCGAACACACCCTCCCCGCCGTCCCACGCATCCACAGGACAACATCCAGCTGCAGATCCTTCTCCTACCTCGCAGCCAAGACCTGGAACACCCTCCCCATCCACCTACGGCAGACCAAGGACCTACTGACCTTCAGGAGACTCCTCAAGACCTGGCTGTTCGAGCAGTAGCAGCTCCCCCCCTCTCAAAGCACCTTGAGAACCTCACAGGTGAGTAGAGCGCTCTACAAATACTCTGATTGATTGATTAGGGTTGCCACATAGCCAGGTATCCCTTCTTAGTGAAGTGTCGGCAGTGTCTAGAAGCCAGGCTCTCTAGAGGTAACTGTGGATGAACAGCCAAGGCTTATTTAGGAGACATGCAAAGCTCATGCAATACCACTGTAGTCACCCAGCACTTACACACATGAAAGAAAACACTCAGTTGTACAAAAATAAAGGTACTTTATTTTTGGAACAAATCACCACAGAATACTAGACAGGTGACCCACCATTAGGAGGGAACTAATACACTAAATATATACAATAGCAATCAGAAATAGGCATAGAAAAAGTTAGGGAATAGTGAAAACAAACAGTAATAACCAATAGTGACCTTAGGGGGAGCACAAACCATATCCTAAAAAAATGGAATGCGAACAAGGTACCCCCACCTAGGTAAGTAAAATGTATAGAGGGTAGCTGGGAGTACTAGAAAACCACAGAGGTAAGTACCACAGTACCCCCGAGCGACCAGGAATGCAGGAGTAAAACACTGGATTTTCCCCAAAACACCCAAAAGAAGAAAAAGAAGACACCCAGAGAAGACTGCAAGAAAACCAGCTGTGGATTCCCAAAGAAAGAAGACTTGTGGAGAGAGGGACCAAGTCTAAGAGTCACAGTGGAGTCCAGGAGGAGTAGAGGCTACTACCCACCCAGCTGTGGATGCAGGAGTTGGTCGACAGTGATGACGAACAGGTCAGCACTGCAGCCCTGGAGCCGGTGAAGAGTTCCTGAGGGATGAAGATGGAGTCCCACGCTGGAAGGAAGATTGCAGACGGGTGTTGGTGCAGAAATTCAACCAACAAACCTTGGCAA